>NC_092377.1:155467676-155775957 GCF_030028105.1 Mobula birostris | reverse complement strand
TGATCTCCCTAACTTCTGGCATTTTTTCCTGCTCCCACTTCCTTCTTTTTCAATTCCCACACTGGCTTCCCTTTTAACTCATCTCTGCTCCTCCCCTTCCTATTACCACCCTCTTCTTCCCTTTGTCCCATGGTCCAATCTCTTCTTATCAGAAAACTTCTTCGCCATTCCTTTACTGTTTTCACCCATCACCTCGCAGCGTCTTACTTTATTCCCACCCTCACCAACCTTGCTTCACCTATCACCTTCCAACTTGTACTCCTTCCCCTCTCCCACTTCCTTATTCTGGCAGCATTTAGCAAGTGGTCTGTGTACCCAAGGTTAAGAACCACTATTGTAAAAAAAAGTGTTTTAATCAAAATTCAAAATTCCATTCTTCAGTACACAATTCTAAAGGAGAATGAAATGATTGTTACTTCAGATCCGATGCAGGATAAGACCATAAGACCATAAGATATAGGAATTAGGCTATTTGGCCCATCGAGCCTGCTTTGCAATTTAATCATGGCTGATCCATTTTTCCTCTCAGCCCCAATCTCCTGCCTTCTCCCCACATCCTGTCATGCCCTGACCAATCAAGAATATATCAATCTCTGCCTTAAATATATGCAAAGACTTGGCCTCTACAGCTGCCTGTGGCAATGAATTCCACCAATTCACCATTCTCTGACTAAAGAAATTCCTCCTTATCTCCATTCTAAAAGGATGCCTCTCCATTCTGAGGCTGTGTCCTCTGGTCCTAGACTCTTCCACCATAGGAAACATCCTCTCCACATCCACTCCATCAAGGCCTTTCAACATTTGGTAGGTTTCAATTAAGTCACCTCTCATTCTTCTGAATTCTAGTGAATACGGGCCTAGAGCCATTAATCGCTCTCCATATGACAAGCCATTCAGCCCTTCAATCATTTTCATGAACCTCCTTTGAACCCTCTCCAGTGTCAGCACATTTGTTCAACGATAAGGGGCCGTAAACTGCTCACAATACTCCAAGTAAGGCCTCACCAGTACTTTATAAAGCCTGAACATTACACCCTTCCTTTTATATCCTAGTCCTCTTGAAATGAATGCTAACATTGCATTTCCCTTCCTCACCACAGACTCAACCTGCAAATTAACCTTTAGAAATTTTAGCGCAAGGATTTCCAAGTCGCTTTGCTCCTCAGATTTTTGAATTTTCTCTCCATTTAGAAAGTAGTCTACCCTTTTATTTCTTCTAGCAAAATGCATGACCTTACACATCCCAACACTGTATTCTATCTGCCATCTCTTTGCCCATTCTCCTAATCTGCTTAAGTCCTTCTGTTGCCTCCCTACTTCCTCAAAACTATCTGCCTAACCACCTATCTTCGTATCGCCTGCAAACTTTGCGACAAAACCATCAATTCCATCATCCAAGCCATTGGCATATAATGTAAAAAGGAGTCCCAAGACAAACCCCTGTGGAACACTACTAGTCACTGGCAGCCAATCAGAAAAGGGTCCCTTTATTCCCACTCTTAGCATCCTCCCAATCAGCCAATCAGCCATGCTAGTATCTTTCAGGTAGTACCTTAGATTCTTAACTTGTTAAGAAGCCTCATGTGTGGCACCTTGTCAAGGGTTTTCTGAAAATCAAAGTACACAACATCAACCAATTTTCCTTTGTCCACCCTGCTTGTTACTTCTTCAAAAAATTCCAGCATATTTCTCAGGAAAAATTTTCCCTTGAGAAAACCTTGCTGACTACAATCTACTTTATCATGTGCCTCCAAATACTCCAAAAAGCACAATAGGCCAAAAAGACACGAGAAAAAAACAAAAAATATAAATATAAATACAATTCTATAGCACATAATGTAGAAGTTACTGTTATACAGTATAGCTATACTGATTGTATGTGCTGTACACAAAAGGAAACTAGGTGATGTGTATGTCGGAGTGGTGGGGTGGATTAATGGGTGGGGGTGTTGCTCAGCCTGATGGCTTGGGGGAAGTAATTGTTTTTGATTCTGGTGGTCCTGGTATGGATGCTTTGCAACCTTTTCCTGATGTGAGTCCATAAGCAGGGGTGTATAGGGTCCTTCATGACCTTTCTGTATATACATATCCTTGATAGCAGGTAGACCAGTGCTGGTGATGCACTGGGCAGTTTTAATTACCTTTTGGAAAGTCCTCCTATCTGCTGCAGTGCAGTTTCTGTACCAATCACAACCGCAACTTCCTCCGGTTTGTCAAAAAGTGGCCGTATCATGTTGGAACCAGCCTGCACCTCATGGTCTCCTTCATACCAGCTCCTGAGGCTGCGCTGTCCTTCCGTAGACCTGTGGTCCCCAACACACATCTGCTTTCATGATCTCAGTCATTCCAAGAGGTGCAAGGGAAAGGGGTAACAACTAGAGCTCAGGTGGCAGAATCTGAGGCTCTTCCCACAGACAAACCATTAGTCTGCTGACAGCTCTCAAAGGCCTTTGCACAGTTTCTTAGAATCTTCCGAATATTTAAAAAATAATAATTTTTTTAACAAATTATAAAATCACTTGAAATATTTTAATTAGAACATTAATTAATAATATTAATATCACTTAAATGAAGAAAAAACATCTTCACTTTTTTTAATGAAGATTGCTGAGCACATTTAAAAGCTTGAGGCTAGATGCACCACCCACACTAATGTAGCTCTCCCTAGAGTGTCAAAGGACACCTGAGAGACATTTTTTTGAAATTAAGAGAGGCACAGATAGAAAAGACAGTCAGAATCTTTTCTCCAGGATGGAAATATCAAACACAAAGGGACATGGCTTTAAAGCTAGAAGAGGGAGGTTTAAAGGCGACATAAGGGGCAAATAATTTACACAGAGAGCGGTAGGTGTTTAGAACAGCTTATCAGGGTAATAGTGGAAGCAGCCATGATGTGCCTGTCCATGGCCTCCTCTTGTGCCAAAATAAGGCCTCCCTCAGGGTGGAGGAGCAACAGCTTATGTTCTGTCTGTGTACCCTCCAACCTGATGGTATGAATATCGATTTCTCCTTCAGCTGAACAGAAGTCCCTCCCCCCCACCCCCCCACGTTCTCTATTCTCCAATCTGACCTTTTACTTCTTTTGACGTACCTATCACTTACCCCTGGGTCCCCTCCTCCTTCCCTTTCTCCTAATGTGCACTCTCCTCTCCTATCAAATTCTTTCTTCTCCAGTCCTTGGCCTTGACCACCTGGCTTCACCTATCACCTTTCAGCCAACCTCTTTCTCCTGCCACTACCATTTAGCTCAGGCATCCCCCCGCTTCCCTCGCAGTTCTGAAGAAGGGTCTTCGCCCAAAACGTTGACTGTTTGCTCTTTTCCATAGGTGCTGCCTGACCTGCTGAGTCCCTCCAGCATCTTGAGTGTGTTGCAGAGGAAGCAGCCAGTTTGGTGGAGCTAACACATACATATGAAGGGAATGGAGGGACATGGATGATACATGTACGTTTCTTATAAACTGGCACAATATTGTGGGCTGAATGGCCTATCTAGAGAACTACTTTTCTATGCAACGTCAAGGAACCAAAATGAAGGCTACCCCACTCTTTAGATCAAGTAATTACTGAAAGTCCCTGGACTCAATGCTGGGAGAAAGGTGGGCCAGGGAATCAGATGAACCCAGAGCAGTGGACCATCTGTAAGGTTCGTCCATCATCGTCGATGAAGACCTCGACAACACTAGTCACTTTGAGACTGGATGAGGTGTGTCCGAAGATGACTGCTCAGGCCAATTCGGGCACAGAATGTCCTGGCACATGTTGGGCAGACACGTGTAGGCACTGCAGTTGTTGCGCTGGTGGCTCTGGACTTGCGCAGCTCGCGCTTATTTTGTGCTTCAGCAATGCGCCTTGCTTCGTAAGCTTGACAGCCCTTGTGGATGAGGCCGCGCCAGCTAGAGTGGTTTTGTGCCAGCATTCCCCAGGAGGTTGTGTCTATGTCAAATGACTACAGGGAGGCCTTTAATGTGTCTTTGCAATGTTTCTTCTGCCCTCCATGTGAGCATCTTCCAGCAGAGAGTTCCCCAAAAGGGAGCTGCTTGGGTATGTGCTCGTCTGGCATGCGGATGACATGACCTGCCCACCGGGTCTGTGCTCTCATCAGCAGTGTGTGGACTGATGGCAGACTTGCTCCAGAGAGAAATTCAGTGTCTGGCACTTTATCTTGCCATCTGACGCCTAATATTCTGCGAAGACAAGTCATGTGGAAATGGTGGACCATAGCTCCAAGCTGAAGGAAGAAGGCACTCGGTCCAGAATGAAGCCATGGCATGCCAGCACCATCCAGCCCAGTCATATCCCTGATGAGCACTTGAATGCAACAAAAACCAGAGAAGAGGAAGAATGCAGGCTGGATTTAATTGCTGAACAAAGCACAAGATAATCAACCTCATATTTCAGTGCACATGGGAGATGGGGCTCTTCATTAAAAGCATTTAATATCATCACTCTTCTTAGTCTTATCTTGAATTTCTGTTGCTGCCTTCTTTCCACTGAAAACAAATTTTGTCCTTAGTTATTATGAGACTTGCCTGGAGAATTTTTCACACTGGGCCTGGCAGCTGTAATATTCTTCCTCTATTTGAAAGAAGGTGTGTTGAAATTGTTGTAAGGAAAAGTACTTGTGATCATCCTATCTGATCAGTACCTCCAGATCTTAAGAACATAGGAGGAGCATGAGTAAGCTAACTGTACCCATGACCTGTTCTGCCATTCAGTAAGTCAGGGATTGCTATTCATTAAGTTCAGTGGGGGCGGGCGGGGGGGGGGGGCATGATGGAGCAGTGGTTAGCGTAACACTTTTACATTGCCAGAGAATGAGGTTCAATTCCAGCCGCTGTCTCTGAGGAGTTTGTACGTTCTCCTCATGATTTAGTGAGCTTCCTCTAGGTTCTGTGGAGTCATCCAATGTTCCAAGATGGACATTGATTGTTCCAAGATGGACAGATTGATGTTAGTAAATTGTGGCTGCATTCCATTGGTGCCAGATGCATGGTGACACTTGCACAGACATATCCTCAGACTGCGTTAGTTGTTGACGCAAGCGAAACATTTCACTGTATGTTTTGTTATTTCCATGTACATGTGACAAATAAAAGCAAGCTTTTAAAAAAAATTAAGTCAATTCTTGGACTCAGTACTTTCTCGAAATTCCCCTACACCCACGGACTTCATGAGATTTAAATATCTGTCACCCTTCAGCTACGATATCGTCAATGAGTCAGCCTTCACGGTTGTCTGGATAGTGAATTCTGGAGACTCACGATGACCTGAGAGAAGAAATTTCTTCCTCACCTTTTAAATGGCTGACCCCTTATTCAAGAACAATGTCCCTGGTTCTAAATATCACCTTACTCCACCCTCCAGCAGTTAGGGAAACATCCTCTCAGAATCAACTTCCCTCAGAATCCTACACAGTGTTTTACAAAAGTCTTAGACACATATGTATTGCAAGGGAGCCTGTAGTAATTTTATGCACATGCCAGAACATACCTTCTCAAATATGAAATCCAAAGCTGTCTTCCACATACAGTCACAAAAACCCAAGAAAAGAGCATGAGCAGGCCACTCGGCCCCTTAGAACTGCCCTGACCTTTAACATGACCATTGCTGATCTATGCTGGCCTCAACTCCTCTTCTATGACAGTTCCCATAACGTTCAATTCCTTGACCTTGCAAATATTTATCTACCTCCGCCACAAATAAGTCCGGTGCTCTGACCTTCACTATCCCTGGGGTCAGAGAGTTCCATTCACTACTCTTTAAGGGAAGAAATTTCAAATACGCTACCTGTACTGGCTCCTCTTTATGCACCCTGTTTGTTACATCCTCAAAGAACTCTATTTAATTTGTCAAATATGATTTCATCACCAGCAACATCATTATGTGCCATGTCATATGACATGGGCGATCATGGTCATGTGACACGGCACACCTGTCTTTAAAGTGCGAGGGGTTATTGCCTGTGAGGAAGACCTCTTTACACTGTCGTTCTTATTTGTTCTCTCTATCCATGATCATGATTTTTTCTTGGCAAATTTTTCGACATAAGTGGTATGCCATTGCTATCTTCTGGGCAGTGTCTTCACAAGACAGATGACCCCAGCCATTATCAATACTCTTCAGAGATTGCCTTTAACTTTCATAAAAGGTTCCATTCAGAAACACAAATGATTGAAGATGCTAGAATATACAGCAGAAACCAAATCACTAGAGGAATTCAGAGGTTAGGCAGCGCTTGTAGAGGTAAATGGACAGTTACCTTTCAGGTAGAAACCCTGCATATGGATTGAAAGAAAAGGTGAAAGTAACGAACATAAAGAGGTGAAGGAAAGGGGTGGAGCAAGAGCTAGCAAGCAATAGGTGGATCATTTCATTAGTTTAGCACAATATTGTGGGCCGAAGGGCCTGTTTCTGTTATATCCTACATCCTATGGATCTTGTTGAGGAGGGACAACTGGCAGATGGAGGAGGGAAAAACGGAGATATCACCAGACACTGGGATTGACACGTGGAGGCTGCAGAAGATGGAATCAGTAGGAAAGGAAGATGGAGGATGGAACCAAATAAAGTTAGTGGGGTAGGCAGGTGATAAAATTCGGGAGAGATGACACAGGAGGGCTGAGATAATGGGCAGAGATGGAGTGAGTGAAAGATGGGAGTGTGTGATGGTGAGGGGTGAGGTGGACTGGGTGTAGGGTAAGCTGAGAAGCGCAGAAGGGGAGAGAAAAGGAACAGTGGCCCAACTACCTCACACCTCCAGCAACCCATATTCAATCCTGACCTCAGGTATTGTCTGCGTGGAGTTTTCACATTCCTCGCGGGTGCTTTGGTTTCCTCGCACGTTCCAAAGATATGTGGAACGGCAGGGTAATAACCCACTATCAATTAACCCTGGTGTGCGGTGACAGGCAGAACTTGGAGAATATTGTGGGGAGAGCAAAAATGGAAGTAACATCGGATCAGTTCAAATCGGTGGCTGTTCAAGCACTGGCTGAAGGAGCTATTTCCAAACCATATGAATCATTGCCTCTGCAATATAAAAGCATGGAACCAACAATGATGGGGCTGGCTGATGGAGATAACAGTGGTGATTAGGTGGTGGCTGGTCCAATAGTCATTAGAGCCTGTCAGAGTGCAGGGGAGATAGCAGAGTACAAGTGAGAAGCACGGAAAGATGCCTGAGTCTGCAACACCTACATTTGGAGCCTCACCATTAAACGACAAGAAAGGTCATCCACCAGAAACGTTATCTCTGTTCTTCTCTCTCTGCAGACGACCTGTTTCCGGCATTTTCAGCTTTCACTTCAGATTTCCAGCATCTGTAATTTTTTTTTCCTTTGCCTCTCAGTATAACAGCTACTTTTGCTTTAACAGCCTTTCTATTTCAAGATATTTTTAACTGAATTAAAATTCCCAAACTAGCATGATGGGATTTGAACTTACATTACTCTGCATCATTACCTCAATACTGGGAATGGTGGCACAGTGATTAGATTACTGGTCTAATGATCCTTTAACTTGAGTTCAGATCCTACGACGACAGCTGGGGAGCTTAAATTGAGCTAATTAAATAACCAGGCTTTCTTTTTAAAAGACTGGTCTCAGTAATGGTGACCATAAAATTACTGAATTGTTGTAAAAAACTACATTAGCTTCATTGGAGTCCTTCAGCAAAGGGAAAGCTATTTGGTCTAGGTGTGACTCCAGACCAATGACGAAATGATCAATTCTCAGCTGCACCCAAGAAGCAGGCCAGCAAGACACTCAGTTGCGATAAATAATGACCTCGCCAGCACCATCCCTACCTTACAAATAAATAAGTCAGTAGCCGCTTTATTAGGTACCGGAATGAAACACGGTGTGGTCTTTTGGTGCTGTAGCCATCCATTTCAAGGCTCAACATGTTGTGCGTTCAGGGATGCTCTTCTGTACCGCTTTCTGTAAACTCTAGAGACTGCTATGTGTGAAAGTCCCAGGAGATCAACAGTTTTTGAGATAAATCACCCATCTGGCACCAATGATTACTCCATGGTCAAAGTCACATAGATCATATTTCTTCCCCATTCTGATGTTTGGTCTAAACAACAACTAAATCTCCTGACCATGGCTGCATGATTTAATCCATTAAGTTTCTGCCTCATGATTGTTGATTATATATTTGCATTAATGAAAAGATGTACAGATGTACCTAATAAAGTGGCCACTGAGAGTATGTACTGAATCTACTTTTACCTTGAGGAAAGATAGAGTAATGGTACAGATAGAGTACTGATCCAGGTTCGACCCTGATCTCCGGCACTGGCTGCATGGTATTTGCAAGCCCTTGCTGTGACCGTGTGAGTTTCCTCCGTGTGTTGTCCCAAAATTGTATTGGTTGGTACGTTATACCTACTGGCTGGTACGTAAATGGCGGTAGAAGTTGAAGCTGATGGGAGGGTGGAGAGACCAAAAAGAAATTAAAAGTAAGATTTGTAAAAATTGGATGCTTGATTGTTGGTATAACTCAGCGGACAGAAGGATTTTCTGTATGGACCTATGACTTAATGATGGCATTAGATTCATTTACATGGGACTAGTCTGCTCAGGCTGATCCATGTGTGAAAGAATGGTCAATGCGAGAATGGGAAGGCAACCAAATGCGAAAAACAGGGAGAGAGTGAATTAATATCTGGGAGGAGTGAGGTACAGAGAAAATTGAATGCATTCTCTGCACTGTAATGTTAATTTTCACCTATTGACACCTTTGTGTGATATTAGTCAGAAGCTCTGTCAGACTCCCGAAATGATATTCCATCACGGAGTCTTTTGTGATGATATCTTAACTTTGATGGCTTTTCACGTTGATATAATTTACCGGTTCAAACCAGCTGTAGCACTTGTCAGGGATGATTTGTATCGATAAGTCCTGCATTAAAACAATAACAGTGCTTCTGACAAATATATGACAAAGACGAGAGCTACTAACTTCATCTCAGGGATTGGCATTGGTTGGCAAAGACTGATCTTCTGGTCCCGCATCAGGTAGGCATACATCCCCATTAGTGCTTTCAGTTGATAATCTCCCATTGTGATCTTCTGGTTGATACCTCCGTAGTGAACCATTCTGAGGTGCTGCTGTTCATAGTGAAATCCTGAATATTAAGCATCTACATTAAGGTTTGGAAAAACTCTAGATCATATTTCAAGGGTGTGACAACAAATACTTATGGGCAAGAAAGAAGCAAGGAAGAATCAAGAAGGCTCAAAACATCGACTGTTGTTCTGGCTGAGTAGTGCTATAACAACAACCTCTTACTCAATGTCAGCAAGACCAAAGAGCTGATTATTAACTTCAGGAGGAAGACAGCAGAGTTCCATCGGCCAGTCCTCATCAGAGGATCAAAGGGAGAGCGAGGGTCATCAACTTTAAATTCTATGATGTTATTACTTCAGAGGATCTGTCCTGGGCCCTTGACACCGGTACCAAGCTGTATCGGCCCTAGTGCCCTTTCCTTGGACAACATCGGTGGCATGGAGAGGGGCGACTTGCAGCATGGGCAACTGCCGGTCTTCCATACAACCTTGCCCAAGCCGACGGCCTGGAAACCTTCCAAGGTGCAAATCCATGGTCCCATGGGACTAACAGATGTCTATAGTCTGGGGCCCAGAACAATTACAAAGAAAGCACAGCAGTGCTCCTACTTTCTTAGGAATTTGAGAAGATTCTGCATGACATCTAAAGCTTTGACAAGCTTCTAGAGATGAGTAGTTGAGAGTATATTGTCTGGCTGCATCACAGCCTGGCATAGAAACACCAATGCCCTGGAATGGAAAATCCTTCAAAAGAATGGATACAGCCTAGTCCATCATGGTAAAGCCCTCCCCACCATTGAGCACATCCACATAAAGCATTGTTGCAGGAAAGCAGCCTCCATCATCAGGAGCTCTCACCCCACAGGGCATGCTCTCTTCTCATAGCTGCCATCAGGAAGAAGGTACAAGAGCATCAGGGTTCACCACCAGGTTCAGGAACATTTATTACCCCTCAACCATCGGACTTGAACCAAAGAGAATAACTTCACTCAGCTTCACTTGCCCCGTCATTGAAATGTTCCCTCAACCTATGGACTCACTTTCAAGGACTCTTCACCTCATAGTCTCTATATTTATTGCTTATTTATTATTATTAATTCTTTCATTTTGTGGTTGCACAGTTTATTGCACACTGGTTGAACCTCCAAGCTGGTGTGGTGTTTCATTGATTCTATTATGGTTTTATGGATTTATTGAGTATGCCCTCAAGAAAATGAATCTCAGAACTGTGTATGGTGACATATTAGATAACATTAGATTAGATTATGAGCACACGCAGTCCTCTTTTATTGTCATTTAGTAATGCCTGCATTAAGAAGTGATACAATGTTCCTCCAGAATGATATCATAGAAACACAAGACAAACCAAGACTAAAAAAACTGAAAAAAGAACACATAATTATAACATATAGTTACAACAGTGCAAAGCAATATCGTAATTTGATAAAGAACAGACCATGGGCACAGTAAAAAAAAGTCTCAAAGTCTCTCGAAAGCCCCATCATCTCACGCAGATGGTAGAAGGAAGAGAAACTCTCTTCCTGCCATGAACCTCCAGCGCCGCAAACTTGCCGATGCAGCACCCTGGAAGCACCTGACCACAGCCGACTCTTGAGTCCGTCTGAAAACTTTGAGCCTCCGACCAGGCCTCTGACACCGAGCACCGAGCACCGAGCACCATCTCTGCCGAGCGCTTCGACCCCGGCCCCGGCAACTGGTAATAGGCAAAGCCGAGGATCTGGGGCCTTCCCCTCCGGAGATTCTCGATCGCACAGTAGCAATGGCAGCGAAGCAGGCATTTCAGAAGTTTCTCCAGATGTTTCTCCGTGCTTCTCATGTCTGTCTCCATCAAATCAGGATTGTGCACGGTACCTACTTAACAAATATGATATCAATTCAGAGCGGTTGAATATATGTAGTTTGATAATAAATTTACTTTGAACTTTTTCCTCCATAAATGCTGCCTGACCTGTTGAATTCCTTCAGTATTTTGAGGGTCTTGCTCAAGTATCAGCCCTAGGAAGAGTGTCATTAGCAAGGAAGGAATAGGGAAAGCTAACTCCAAAAGCATCTGCTTCCTAACAAAATGCATGAAGAATCATCTTGTCAACTCCAACAGCTGGGTTCCCCAAAGACATGCAAGATCACATTTCAAAGTCCTTTCTCCAGGCACTGGGACCTGTTGTTTTTGGGAGAGAAAGGTGTCATGGATCAAAACCATTAAGCAAGAGGTCTGTGAACCCCAGGCTGAGAGCCCCTATTTTAGAAGGTGCGATGTTAATCTGATGTCTTGGTCAAGAAATTGCTTCACTGCATGTTAGTAGCGTTTTAAATCATCCCAATGGATTTGTAAAAGATGATAATAATTGGGATCTTCATTTGCAGGGCTGATGGGGCAGCATTGTTGATTTTCGTAATAGAAACACAGAAGACCTACAGCACAATACAGGCCCTTCAGCCCACAAAGCTGTGTCGAACGTGTTCTTACCTTAGAACTACCTAGGCTTACCCATAGCCCTCTATTTTTCTAAGCTCCATGTACCTATCCAGGAGCCTCTTAAAAGACTTTATCATTTCCGCCTTCACCACTGCCACCGGCAGCCCATTCCACGCACTCACCACTCTCTGCAGAAAAAGCTTACCCCCTGACATCTCCTCTGTACCTACTTCCAAGCACCTTAAAAATATGCCCTCTCGTGCTAGCCATTTCAGCCCTAGGAAAAAGCCTCTGACTATCCACAAGATCAATGCCTCTCATCATCTTATACACCTCTGTCAGGTCACTTCTCATCCTCTGTCTCTCCAAGGAAAAAAGGACGAGTTCACTCAACCTATTGTCATAAGGCATGCCCCCCAATCCAGGCAACATCCTTGTAAATCTCCTCTGCACCCTTTCTATGGTTTCCACGTCCTTCCTGTAGTGAGCCGACCAGAACTGAGCACAGTACTCCAAGTGGGGTCTGACCAAGGTCCTATATAGCTGCAACATTACCTCTCGGCTCTTAAACTCAATCCCACGGTTGACGAAGGCCGATGCACCATATGCCTTCCTAACCACAAAGTCAACCTGTGTAGCAGCTTTGAATGTCCTATGTGAATTATTACCTGAAGAAATGCTACGTCAATGCAACACGTGCCATTACATTCATCTAATCAAATTCTCTCATCTGCTACTACTTGTCCGGCATCATCTCCTGTAAACTCAGAGGCCCAGATTTGACACTTTACAGCAACTTAAAAAAATTATCTGGGGTCCGAATGGACTACCAACTTAGGCACCATCTGCATAACGTGCTTCTTGCTTTGCAGACAAAATGGAGGTCCACTTGACCATGATATCAAAATACAACCTGTCCAGGGCCAACACTAGCCAGATGACTCTTAGTATTCCCCTCATCTGACCCAAGCATTACAGTAAATCTAACAATCTCAGATGTATTATAGAAGCATCAACTACTCTTCATGGACACAGGTAGCAAAAACTGAGCCAATTGAAGGGACTGGATAGAGTAGATGTGGGGAGCATGTTTCTGATAGTGGGGGTGGGGGTTTAGGACCAGAGGTCACAGCCTCAGATTAGAAGCACGTCCCTTTAGAACAGGGATGAGGACAAATTTCTTTAGCCAGAGGATGGTGAAGCTGTGGAATTCATTCCCACAGACAGCTATGGGCCAAGTCAATGGGTATATTTAAAGCAGAGGTATTTGTGATATTTTTTGTTGAACAGTTCATGCTTGTCCTTCTGTCCCAATTATACCAACAAACAGTTATAATTATGCAAATATAATAATTATATTGTCACACAATATGATAGTTAAGGTTTATATTTTGAAGAACGCTGAAAAATACTTACAATATAAAAAGCATTGACTTCAATCAAACCGAAAAATGTTTAGATATGTAAGAGCCTTATTTATTGAGCTAAAATGTGGAACAGGCCCTTCCCACCCATTGAGCTGCACCACCCAACAACTCTAGCCAAATTACAGGACAATTTACAATGACCAATTAACCTACCAACCAGTATTGCTTTGGACTGTGGGAGGAAACGCACATGGATATGGGGACAATGTACAAACTCCTTACAGGCTGCAATGGGAATTGAACCTGGATCGCTGATACTGTGAAGCATTGTGCTGATTAGCACGCCACCGTGCTGTCCTTGGTAGTCAATACTCTCACACAAGGTTGCGACGAGAGACAAGACCTATGTCCCAACCGTCTCCAGGCCATCGAGCTTCCTGCTCCCCAGTGGGATTCACCATAATTGAACGCAGGAAGGGAGAAGGTTCATATGGAAGGGTCAGAAGCTTATCCTCAATCATTTGCCTGATTAAAGTGACTTCATGTACAAAGCCTTTGAAGTCAGCTGAGCTGAGCTTCCACAGCAGAGCACAACAGTCTTCTTTTCTATGTTAAACACATGCAATTAGGGAAATCAGAATCAGAATCAGCTTATTATAGAACATAGAACATAGAATAGTACACCACAGTACAGGCCCTTCGGCCCACAATGTTGTGCCAACCCTCAAACCCTGCCTCCCATATAAGCCCCCACCTTAAATTCCTCCATATACCTGTCTAGTAGTCTCTTAAATTTCACAAGTGTATCTGCCTCCACCACTGACTCAGGCAGTGCATTCCACGCACCAACCACTCTCTGAGTAAAAAACCTTCCTTTATTATCCCCCTTGAACTTCCCACCCCTTACCTTAAAGCCATGTCCTCTTGTATTGAGCAGTGGTGCCCTGGGGAAGAGGCGCTGGCTATCCACTCTATCTATTCCTCTTATTATCTTGTACACCTCTATCATGTCTCCTCTCATCCTCCTTCTCTCCAAAGAGTAAAGCCCTAGCTCCCTTAATCTCTGATCATCGGCACATGATGTGAAATTTGTTACCTTTGCAGCAGCACTACAATGCAATGCATAATAATAGAGAGAAAGAAAACTGTGAATTACAGCAAGTGTATATATTGTGGCAGTCCAGCAGGGGTGGACATGGTTGACGGCTCACTCCAGCATTCCTAGTGGCCAGCGCTATTTACTGTTCTTGTTTTAAAATATGTTCATGGGATGTTCAAGTTCATTTATTGTTACATTTTAGCTTAAGTTATACAGTTGTTCACTTGTGTGTTTGTGGGTCACCCTGATTGGAACCGGAGTGTGTAATAATCACCTCCCTCATCTGTATGTGACTGAGTGGGTTCTCTCCCTGGGTCACAGTGTCCGGTCTGTTCTTGTGTTTGTCACAAAATGGTTGTTGAGTTAAACGAGCTTCCTCGTCTGGACCAAGTGCTTGCCACGTCGGGGTCAAGAGTGGGATTAGAAATCGGCGGCGAGATTGAAGAGCTACGACGTCAGATGGAGTGCCTTAAAGTGTAGGGAATAAGTCAAGGGACCGAGCAATATGCCTCCCCCGCACAGCCGGGCTGGTCTTGCGAGGAGGGGACACCCAGCCAGAGGGACAACCTGAGAACCGAGCATTGTGCCTTCCCAGGGAACACAGACGGGGAGAGAATACCCAGGCTCCCCAACCCGAGGGACGCAGCAGAGCGCATCACCTGCCTCCCTCGCGGCCTGCACCGGGGAGCCCAAGATACAGCAGATATAGGAGAATGAGCAGCATCGCAGTCCACCCACTCCACCGGAGCAAGAGGAAGACAAACAGGACTCAGCAATTCGCACACAAGCTCCACCCTGAAGCTCCCCACATACAATGGTACCAGCTGCCTGGAGCCTTACCTGGTGCAAGTAAAACTTGCTGCATGGCACAAAGGGTGGATCCCCATCGAGACGGTGGGTGACTCTTGCCCTGGTACTGGAGGGGGATGCCCTGCGGGCCCTCCTTGACCTAACATCAGTTGAGCAGTGTCCTTGACCTAACATCAGTTGAGCAGTGTGACTACAGGGCCCTCGTGGTGGCGCTGGAATGGTGCCATGTGGGAGAAAGCCTGGCCACGTCCACTGCAGATCTACAACCGTGGTCAGCACAGCTACCCCCCAGTTCCCTCCCGTGGCCCAGGGAGAGCATGCCCTCCATGCCTTTGTAAAGGAGCTGACGCTGGAGTGCCACGGCAGCACGCTCGCCTGACTTCACCATCATCACCGGCCGACGCGATGAGAAAGGCACAGAGGACTGAAGCAATATTAGCCCCCCGCCCCCAAGGCGTTTCAGCATTGCCCCACACACCACAAGCCTGGGCTTGTGTCACCAAGGTGGACGAGGAAACCGGTGAGGAGCAGCCCGTGAGACTGGTCTGACCGGCGCCCGTTGGCCCTGCCAGGTGCCACGGAACGATCCTTGCTACCGGTGTGGTAAGGCAGGCCATTTTGCCCAGAACTGCCTCGCACCGGCACCACCCCACAGCCCAGCATAGCCATCGGGAAATTCCAAGTGGGCAGCACCGCCCGAGACCTCCAGCAGAATCCCTCCACCGTTTCCTCTCTGCGTGGGCCATTTGGGAGAAGAACAAGGCTTATACGTGGACTGCGCGGTAGAGGGCGTCAGATGCCGAGTGTTGGTGGGAACAGGGTCAACCATAACTATCATCCACCTGGACGTCCTCACCAACATGGACCAGCCATCCCGCCTGGGTAGACAATGATGGAATTTTCAGAGCGCACATGTTGTTGTCGCTGGGCAAAAAAATTGCACAGCACAAGATTTTTCAGCACGCTGGTCATTACAAATTGGAGGGAACATTAATCCCATCTGCCTGCACATCCTTTCATTCCTCCGATTCATGTGCATGTCTAAAGACCTCTTAAGCATTGCTATTCTATCTGCTTTTTCTGGCACACTTTCCAAGCATCTGCTTCTCTCTGTGTAAAAAATACTTGCCCAACAAATCTCCTTTCAACATTTCCCCCATCACATCTTAAACATACGCCTCTTTTATTTGATGTTTCCATCCAAGGCAACAGACTCTGTCTGTCCTGTCTATGCCTTTCATAACACAAACATGGAAGGGTAAGGGTCAGTACAATGCCTTACAGTATCAGTGGCCCAGGTTCAATCCCGCCCCTGCCCGTAAGGAGTTTGGACCTTCTCACCGTGACCACCTGGGTGCTCTGGTTTCCTCCCACAGTCCAAAGATGTACCGGTTGGTAGGTTAATTGGTCATTATAAATTGTCCCCTCATAAGGCTAGGATTAATTCAGTGTACTGCTGGGCAGTGTGGCTATTCAACGCTGTATCATAATAAATAAATAAAAACATATTATATATTTCTATCGGGTTGACGCTCAGCCTCTGTCACGCCATAGAAAACACACCAGGTTCGTCCAATCTCTCCTGAGAGCTAACATTCTCTATTCCAATCAATAGCTATCTGATCTATTGTGATGAAAGACGATCACAATACATAGCTCAGGGACCACTGAGCCCTCGAGATGTTAAGGTCATTGCCGTTGTTAGTCTGGTGAAAGTGGTGGTCTGAGAGATGTCTAGTGCAAGTGTTCTCACACGTTTAAAGCGTAGAGAGCGTTCTTGGGACCTGTACGAAGGTAGTGAGGAACATACATCAGTAAACAGCTCAAATTAACGTTAATTAGTATCATTACGATAATGAAAAGAGATATACTTGAGGAGAAGGAGACAAAGGTGTCTTGTTAAATGACCTCCTGAAATCTAACAGTTTAAGAGGGATCAAGTAATCACAAAGTTCCAATGTATATTACCTTAATTTACCAAATCCAATGCTTAATTAGATGCTAACAGGACTGTTTTCAAAGGATTTGTGATGTTGCAAAGCCATCTGTGACTTGCAAATAAGCCACAAATTATCCCAGTGTTTCTTCTCTCCAGTCTGGAATCTATTTTCAGATATCACTGTGCAAGGTCATAAAATGTTAAGGCCAGAGGCATGGGGGGTGGGGGTGGGCATGTTTTATGGTGGGTGGGAGCGTGTGGAGGAGTATGTTGTTGAGTGGGGGAGGACCATTAATGAGCAAAATTTCTTTTATGTGATTTATGAGGCATATGTAATTATATTCAGCAGATCTTCCATCATGCTGTCTAATCCATACTATTCAAGGGGGCGAAACCTTTACATTTACGTTCCGTTTGGGATTGAAACAGTAGGCGAGTCTTATTACAACTGTGTTAGGCCTTGGAGAGGCCACAGCAGGAGTACTGCAAAGTATTCTGATAGTACCAGGAGTACTGCAAAGTATTCTGATAGTACCAGGAGTACTGCAAATATTTTCTTAAAGAAATACTTGCAATGGGTAGCAGTGTAGGGAAGGCTCAATGGGTTACACGCACAAAATGGTGGAGAAACTCAGCAGGTCAGGTTGCATCTAAGGAGAAGAATGTTTCAGGCCAAGACCCTTCAGAATCAGAATCAGATTTAATAGTACTGTTATATGTCGTGAAATTTCTTGTCTTTGAGGCAGCAGTACAATGTAATGCATAGTAATAGAGAAAAAAAATGTAAAATAAAACCCAGCCAACAGACTTTTTGTCCCTTTTCCCTCTGGGAGAAGGCTCAGGAGCTTGAAGACTTGTACGGCCAGATTTGGGAACAGCTTCTTTCCAACTGTGATAAGACTGCTGAACGGATCCTGACCCAGATCTGGGCCGTACCTTCCAAATATCCAGACCTGGGCCTCTCGGTTTTTTTGCACTACCTTACTTCCCATTTTTCTATTTTCTATTTATGATTTACAATTTAAATTTTTAATATTTACTAATTTTAACTATTTTTAGTATTTATAATATTTAATATTTGTAATCCAGGGAGTATGGAGCGCCGAATCAAATATCGCTGTGGTGATTGTACGTTCTAGTACCAATCGTTTGGCGACAATAAAGTATAAAGGCATATATATTAAATAAGCAGTGCACAAAAAAAGTAGTGAGGTAGTGTTCACGGGTCCAATGTCCATTCAGGAATTGGATGGCTGTGTGCCTTCAGCAGGCCAAGCAGCATCCATGGAAAAGCGTACAGTTGACAGGCCAAGACCCTTCATTAGGTCTGGGTTCATTTGTTTGTTATGTGCCTTGTCATGACATAGGCAAACATGCTCGATCCGTGACCATGATTGTTCTGGCATGTTTTTCTACAGAATTGGTTTGCCATTGTGTTCTTCTGGGCAATGTTCTTACAAGGTGGGTGACCCAAGCCATTATTAATACTCTTCAGAAGTTGTCTGACGGGTGTCAGTGGTTGCATAACCAGGAATTGTGATATGCACCAGCTGCTCATACGACCACCTATCACCTGTCCCCATGGCTTCACGTGATCCCGATCGGGGGGCTAAGCAAGTGTTACACCTTGCCCAAGCGTGACTTGCAGGCTAGTGGAGGGAAGGAGCATCTTACACCTTCTTTGGTAGAGATGTATCTCCACCCCACCACCCCAAGAAAAGCAATAAATAAGATGTTGGAGGATCTCAGCAGATGAAGCAGCATCCATGGAAAGAAATGGACAGTCAATGTTTCAGGTCTAGTCCCTTCATCTGACCCACTGAATTCCTGCAGAATCACTGGGATGACCTGAGGTTTGGACAATTTAAATGCCAGCCCAGATGGACCAGAGCTGAGGGTCTGGCCAATTCTGTTGGCTTTTCCACCACGCTGAAGCTGTGAGACTGCTCTGGCTGCTCCAGGCTTTGTGTCTGTGAGCTTTGCGATGATTGGTGTGGGGTGAACTGAGACTGAGGCCGTGAGCTGGTCCAATTGCTCCGGGCTTCGTGTCTATGGACTCGACTCTGTTCTGAATGCTGTTGCTTGCTTTTATTGTTTGCATGATCTGTGCTTTTTTCCTCTCTGTACATTGGATGTTGGTCTTTTTTTAAAATTGGGCTCTTTCAGATTTCTTGTTTTGTTGCTGCCTATAAGCGGATGAATCTGAAGGTTACATCAAGGTTGATAATAAATGTACTTTGAACTTCTGAACTTTTTTTTGCTCCAGATTCCAGCACCTGGAGAATATGGTGTGTCCACCAAGGAATGAGAGGTAACCTTATTGAGTAGAAGATTCAACACACCGTTTCAGCTTATCCTCCAAACTCGCCTCGCCATCACTCATGGATGTTGAGAGGATGCCTCCTCACATGCTGGGATCGAGACAAAGTGATCTTGTTTCTTCTCCAGGGCTCACCCATTCAAGGCAGATTTGAGGCAGAATTCCTTCTCTCAGGAGGAATTGGAATTGCTTTGATATTGTCACATTTACCAGTACTATGAAAAGATTTTCTTGCACACTGTTCACAGAGATCAAATTGAGGTAAAATAATAGCATAATGCAGAATGAAGCATTACACTTTAATCTTTGCTGCTCCCAAGACTGAAGACTGGGTGCAGAAATTTGCACTGTTGGGTCATGAGGATGAGCAATGCGAGGGAAGGTGCAGCCAAGATCAATTTTATTGAATGATAGTAGCAGTCTCAAAAGGCCTGCTCCTATTTCTTCTGAGTTTAAGGCACAGTTTAGGCTTGACTGTCCCTTAACACAGAGGAAGACAAATAGTGGGAGCCCTGTTGGTGGCTTTTGTGATCGAAGTCCCTGGTAAACACTTCACTCACAACCAATATTACCACAACAGAGCGCATGTCAAATTGTGAGATCTTCCTGGGTAGCCAGGAGCACCAGGTTTCTCAATGCCGCACTGTCTGCCTGGACTTTAATGGTATAATCAAGTGTGATTTGAGATTATTCAAGTAGGACAGCACGGTAGCTTAGCGGTTACAAGACACCTTACAGCACCAGCGAATGCAAGAGCAAGGTTCAATCCTCGCCACGATCTGCAAGGAGTTTGTATGTTCTCACTGTGACCGAGTGGGTCTCCTCAGTGTGCTCTGGTCTCCTCCCATATTCAAGACGCACAAGTTGGGGTTAGTGAGTTGTGGGCATGCTACCTTGACGCTGGAAGCATGGTGACATTGGCGAGCTTCCCCTAGCACACCCTTGGACAGCGTTGGTCATTGACACAGTCGATACAATTTCTCTGTATGCTTAGATGTACGTGTGACAAATAAAGCTAATCTTTACCCAGAGTGAAGTGTGCAAATATGTGCTCGACGTGCACTTTGCACTGAAAGAAGATGTTCTCTTCCTCTGCTCAATTATTTCTGTGGCCTTACTGAACCATCTGAATCCCTTGATTGGATAGCCTGGTACCAAACAGCTAAGTTCACAGGGGTTTAAATTTAGAATACTGGTTCCTGAGGGTTAGTCGAAGGTGTAATCTAATTGAGGGTTTCCATGGTTTATATACAGAAGATGACTACCTGAGTCTAATTTACAGGCTGGAGTCTTATTAGAACCATGCTCCGTGTCTGTGCTGTTCATGATGGATACGAGTGAGGTGCAGATTAGAATTCAGACTTGGGGTATGCATGAGTTATCCCTATGATAATGTATACTCAAGCACGTTGTGACTTGCAGATGGATTACACGGGGGATGATGGATACCTGGGAGTAAATTGCATGCTGTGGTTTAATCAAAGGGATTTGGAATGTTTATATATAGGACGATACCTGGGAGTGAATTCTACACTGATAGAATCTGAAATAGCTTACAGAGAGAATGACTTGCAGAATTGGATCGAATAAAGGGATACGATTTTATATTAATATATATACTGTATGGCCATGTATACATATATACACATATGGATGTACAGACACATATTCAGTACTGTGCAAAAGTCTTAAGCGCCTTAGATTTTTTTATATGGATTTAAATGCTGACCTCCACAGAGCCCTGATCTCAACATCATCGAGGCTGTCTGGGATTCCTGGAGAGACAGAAGTGAGACAAGCAAAGTCTACAGAAGAACTGCGGCACATTCTCCAAGATGTTCGGAATGACCTACCAGCTGATTTTCTTACAAAAATACACAACAGTGTACCTGTAAT
Organism: Mobula birostris; assembly: GCF_030028105.1. NCBI lineage: Eukaryota > Metazoa > Chordata > Chondrichthyes > Myliobatiformes > Myliobatidae > Mobula > Mobula birostris. The sequence goes on along the minus strand of NC_092377.1, from coordinate 155,755,017 downwards.
TTTTTGATATTTAGAAATATTAAATTATTTTTTAAGCATTTTTGGCTTACAGAAGTTTTTACTTGAGCCTAAGACTTGCACAGGTGTGTGGATCTAATTGTGATGCCCAGATGACATCCACTCAGTGACCACTTTATTAGGTATACCTGTACACCTGATTGTTAATGTCTGAAGTATCTACAGTAACTCAATCCATGAAAGCATACAGACATGGTCAAGAGTTTCAGTTACTGTTCAGACCAAATATCAGAATGGTGATATAAGTGACTTTGACCATGGAATGATTGTTGTTGCCAGATGGAGTGGCTTGCAGTTTACTTCCAGTTAAGATGGCACTACCAACCACGTGCGACAGCTTCTGATAGACAAAAAGCGAAGAAACCTGACTGAAAACATCACTAAAAGTACCTTTCCTGAGGTAAACTATGTTATATTATTGGCGCAAACAGTGAAGGGGCGAGTGATGGCGAGGTGAGTTTGGAGGATAAGCTGAGATGGTGTGTTGCAGAATTGTTGAAATGCCTGTAAAACTGGTCTGAGAGCGAGGTTGGATTACTCTGGGTGCCGAAAGGAGAAGCTGAGGCCTGGGCAGAGAAGCTGCAATACTTGTTCAACTGGCCCGGGAGTGAGGTTGGATCATTTGGGGCGCCAAAAGGAGAATTCGGGGCCTGGGCAGAGGAGTTGCAATTTTCATTCAACTGACCCGGGAGTGAGGTTGGTTTGCTCTGGGTGCCAACAGGAGAAGTTGGGGCCTGAGCAGAGAAGCTCCCAAGCTCATTCGACTGACTCGGGTGTAAGCTTGCATTGCTCCAGGTGCTGAGCTGGTCTGAAGAGCCTGAGAGTGGTTTCGGGCTGGGTGGTGAGATCTGGGTCCAGAGTGAGTCACTGGGTGGCGTGGTCTAGGCCCGGAGCCTTTCACAGCAGCGGTGCTTGGGTCCTAGTGCAAGCTACAATGCACTGTTTACTCAGTTTAAATGCTGGCCCAGATTGGAAGCGAAAGCCGGTTTCACTTGCTTTCCATGGTGTTCTCTCCTCTCTCCAGCGCACGGATCCTTCGCTGTTCTGTTCGGTCAATCTAAACACCAGCCCCAGATTGACAGAAAGGCCAGGGCGTCAGTCGGGACAAGAGCCAATTTCACTCACTCTCCATGATGGTCATCTCCATGGTGCTGAGGCCATGAAGACTGTCTTGGCTGCTGTGCTCCATGCCTGTGAATATGATGAACTGTTTTTTTTTCTTTTTTCCTTTAATTGGGTTCTTTCTGGTTTCTTGCTTTGTGGCTACCTGTGAGCAAGCAAATCTCAAGGTTGTGTAATTCATATTTTCTTTGATAATAAATGTATTTGAACCTTGAGTATCTCAGAAACTGCTGATATTCATGAATTGTCATGTGCCACCATCTCTGGAGTTTACAGAGGATGGTACAAAAGACAAAAAAAAACAGTGAGCAGTAATTCCGTTGGGAAAAAAAGTCTTGTTAACGAGAGAGGTCAAAGGAGAATGGCCGGACTGGTTCAAGCTGACAGGAAGGTGACAATAACTCAAATAACCGCATGTTACAACTGTGGTGTGCAGAAGAGCATCTCTGAATGCCCAACACATTGAACCTCGAAGTGGATGGGCTACAGCAGCAGAAGACCATGAACATGCACTCAATGGCCACTTTATGAGGTACTAGAAGTACCTCATAAAGTGGCCACTGTGTATAAGTATAGAATGATAAATACCTAGGTATGAGTTATAGGCTGGAATCTAATCAATGGAGTTGGATTACTTATATACAGATTAATGGACACCTCAGAGTGAGTTATAGGCTTGAATCAAATTGAGAATTACCAATGGCTTTAATATCGAACAGCATATGCTTTGGTGTGAGTTGCAGGCAAGAATTTAATTGATTGGCTTGACTGTTATCATAAACTAAAAGAACAAACATTGGAAATTGTGTGAAACTATTCTCAGAACCTCAAAATCTAATTTAACATTTTTGCTTCACTAGTTTTGAGGTTGTGCCTTCTATTACAATAAGGACTGCCACTGAGAGGCTTCTCTCTCTCGAGAAGTAAATGAAATGCCGGTTTTCCAGCATAATTAGAAAGTCAGATCAATCCACATAAAATAAATAAATTGACTTTTTATCATGGATGGGAAATCTAAATGCAAGCTTGGATCTGTTTGTTCATTTCCCCCTGTACATCCACGTTGCTGCTCATTTTTTGCCTTTCCCTCCTGGAGGCACGAACAACTGCTTTGGGTCAAGAACCACGGGCACTGGACGTCTCTCTGATTTTTCACAGTCCTCATCGTAGGGTTCTCGTGCTGTCGAGCTATCACAATACAGGGGCTGTCAGAAGAGAGCTTCACCCAGCATTCAGAATTTCCACACTGGCCCGCGAAGATACTGAGACCAATTGAACCATTCATGGGAAATGGCATTACTACCCTTACTGCCCCTTGGGAGAGTACAGCACAGGAACATTGGTCCATAACGTTGCACTGAAGAAATTAAACACCTAACTGAACTAGTCCCTTCTGCCCACAACATGACGGTATCCCTCCATTCTCTGCATATTCATGTGTCTAGTCTAAGACCCCTTTAAACATCACTATCATATCTGTCTCCACCATCACCACTGGCCGTGTATTCCAGACACCTACTACTCTCTCTGTAAAAGAAAATTGAACTTTGCACCTCTTTTATATATCTCTATATGACCTCTTCTCATTCTCCTGCACTTAAGGGAATAAAATCATAACTTACTCAACCTTTCCCTATAACTCAAGTTCTCAAGTCCTGACAATAACTTTGTAATTTTCTCTGAACTTCAAATTTATTGATATATTTCCTGTAGGTAGGTGACCAGAACTGTATACAGATTCTACTTCTTACACAACTTCTGTACTCAATGCCATGATTTATGAAGGCCAGCCTGCCAAAAATTCTCTTTACAACCTTACCTACCCTATTTCCAACAACTTATTATTTTCAACATCTTTTATAAATACTTTAATCGACATGAAATGTTTTTAATTACTTTCAATCAAAATAGCTATTAAAACCAACCCAAAAGTCTTTAACAGCATCAAGCTGCCGGAAGACCCAGAGGCAGTCTGGAGATGGGGGCCTCATGGTTTTCCTCCTCAGGCTCATCTGCCACTGATGGTTTTCTCCACCTCACAGGACAGCAGTGACTGAGAGCCTTCAGGTAAAAATCCAACATATAGAGGCTCAGAAATGAAATGCGGCCAAGCATATACCTCGTGGGCAGCAGACTGGATGTTGCCATGATTCAATCCAATAAGGGGACAAGCTCTATAGCACCACTCCATCTGTTGTGTCAGTGGGTACAACCTATCAGCCAACCCAACATGAAACAGAGACTGAGACTGTAATGTCCTAAATTGCACTCTTTCTCTGCAAGTTTATAGTTTAGGAACGAATGCTTTTCATTGGCCTTAATTATTTCTCCTTGACTTGGATGAATTAATTTATTTGCGACCTGGAATTAAATTTAATAATTTCAGAAAGGTGCTTGATTTAATCTCCTCTGATTTTCATGCCTCCTACGCACACCTCCACTTTCACCCTTAATATCTCCTGCCCTATCTGTCTATCCACTGGTGTCCAAAAATTATATGCATTATTAATTTCATTTTGGATATATTCACCAAGTGAGCACAATCAGGGGAGAAAATTTCCAAAGGCTCACAATACTCCATGGAAAGAATGACCACTGTGAACCCTAGATTAAACGCTCAGTTGCATGTGAATAAAACTTTTTATATCCACCCTTAAGAATGCTGTACATTTTACATAGGTTATCTCCTCTTACTCTTCTGAATTCCAGAGGATATAGTCCTCAGTCTGACTTCATTTGGCAGCCCTCTCACTGCAGGAATAAGCTTGGAGTATATGGTACAGTCAGCCGGCTGGTGGCGTAGTGGCATCAGAGCCGGACTTCGGAGCGAAGGCTCCTGAGTTCGAATCCAGCCGGCTCCCTTGCATGCTTTCCATCCGTGCTGGGTTGAGCATCAAGCTAGCAATTCAGCCTCGTTAAAATAAGAAAGCCTGCTAAAAAAAATACCATCATGACGGCGCCCGATGACTCCACTCGGAGTTAAGGCCTTTCTTCTTCATATGGTACGGTGCACCTGCTCTGTTAGAAACTAGCTGTCATATTTAGCTAGAGGCGGTTCTAATCAGGATGGATTAATTTTATACCCCAATATATCCTGTACTGGTTCCTTAAGTTTGTTATAGCCGGTGGTGGTAATGAGGACAAGCTCCCCTTTACCTACTAAATCCTCCCAATGGTGTGCTCCTTGAACAGCCTCTGACAACCAAGTCCATCTTCTGGACTTCACACATGGCTTAGTTACTAAGCCTTGCAGAACTGTTTCTACTGACAGGGGAAGGGACAAAGGTAGGTGACTGGTGCCTTAAACCCAGTCACTTCGGGCAGATAGAGCTCATCAGCCCTAAGTGGCAGCTTATCCAGGGAAAGGAAAACTCTGATCTCAAACCTCTGCTGCCTTGTACTGCCGTAGCTTGTTTGTGTAATGGTTTGTATATCATGTAGACAGTTGGCATGCAACATCCATGGTGACTCTGACCAACAGAGGCCTCAGTGATATCATATGCTGGGCAAATGTGGAGAGAAAGTTGTCAGAGGAAATGATTCGGGCAGGTAGATTAACAATGTTTAAAAGATACCTGGACAGGTACATTGGTAGGAAAAGTTTAGAGGGATATGGACCAGGTAAATGGGACCAGTGTGGCTGTGAATCATGGTCAACTCAGACCAGTTGGGCTGAAGGGCCTATTTTGTGTGCTGTATGACTCTGTGACTTGTGCAAGAATCCAAACTTCAGAGTTACTATTGCAATTGTCTTTAATAAATCTAATTAAGCAGGCATCAATTCAACTTGATCTTTGCGACCAATGGCTGTGATGTCATTAAATTGGCCCAGATGTATGTAAATAAAACATTTTATATCCACCCTTTTCATGCCCTTGAGAATGCTGTACACTTTACCTAGATGAACTCCTATTGCTCTTCTGAATTCCAGAAGATATAGCCAATCCCAATGAAGAATTCTCGCAGACAGCAAATTGGGAAGATAAATGCACTATTTTTATAAAACATATTTTAAGACTGAGACAGAAGCTTAATTGGCATTAATACACTAAAACTAGCCTGTCAAATTACTTTATGTTTTTTATTTTTTATCCTGAGGGAATTCAGACGCACACATATAAAAATGGATTTTCAGGCCAGAGAGGTGGCAGGGTGGAGATACACCTCTAGCAAAGGAGGTGAATGTGCTCTTTCCATCTGCGAGCCTGCAGGTCACCCTTGGGCGAGGTGTAGCACTGCTTAGCCCCCCAGTCAGAGTCACCTGAAGCTATGGGAGGAGGTGGTAGGTGGTCGTATGAGCAGCTGGTACATATCACAAGTCCTGGTTATGCGACCACTGATTCCAGGCAGACAATCTCTAAAGAGTATTGATAAGGCTGGGGAGGGGCACTGTCCAGAAGAAGGCAAGGACAAAGCACTTCTGTAGAAAAATTTCTCATAGACCGTGATCACTCACATTATATGATACAGCACATAATGATAATGAAACTGAGAGGTGGTGAGCAATCATCAAAGCTTGGAACACTGTTGAAAACTCAGTAGTATCTCAGTCAACAGGATGCAACATTTTCAGTGTTTCTACAACAAGAATGTAGCACAAAAAGTTAAATTGTTGGAAAGTCTTCAATTTCAAGCAGTTTTGAGCTTCTGAGTGTCAATACCTCTGAGGACTTGACCTGGGCTCAACATATTGATGCAGCTACAAAGAAGGCACGACAGCGGCTATACATCATTAGGAGTGTGAGAAGATTTGGTGCATCTCCAAAAAAACACTCGCAAATTTCTACGGATGTACCATGGAGAGCATTCTAACTGGCTGCATCACCGTCTAGTATGGGGGAAGCAGGGCTGTGGCTACTGCACAGGATTGAAATAAGCTGCAGAGAGTTGTAAGCCTAGCTCCATTGTGGGTATCAGCCTCTGTAGTATCCAGGTCACCTTCAAGGATTGATACCTCAAAAAGTCAGCATCCATCGTTAAGGAACCCCGTCACCCAGGTCACGCCTTGTTCTCATTGCTACCATCAGGAAGGAGGTACAGAAGCCTGAAGGCACACACTCAATGATTCAGGAACAGCTTCTTCCCCTCTGCCATCTGACTTTTGAATAGACATTGAACCCATGAATACCACCCGACTGACTCCTCATCTTTATTTCTCCAGTCCTGCTGAAGGTTCTGGGCCCAAAACATCAACGGTACTCTTTTCCATAGATGCTGCCTGGCCTGCTGCGTTCCTTCTGCATTTTGTGTGTGTTGTTTGGATTTCCAGCATCTGCAGATTTTCTCCTGCTTGTGTTTGAACACTACTTCATGACTCTTTTATTTCCATTTCTCGACATATGCCGGTGATATTAAACCTTGATTCTGATTGGAAAGTAACATTTAAGTTTTCATGTTCAATTGTAATTCACGTAGAGAACAATCCAAGATGAAAGCAGGCCTTGAGGCAGATTTTTCTTTCAAATATCCATTGACATTAATCCCATTTAATCTCCTAAATTTGCCATGAACGCTCCACTACTACCCCTCCCCAATTCCACCACTCACTTGCACACTGGGGCAATTTACCATGACCAGCTAACATACCAACCTTGCATCCCTGTGATACAGGAGGAAACCAGAGCACCTGGTGGAAACCCACGATGTAACAGGTAGAACGTACACATGCAACACAGACGATAGCTGAGATCTTCAAGCTATACCAGTGTGATATCATTGTCCTCACAGTTGTCGGATGTGGCAATGATGTTGTCCAGAAGATTCTTCAAAGATCAGGAATACAGAATGTCAGCAAGACCAAGGAGCTGATTATTGACTTCAGGAGGAGGAAATCAGAGGTCCATGAGACAGTTCTCATTGAAGGATCAGAAGTGCAGAGGGTCAGAAACTTTAAATTCCTTGTTGTTATTATCTCAGAGGAATTGTCCTGGGTCCAGCACATAAGTACAATTACAAAGAGACCAAGGCAGTGCCTCTACTTCCTTAAGAGTTTTTGCAGATTCAGCTTGACATCTAAAAATCTGACAAGCTTCCCTAGATGTTTGGTACAGAGAATATTGACTGTCTGGTATGGAAACACCAATGCCTTTGAATGGAAAATCCTACAGAAAGTAGTGATTAAAGGTCTAGTCCATTACGGGTAAAGCCCTCCTCACCATTGAACACATGTACATGGAATGAGTCGCAGGAAAGCAGCATTATCAGAGACACCTACCACCCAAGACATGCTTTCTTCATACTGCGCCCATCAGGAAGATGGTACAGGAGCTTCAGGAACAGTTATCCTCCGTCAACTATCAGGCTATTGAGCCAGTGGGGATAACATCGCTCAGCTTCACTTGCTCCATCATTAAAATGTTCTCACAACCTATGGACTCACTTTTAAGGACTCTTCATCTCATGTTCTTGATATTTATTGCTTATTTATTTACTATGATTATTTCTTCCTTTTTGTATTTGCAGTTTGCAGTCTTTTACGCACCAGTTGAATGCCCAAGTTGGCGTGATCTTTTATTGATTCTGTTATGGTTATTATTCTACTGTGGATTTATTGAAAACACAAAATACTCTGCAAATGCTGGGATCAAAGTAACGCTCACAACACGCTGGAGGAACTTAATTGTGTTTTCCCCTATTCCTTCTTCACCTTTCCTGCCTATCACCTCCCTGCCTCCCCTCCCCCAACCCTTTATCTTTCCCCTTCCTGGTTTTTCACCTGGAACCTACCAGCCTTCTCCTTCCCACCCTCCCCCTACCTTCTTTATAGGGCTTCTGCCCCTTCCCTCTTCAGTCCTGACAAAGAGTTCCTACCCGAAACGTTGACTGATCATTTCCACGGATGCTGCCCGACCTGCTGAGTTCCTCCAGCGTGTTGTGAGCATTGATTTATTGAATATCCCCACAAGAACGCGAAGCTCAGTGTTGAATATGGTTATATACATGTACTTAGAGAATAAATTTACTTTCATCTTTGAATATAGAGCAAATCATATAGTTACAGCTGCTTTATGAGATGTTTGTCATAGTACAAGCTAACAGGATCAGTCTGTACCAGCAAGGAAGGCAGGAAAGAAGTAATAAAGGAACTTGAGCACATACTTTCCCTTTATTCTGAGCCAATTTAGATAAGAAACCTATGAACAGGTACTGACTGAATCACATTTCAGCTTTGCAGTCAAATCAACTATAGAAGTACAGAACCAAATGTACTACAAGTTACTAACGGGTTACAGGCAAATAGTGATTACACAAATATATGAGCAAGCATAAAGAAAGTGAAAGCTACAAGGACAAACACAATAAAAGCAATAATCTGGACCCTAATCCAACACAGTGTACGGAGAAGGTAACTGATAGCTTTATCATCATTGTAGCCACAAATTCCACGTGACTGTGCCATTTCTTACTCTGGCTCATTCTCCCTATAGATTTCAAAAGTGTAGACATTCATGACATTGCTCAATCATCCCTTGTTGCGTCCAGGCTTGGTGTGACATGACCATTATACTCAGTTTACATCAGTCTTAATCACAGACCTCAGAAGTTCAGACTAGACAGCAGAAGAATAGAAAAGGCTTAGATAATATCCTGAACGAGATGTCAGATTAATACCCAAACTACCATATCTAAAAAAAGGATGTGCAAGCATTAGAGAGGGTCCAGAGGTTTATGAGAGTTATCCTGGGAATGTAGGCGTAATGTATGAGGAGAGTTTGATGGCTCTGGGCCTGTACTTGCTGGAATTTAGAAGAATGAAGGGGGAATCTCATTGAAACCTACCAAATATTGAAAGGCCTAGATAGGGTGGATGGGGAAAGGATATTTCCTATAGTGGAGGAGTATAGGACCATAGGGCACAAACTCAGAGCAAAAGGACATCCCCTTCGAACAGAGATGGGAAGGAATTTGTTTCACCAGAATGTGTTGAATCTGTGGAATTCATTGCCATAGATGGTCATCAAGATGAAGTTATTGGGTGGATTTAAAGTGGAGTTTGACAGATTCTCGATGAGTAAAGGGATCAAAGGTTATGGTGAGAAGGCAGGAGAATGGGGTCATGAGGGTAAATTAAATCAGCCAAGATAGAATGGAGGAGCAGACCAGATAGGTTGAATGGTCTAATAGATAGATAGATACACCTTATTGATCCCGAGGGAAATTGGGTTTCGTTACAGCCGCCCAACCAAGAATAGAGCATACATATAGCAATACAAAAACCACAAACAATCAAACAACAAAGTGCAAACTATGCCAGATGGAAATAAGTCCAGGACCAGCCTATTGGCTCAGGGTGTCTGACCCTCCACGGGAGGAGCTACAAAGTTCGATGGCCACAGGCAGGAACACCTTCAATATCCGGTCTACAAACAGGTTCCTCGATTGTAATACGACCTGGATTGCACCATCCGTTGTTAACCAGAACAGTAAGCCCCCAACTCTTTTACGCTTACCGCTCTCAGTGCACTTCTGGTCAGCTCGAACGGTCTGCTCACATGTTTTCTGGTCTTATGGTCAAACCTGATGCTGACAATACTCATATCAAAGTTTTACATCTGGTTTTCCAAGCTGAGCAAGAAAATGTGTGTTTCACTCATGAGAAGTCACAAACAAGAGGACCTGGTTACAAGAAATGTTGCTGACATTTAAAGCAGGTGTGCATATGAATATTTCTTCCCTCACATTTTCATAAATCTCCGGAAATCTCTGCTGCAGAAGTTGTGGAAATCAGATATATCACCAAGGGTATGGATAAGTATTTGAAAGACAAGAAATTGAGGGCAATGGAAAACTGGTGCAGAAGAAAAGGTGAGGCCAGCACAAATCAACTATGATCATATTAAATGGGAGGAGGCTTGAAGGGCCTGGAAGCTATTCCTGCCTATTTTTCTTATATTCCTGTCAGGAGCATTATAAGTTAATGCAGAACAACACATTTCATATCTAATTATCTGTGAGTCCTTATAGAACATGGAAACAAGCTCTTCAGCCCAACTCATCCATGCCAACCATGGTGCCCATCAAGGTAGTCCCATTGCCCATGTTTGGCCTATATCACTCTTAACCTCTCCTGTCCATGTTCCTCTCCAAGTCGTAAAGTCTGGGTAAGATATGTAAGGCACGAGAAAAGGCTTAATGCTTTCCACTGTTTCTACCCCAGGTGTAATCAGTAGTTCTTGTGCCAGACCAAATCCCAACGTAAAGACCCAAGGCCATCATCCTGCACTCATTACAGGGGTGAAATGGCCACCTTTATTGGATAAATGGTAGCTGTATTCCCTAGGGCATTCTGAATGATGAACACCATGTGCAAAATGCCAGAGGAACTCAACAAGTCAGGTAGCATCTATGGAGGGGAATAAGCAGTTTACATTTCAGGTTGAGTCCCTGTATCAGGACTAGAAAGGAAGGGGACAGAAACCAGATTAAGGAGGTGGGGAAGGAGTACAAGCTTGTAGGTTGATTGGTGAAACCAGGTGAGGGGGAAGGAGGTGGGTGTGGGAGGGGATATGAAGTAAGAAGCTGGGAAGTGATAGCTTTTAGGGGTAAGGGATGATGAAGGATGATATGAGAGAACAGCGGAGCATAGAAGAAAAGAAAGGAGGGGCACCAGAGGAAAGTGATGGGCAGGTGAGAAGACAAGATAGGGTGAGAGGGAAATCAGAATAAGGAATGGAAAAAAAAGAGAAGGGGAAGGGTTGAAAATACTGGAAGTTAGAAAAATCAATGTTCACGCCATCTGGTTGGAGGCTACCCACACAGAGTATGAGGTGTTGCTCCTCCAACCTGATTTGTCGTGGCAGTAGAGGAAGCCATGGACCAACATGTCAGAATAAGAATGGGAAATTGAATTGAAATGGGTGTCCGCCAGGAAATCCTGCATTTTGTGGCGAGTGGAGTGAAGGTGCTAGACAAGGCAGTTTCTCAACCTATGTCAGGGCTCGCCAATGTAGAGCAGGCTGCACCAGGAGCACCAGGTACAGCAGATGACCCTGACAGACTCATGGGTAAAGTGTTGCCTCACCTGGAAGGATGTTTGGGGTTCAAGCTTTCGAGGTTTCCAGCACCTGCAGAGTTTTTTTGTGTTTGTGATTCTGCATACTGAACCAGTCATGGCTTGACTTCAACATCTCCACCACAAGGACGGCAATGATACGGCAATGGACATCGATGGCAGGGTTCACACTCCTGGAGACTGGCTCTTCAGGAGGGTAGCAAAGGATGTGTAAGCCCAGGCAGCTAAGTAGACGATACAGAGCAAGCAGGGGCCAGCATGACTAGTAACCGATGTGCCACTAAGGCAGCAGAGACAAACACACCAGATTGGAGTTCCAGACCAGCCAGAGCCAAGCCGTTGTCTGATGGGGATGGAAGACCACCTGCCATGGGAAGGGGGTAAAACTAGACTGTGCACTCAGTTTCAAAAAGCTCCATGCTATCTTCAAAAACCAAGGGTAACATACAAATCGCTGCACGGCAAATTCCGGATGAGCTGTTCATATATTGATCCGTGCCCTCCTACCTCGGCACTTGGTTCCTCTGGATGAAAGCGTCTGTTGAGGACACTCACATCGCAATAATCTTCCTGAGGTCCCCATAAGTGGAACCTTAGGTGGTCAACCCACCTAAAAACCACCATAGGTCCCCTGTTCAAATGCACCACCTGTAGGAGTGCCCTCTAATATTAGGAGAAAGGTAGCTGACAATAAAGTCTTGCATGTCTGAGAGTCAGGTGGTCACTGGCAGCTCACTGGATGTTGGTCACTCCTCTTTGAGAAGCAGCCTTTTGGTTCTTCCTTTCCCCACCACCAGATTCAGCCAGTCATCTCATGGTGAAATGGATGGGAGCAACTAGTGGTATTGAAAAACATTTCCCCCAGTGACAAGTAACACCAGAAGGATTTCTCCAGTGTGGAATTATTCCCAATTAATTATCCCTCAGAGAATAATTAATTATCCCCAGTGAGAAGTTGCCCTAGTGACAAAATTCCCTATAAGAATTGCACCGCTGTGTGAAATTATCTCCAATGGAAACCACACGTGGAATCCCCATGAGAAATTACTCCCAGTGTGGAATTTTTCACTGGAGAATTACCCTCATGAGAAATCACTGCCAGTGACAAGTGTAGGCTATGATGAGGAATTAACCACAATGGGAATTATCTCAGGTGAATTATCCTTAGTGAAAACCTAACCTAACCCCAGTGAGTAAATGAACCAAGTGAGGAATTACTTCCAGAGGAATTGCCCCAGAGAGAACTTACTGCAAAGACGGATCAGGCCCAATAATTAATCACTCAGTGAAGAATTACCTCCAGCAAGGAATTATGCCCAATGAAAACCTATTCCAAGAGATGAGCCTCCCCCAGTGAAGAGTACACAGCAGTGAAAATTTGCACTTTGAGGAATTATCTACAGCAAGGAATTACTTCAAAGGGATTGTCCCCAAAGAGGAACTACTCAGAGTGAGAAATTATTCCCAGTTTAGAGAAACACCTCTGTTGAAAAACTAGACACACTGAAGTATTAACCCAGTGAAGAATTAACTGCAGTGTTGAATTACCCCCATTGAGGATCCAACTGCAAAGAGAGTAGTGGATTCAACAAAATCAACTTCCCCATGAAACCATTGGGCCTCTAGGCAACCAACCATAGTTTATGGCTTGAGGAAAAAACATTGGGTTTCATCTCTTAGGCTGTCCTCCAAGATATTCCAAAATATTTAGCATCACAAACACCAGAGGCAGCAGACTGTACGGAATATTGTGGAACCCTTATAGGAGGGTTTGACTAAAGAACTTGGGCCACAAAACAAGTGAATTCCCAACATTGATTCACACAGTATCTGCAATTGCAGCAGTTGGCCTTCTGTGTTGAATGAGCCCCAGCTCTTATATAATGTGAAAGGTGAATCATTGTATTTATTGATAGTCATAGTACAGATCAGATACACTAATTAGGCCAGTGAGTCAATCAGTCAACATGTGACTGAATTTCACCAACCAAAGGAGATGCTTGCCAAGAAGTTTGCAATGAAAGGGCCCCAAATTTTATAACAGATCGAGGTTTTGAATGAATACCAAAAAATAGCAGATGCTAGCAATATGAAACAAGAGGATGGTCCTCAATTTGAAACATTAACTCTGTTTCTATGTCCACAGATACTACCCGAATTGAGAGGCTCTATCATTTTCTGTCCGTAAAAAAAAAGGCTTCCATTGACATAGATCCTTCCAAAATCTCTGGATATCCCAAAGTGCTTCATAGTCATTAAAATGGCACATGAAGTGCAGAGACTCACTGTTAGGTTAACGGTCCTCTGTAAATTATCCCATATTATGCAGATGAATGGCATAAAGAATCAAAGTGGACTTTGTGGGAAAAGTGTGAAACAGGGTAGGCTTCTGGGCTACAAGGAAATAAGGGAAGGGGGAATGGTGTAAATGGAGTTGCTCCCATTGGAGCTGGCATGCACTCATGGGTTGAGTGGCCTCCTTCTGAAGAAAGTGTAGGTAGTAATGTCGGAACTGCAGTGTGATCATGAGAGGATAATCTCTTTCAAATGATTTTGGCCAGAGCACAGGAATAACCAGCCTGTTCTTGCTTGAAAGACTGGGCAGCACAGTGCAAATCTGCTAACTCACAACTCAAATGATCCAGGTTCGATTCTGACCTCGGGCACTGTCTATGTGGAGCGTGCATGTTCTCTCTGCGATCAATGGGTTCAATGGTTCCAATTAATATCAGATAATGTATGCAATATACAGCCTGAAATTCTTACTCTTCACAGACATCCACATACAGAAGAAGAACCCCAAAGGATGGATGATAGAAAAATGTTAGAAACCTAAAGTACCTCCTCCCAAGCACAAGCAGCAGCAAAGCATCAAACCTCCCCCTCCCCTACTTATTCCAGTAGGAAACATCAGACCCCTCCACCACCCACTATACAAGCAATAACAAAGTCCCCAATGGCCTCTACAGTCCATCAAAAAGCACTGTTCATCCCAAAAGTTTGACATCCCACAGGCTCTCTCTCTCTCTCATTAACAAAGGAGAGAGAGGTATCACTCATTCCATAGTGAGAGGGAAGATCAACGGCTGGCTGTTTCACTGTTACAGTCTGCAGTGTCGCTTAGTTCCCCAAACTTGAGAATCAGCAACAAATCCTCTCTCACCGTCTCTAACCACTACCTCCCACATCCCGAAGGTCAACTGCCCACTACAAATGATTTAGGATCAACTCTATTCACCATATACTGTTACATGTATTCGGAACTTACAGTGGTGTGTTGGCACAACGTGCAACAAAAAATATCAAAGAACAAAGAATTATATAAATTATTAAAGAGTTAGATACTCACTTGGCGTGTTGTGAGCAGGTTTGGTCCCCTTATCTTAGAAAGGATGTGTTGAATCTGGAAAGAGTTCAAAGGAGGTTCACGAAAATGATTCCAGGATTGAATAGCTAGTCATATGAAGAGCATCACATTGCTCTGGGCCTCTATTCACTAGAATGAGGGGTGGCCTCATTGAAACCTATCAAATGGTGTAAGGCCTTGATAGAGTGGATGTGGAGAGGATGTTTCCTATGGTGGGAGAGTCTAAGACCAGAGGACACAGCCTCAGAATAGAGGGATGTCCTTTTTGAATGGAGATAAGGAGGAATTTCTTTAGCCAGAGAGTGGTGGACCTGTGGAATTCATTGCCACAGGCAGCTGTGGAAGCCAAGTCTTTATATATATTTGAGGCAGAGGTTGATGGATTCTTGATTGGTCAGGGCATGAGGGGATACAGGGAGCAGGCAGGAAATTGGGGCTGAGAGGGAATTTGGATCAGCCATGATGAAATGGCAGAGCAAATGTGATGGGCTAAATGGCCTAATTCTGCTCCTACATCTTATATTCTTATAAAAATAAAGTTAACGGTTAAAGTACAGATATGGAATAAAATTGGCAAAAATACTCTACATAAATACCAACATGTATTTACAATGCAAGCAGCATTCTAAAACATTGTTTAAAGTGTTTATAGTGCGGTGCAGTGACTGAGGTAAAAGATAAGAGGCCAGGGAGGCAAAAACTAACTGGAATGACTGAGCAGATTAACTGCCTGTGAGGAAGAAACTTTTAAGATGTTGTGAAGTTTTTGTGTTAATCGCCCTAGAATGTTTTTGTGATGAGAAGAGAGACCAATTCCTTTATCAATACAGCACATCATTGGACCTCTGAAGAGCGGAAGAGATGCAAGAGACCAAAGACACTTGGCGCTGGACCATAGAGACAGAAATGAAGACCTGAACCACACCTGGGGCACAACAGAGAAGATGGCCAAGAATAGATAGAGATGGAGGACCTTCATTGCTGCCCTAAACGTCGTGGCATAACCGGCAGTAAGCTATAGTGCTTTCCAGAAGGGAGCTTTTGGAAACACTATCTTTAATGTACGGGTAAATGGTAGAATACTGGGGGAGATGCTGGGGGTGTAGGGAAAATATATTACTCCCTCACTTTTCATTACATCTCACTTCATTTTTACACCCATTAACAGTTAAATACAGTACGTGTACAATAAAGGTTTTCTATCTGAAAGTTAAAAGTAAGGTTTTAGAGGAAGTAAAGCAAAGTTGGATCACAAGAATCACACAATGTCTCAAAGAAGAGCAAATCTGCAGATGCTGGAAATCCGAGCAACACACACAAAATGCTGGAGGAACTCAGCAGGCCAGGCAGCATCTATGGCAAAAAGTACAGTCGCCGTTTCAGGCCGACACCCTTTAGCAGGACTGGAGTTAATAGTTTCAGCACAAAATATCAACTGTATATTTTCCATAGATGCTGCCTGGCCTGCTGAGTTCCTCCAGCATTTTGTATATGTTAATCACACAGTGTGTCTGAGGACAATGACAAAATCTTGTTGGTTGTTCATGAGAAATATGTTGGCTTACTAACTTTACTTTCAATGTATAGTCCCTTATGTAACCATGGAGATCCGGAATAGTTACCCTCTTGGTTGGGGGAGCCAGCTTTGCATCCACTGAACATCTGTCCCTTATCACCTTGTATCTTATCTTGTTGAATGCAGCAAGTCTGAAGTTCGATCAAACTCATCTCCAGTAAACCCAGTTTTAGATAATCTGGCAGAAACGGTAGTGTAGCGGTTAGTACAACACTTTACTGTACCAATGACCTGGGTTCAACCGCTGCTTGTAAGGAGTTTGCATGCTCTCACTGTGACCAGATGGGTTTCCTCAAGGCGCTTCAGTTCCCTCCTATGGTCCAAAGATGTATTGGTTGGTTGGCTAATTGGTCATAGTAAATTGTCCCGTGATTTGGCTGGGGTTAATTTGGGGGATTGCTGAGCTTCACGGCTCGAAGGGCCAGAACAGCCTACCTGGCGCTATATGTCAATAACTAAATAAATGGCTGCAAGATAATTCAATGAATCTGACAATGAACAGTAACACTATTAGAGTCATCAAGTCAAAGCAAGCAACAGGCCCTTCGATCTACTGGTTCATCATGAGATCTCACAATAAGCAATAACATGATTAGAGTTATCAAGTCAGAGTATGAAACAGGCGCTTTGATCTACCACTCATTTACAGTACATTGATCCGATGCTAATCCCATTTTTAGCTCTCCTCACATTCTCACATTCCCTCCATATTCTTCCACCCATCTCTGCATTAAGGGCATTGTGCAGCTCATAAGCACATTTTTGGGTTATAGGTGCTGGAGGAAACCCACGGACCTTACTAAGCTGAAGATCTGCAGAGTTCCCAAATCTAACAACAGGGCTATTACTGAGTAGGAGTCTTTAATAGCGTGGGATGTTTGTAAAACACTGCCTGACGTATGAGCCATTTCAGCCCGGAGGGTTCTGTGGGCCCACCAAGTAAGCAAGTCTATTTTTAGCAACCTTGAATTGTTAATTATCTCCACGTAACTGAACAGGGTGTTGTTATACCTTCACTATACAATTATTTTTTTTTCAAAACACTGCAGCAGGCAAGTGCTAAGCACAGTCAATTGTACCTTCCTGAGCAGGAACATTGTCTTTATGGCCAGAGGCAATCACGATCTTAGAAAGGTGAGACAGCCGGTCAATTCTATTCATACCACAAATGAAAACGTTGCATTCAAATGGTGGTTTTGCTAAAACTATGAATGATTAGAAATTAAAGGTAAATTGATGTTCAATCATTGCCACAACAAGAAATAGGAGTGAGTTAGCTAATCCTTTCAACTCAGTTTAAGGTGTGTGGGTGAAATTTTCCGTAATGACCTTCAAGATTGTAATGGTGAATCCACTTCCAGAACCACTGCAGATCTTCTTGAAGGTGCCCCCCCACCCTTGTCATGGAGTTGGGAAGAAGGTCCAAGCCTACATTTCATCAGAAGTTTGAGGGGATTTGGTACGTCACCTAAAACACTCAAAATCCTCTACAGATGTACCGTGGAGAGCATTCTGAGCATCCTGACTGGCTGCAACACAAGCTGGTAATGGGGTGGTGTTGCTACTGCACAGGATCATAGCAAGCTGCAGAGTGTTAGTAAAATTAGGCAGCTACCTCATGGCTACCAGCCTTCGTAGTACACAAAACATCTTCAAGGAGTCGTGCCTCAGAAAAGTGGCTTCCATCATTAAGGAACCCCACCACCTTGGACAGGCCCTCTTCTATTGGTGCCATCAGGAAGGAGGTACAGAAGCCTGAAGGCACACCCTCAGTGATTCAGGAACAGCTTCTTCTCCTCTGTCATCCGATTTCTGAATGAACATTGAACCAATGAACACTACCTCACTACTTCTTTTCAATTTCTGTTTTTTTTGCACTATTTATCTTAACTATTTTATATACATTTATATACTTACTTACTGCATTTCAATTTTTAAAAAAATATATGTACTGCTGCTGCAAAGTTAACAAATATCAGTGATATTAATTCTGATTCTGATTCTGAATTAGACCCAGTAATAATGATGAGAGGACAACACATTTCTAAATTGGGATGGTGTACGACTTGGAGGCAATCTGCAGTGGTGGTATTCACACTCACTTGCCACCAATATTGGCAATACAGATTGATCAGTTGGAAGATGTTTATGAAGTGGCGTTAGTCATTAAATGCATTGGGCCTCTTATCTTAGAAAGGTTGTGCTAACACTGAAAAGGGTTCAATGGAGGTTCATGAAATTTGTTCCGGGATTGAAAGGCTTATCAAATGAAGAGCGTTCGATGGCCGCTGTCTTGCCTTCTTTATAACTACATCGGTATGTTGGGACCAGGTTAGATCTTCAGAGATCTTGACACCCAGGAACTTGAAACTGCTCACTCCCTCTATGAGGATCACAATAAATAAATAAAAATGTTGTGTGTGTGTCAAACATCGAGGGGTTGGAGGCTGGTGCACCTCAATGACCTAGAGAGCTGTGTTGGCTGGAGTCAGGGGATTGCGCTTTGGCTCTTGGTGGGGTCACACATGCCAAAAAGTTCAAAGGGTAGAGGCCAGACTAAGAGTGGTCCACTGGTCCTCCAGACTCGGGAGTTCATCTTAGGGCTAACAACCCTGACTGGTCAAAAGAAAATTGCTACAGAAATAACAATGAAGAATCCTTCTTTATCTGCGTGCGACGGTATGGACAGATAATGGTGCCCTAAGCACCAGTGTTGTAACAGGTAGTGAGCTGCGTGTGTGCGTTACTCTGGATTTCCAGCATCTACAGAATCTCATATTTAAAAGAAACAAAAGTCCATTTTGGTGCAAAGTGATCAAAGTGGTCATAAAAGATCTTGAATTTCACCGTCCTCCCAAATTCTCCAACTACTGATGCCTTTGGCTAAGTAGACCTTATCTACATCCAGTGGCTTCATAATGGTCCCTTTTGCGACTATGTTCATCACAGGCACATAGACCCATAGATGCAAAATTCACAAAAAAGCATAAGTTACACAACAGACAACACAATTTAAACTAAATGAAACAAAATTATTACAATGCAGTCTGGTCAAGGTGATCATAGTCTGCTTGAGTATAGAGTAGGGTTGTGCAGGTTGGTTCAAGAGCTAATTAGTTGAATGGAAGTAACTGTTTTTCAACCTGGTCATGTGGGACTTTGGGCTTTTGTATCTCCTGCCCGAAGTTTGCTGTGAGAAAATGGCATATCTTGGACAGTGGGGATATTGAGAAGCCCAGAGCTGTAATAGCATCATGCTAATGCTGTAGGAACTCAGCAGGTCAGGAAGCATCTATGGAGAAGAATAAACAATTGACACTTTGGGCCAAGGCTCATCATCAAAGCAAGTATATTTATTATCAAAGCATGGAACAATTTACAACCTTGCAATTTGTCTTCCTGCAGGCAACCACAAAACAAAGGAACACAATAGAATCCACTAAAATAACCCAGACAACAAGCACCCAATGTGAAAAAAGAACAAATCCCGCAAATAATTTAACCAGTAAACAAATAGCACACAGAACGGCAGAATTCCTGAATGTGAGTCCACAGCCATGGAGCCAGTTCAGTGCTGCAGTCTGTCTCGGAGCCAGAGGGCGGCAGGTCACAGCCACAGGGCCGGTTCTGTGTCGCGGTTAGTGCAGACGCCTGATGGCTGCAGGCCTCAGCCGCAGGGCCTTTCAGCACTGAGGTGAGTAAAGCCTCTCAGAGTACTGAGCTGAACACTGGTTTGTTCTTTACCTTGGCCTCCATGCTTTCATCTTTTCCATTTGGCTTGGCTTTTAAATCAGCTAAATATTGGTTCATTTACTACACTCCAGCCCAAGTCCCACTGCTTCAATGCAGCTCCAAGTCCATTCCAGCAATGGCCGTGCATCTGTATATGCATTCTTGAGAGTCTAGTTCCCTGAATCCTTCAGGACACCGCAAGAAACGCCAGGTTATACAGACAGTTCAAACACACAACTCCCAAAGGGAAATTACAGGCTGCAGAATGCAGTGATTTTAGTCCAGAAAAAAGTTTAATTACTAGAATAGTTAGCAGTTTTGTTTGCTGCCCACAAAATGTCGCCGTGCCTTGTCAACGCCATCTGGATGCAGTGTCTTGGCTCAAAACATCAACTGTTTATTCCTCTCCCTAGATGTTGCCTGTCCTACTCAGTTCCTCCAGAATTGTTTGTGTGTGTGTGTGTGTGTGTGTGTGCTTGCTACTTCTGTTTCTTTTGTTCTAATTGTGCTTTTTCTTGTAAAGATTGTGTTTTAATTTTTGTTTAATTTCTGGCTTCCTTACGAATACTGCTATGCTGCTTGAGCAATGCTATGTGCCCACAATGCTACTGCGTATGTGTACTTACACAGATGAGAATAAACTTGACTTTGACTTTACTGGTGGAATATCACCGAGAGAACAATAAACAAAGAAAGCAAACGATAAATACAAGGTGATGCATTTTGAGAGGACTAGGAAAGCTAGGGCGTACGCTGTGATTGGTAAGTTTCTAGCGAGTGTCGAGGAAGAAAAAAAATCTTGGTGTACAAGTTCAATGATCCACGATGGTAACAGCAGGAGTAGATAGTGATGAAAGAAGGCACAGAGGATAATTAAATACAAGAGACTCTGCAGATGCTGCTGCCCTGAAGGCATCACAGTGGCTATAATTCATTAGGAGTTTGAGGAAATTTGGTATGTCACCGAAAGCACTCACACATTTCTACAGATGTACCGTGGAGAGCATTCAAACTGGATGCATCACTGTCTGGTATGGGTGGTGATGGTGGCGGAGATACTGCACAGGATTGAAATAAGCTGCTGGGAACTGTAGAATGAGTCAGTTACATTACAAGCACACCTTCCATAGTATCCTGGACATCTTCAAGGAGCGATGCATCACAAAGGCTTTAAGGACCCCCATCAGCCAGGTCATGTTTATTCTCATTGCTATCATCTGAAAGGAGATACTAAAGCCTAAGGACATATACTCAATGATTTAAGAATATCTTCTTCCCTCTGCCATTGATTTCTGAATGGGTAATGAACCCATGAGCACTTCCTCACTACTTTGCTATTTCTATTTTTGGACTATTTATTTAATTTAACTATTTATATATACTAAACCTGATTCTGGTTCTGATTCTTAAAAGGGACTCATGCCAAAACTTGACTGTTTATTCTTCTCCATAGGTGCTGCCTGACCTGTTGAGTTCCTCCAACATTTTGTGTATTACAGAGGATACTTGACTTCATTCAGATATGAGAGCAGTGTTGTTATGCAGAACTTTATAAGAGATGGCCTCATCCACACGCAGATTATTAAAATCAAAATCAGGTTTAGTACTTAGAATACTTCTGGGAGCTGTGTTATTGGAAGGTCAAGGTTGCACTTGAAGGTGTTGAGGAGCACGTTGACAAGGATGGAGTGTTTCAATTACACTTTTCACATCATCCAAAAGTCTTTTACAGCTAATCGACTGTGTCCAGGCTTGTGAAGTATCATACCACACAGCCAAGTCGGGCACAGCAATCTCCCGTAAGCAACAACCTGATAATGAACTGAAAGCTGAGTTCAGTCACATGACAAGAGGCCAGAACACGTCTGCTCTTCTTTGAAGCATTGCTGCAGGATAATTTACATTGTCACGAGAAGACAGGTCAACACCTCACCCCATCTCCCTTACCGCAGTGACAACCTGGGCTTGTTTGTTCACCTTTGCTCAGGTACAGCAGGTAGATTTTGCCTCACAGCGGCCTGTGACCCCAAGGTCAGTTCTAACTTCTAGAGCTGATTCTGCATGCTCTCCTGTTGACTTAAGGCATATGTGGGTATGCTGGTTTCCACCCACACCCTAAGTTCAGTAGGTGCATTGGCACTACAAATTTCCCCTAGAGTGGCAGAATCTGAGAGAGTTGATGGGAATATTGGATAGAATAAAATTAGATTAGTATAATGATCAATGTAATAAATATCTATTTCTCTGACTTCTGGTAATTTCTCCCTGCACCCCTTTCTTCACTTTTCTATTCCCCATTCTGGCTCCCCTCTTACCTCTTCTCTTCACCTGCCCATCACCTCCCTCTGGTGCCCCTCCTCCTTCCCTTTCTCCTATGGTCCACTCTCCTCTTCTGTCAGATCCCTTCTTCTTCAGCCCTTGACCTTTTCCACCTATCACCCCCCACAACACCCCCAGCTTCACACATTATGCACGCCTCCTCTCCCACCCACCACCCACCTTCCTGCTCACCTGGCTTCACCTACCACCTACCAGCTTGTGCCCCTTCCTCTCCTCTCTCGTTCTTATTCTGATTTCTTCCCCATTCCTTTCCAGTCCAGATTAAGTGTCTTAACCTGAAATGTCGACTGTTTATTCACCTCCATAGGTGCTGCCTGGTCTGCTGAGTTCCTCCAGCATTTCATGTGTGTTGCTCTTGAATAGTGTAGAATTAATACAAATAAATGCTTCGCTAATCAGGCACAGAATATAGTATGAATCTCCAGAGTAGGTCTTGAATGCACAACCTTCTAACTTGAAGAGTTAGAACACATCACAGTTGGTACAGTAATATTATGGTTACATCATTGAACAAAGAACTAGGGTTCCAGACCACTGATCCAAGGACAATTCAACTCCTACCATGCAGCTGGGGAATTTCAAGTCAGCAAATTCTTATACACAAGAGATTCTGCAGAGGCTGGAAATCCTGAGCATCACAAATAGAATGCTAAAGGAACTCCGAAAGTTAGGCAGCCTCTATGGTGGGGAATAATAGTTGACATTTCAGGCTGAGGCCCTACAAAATTCGAGTCTCAGTTATATCCAGCTGAAACTTCCTCGTGTGATGTTAAGGTGCATCTGGTTTAGTGTTGCCCTTCAGAGAAGGAGGACTGTAGTTCTTCCTCAGTCTGATTTCTCTCTGAGTCTGGACCCGCCAATAACATTGACTGCAAGCTACAACCTCATTTCAGTGACAACTTGGGGATGAGCGTTTGTCTGCTATATCTACACCACTGGAGCAAATAAATGGAAAGAAAGGTCACTGTTTTGTTTGTTCTTAATAAAGATAAACCTGGCTTGGGTTTACATTAGAACGTCTCAGTACTGAACTGCCGTTCAACTCTGTGTGTGTGCAAACATGTCACCATTGTTGTTTCTGGTTCCAGGTAATTCCATTGCATTGCCCCCTGAGAATGCAAGTTCTTTATTTTGCACACAAAATAACATATCCTTTCTTTTGAAAGAAAAACCAACATAATACTATGTCCTCATAAAATTGCATGGAAAAATAATCCTTCCCAACAAAGATATCTAAATGCTGTAGCTGGTCTCTTTTTCCTTTTTTCAAATTTTCAACTGTACCAACATTTCAACTTCAACTACAGTCCCTTATCCACTCATAAACTTTCAATCAGTCGCTGAGGTGGTTTAATGGTCCATTTGCTCTGCTATTTGTTTCCACAGGTGTATTGCTTGGTTTGTTGTGTTAATATTTGTGTCTTTCAGAAAACTCTGAACAATATGTTCATTTTTCACATTTGCTGGCCCCTTTGGTGTACCAACAGGTGATGCATCACAACTATAGGTTGAAGCTTGTGGTTGTAGATCCACATGGCTCCTTCTCAGAGATGTCCCTCATTCCATCTGGATCTGACAGGAATATGCATATATCCTTGCATGGACCATGTGCTAGAGTCACGATCTTTGATCTGCACTTGATCTCCAAGTTTCAGGATCTGACTTCTGTCTGACTAAATTTTTGTGAGATATGTGGGAACGTTGAGGTAACTGGAGGAAAATATAGGGAGGATGTCAAAGTTAGCTTCTTTTTTTAAATCCAGAGAGTGATGTGTGTGTGTGGAATGCCCTGCTCAGGGGTGGTGTTAGAAGGTACATTAGGGACATTTAAGAAACTCTTAGATAGGCACATAGTTGATAGAATAATCGAAGGTTATGTAGGAGGGAAAGGTTAGATTGAGCTTATATGGGGTTAAAAGGTTGGTACAACATTGTGGGCCAAAGGACCTCTACTATGCTGTAATGTTCTATATTTCTCCACTTTCTAACAAAAGGTAAACTGATATTATTTAACAGGCGAAGCTCAAGAGGTGGAATGGTGAAAAGTTTCTACATGTAGTTGTAGCTAACAAGCTTAACAAAAACTAGCTTCATCCAGCAACTGGAAATGGATGGTGAAGTAAGGGAAGGTATTCACTTGTAGGACAGCAAACATTTAAACTGATTCAAATTTGAAATGTCAACAACAAGGCATTGCAACCAAATCATGTTCCATCATAAACAAAAACAGAAAATGCTGAAAATACGCAAACACGAAGGGTCTCGGCCCGAAACGTCGACTGTACCTCTTCCTAGAGATGCTGCCTGGCCTGCTGCGTTCATCAGCAACTTTTATGTGAAATGATAAAAATGCTGACCATGTCAGGCAGCATCTGCAAATAGAGAATCAGAATTAATGTTTCATGTTAATATCCCTGTCATAGAACTGGAAAAGTGAAAATAAAGAGTCAGTTTCAAATTGGATGGAGAGGACAAGGGGACTGTTTCTGATAGGATGAGGCCATAATTGCCATGGTCATGCATTGTTAAGGCCATAAGACATGGGAGCAGAATTAGGCCATTTGGCCCATCAAGACAACATTCAATCATGGCTCATTCTCTTGCCTTTTCCCCTGTGACCATTGGCGCCCTTACTAATCAAAAACCTATCAGCCTCCGCTTTAAATATATCCAATGGCTTAACCTCCTCAGCCATCCATGTCAATAAATTCCATCTATACACTACCTCTGGCTATAGAAATTCCTCCTCATCTCTGTTCTAAAGGGGTGTCCTATATGCTGAGGCTGTGCCTCTGGTTCTGGACTCACCCCACAACACAAAACATCCTCTCCATGTCCACACTATCTAGGCCTTTTAGCAAGTTCTTTCTCATTCTTCTAAACTACAATGAGTACAGGCGTAGAGCCATCAAATGCTTCTCAAACGTTCACCCTTTCATTCCTGAGATCATTCTCATGAACCTCCTCTGGACCCCTCCAGTGTTGAAAAGGTCAGCATGTACTGCCAATTGCCCTCGAGCCTACTTGCTCTGCCTCTTTACAAGATGTGGAAATGCAGGAGTAGGCCATTATGGCATTTGAGCCAGCTCTGTGATTGAGTAAGGTCATGGCTGATCTGGGTTTGTGCACAGTTCCATTTACCTGTCAGTTCTCTAAAATCTTTCCCTCTTCTATGCCCCAAGAACCTGTCCATCTTATCCTCCTCTATACTGAATGTTAGAGCATCCTCAGCTTTGTGGGGTAGACGATTGCAATGATGCATGACCTTCATCGTAGAAATTCCTCCTCTTCTCCTACACGGCCTTGTTCTGAACCTGTGGCCCCTGATTCTGGGTCAGATAGGCAGGATTATTTCTTTATGATAGGAATATCAAACATAAAGACAGCATAGGACTATTGGGAGAGGAAGGAGTTGAATGGGAATTTGAAGGACATAGTGAGTGGCTTGATATCTAGAACATGTGGCCAGAGGAGGTGATGGAATCAGATCAAATTAATATGCTTATGAGGCATTTTGACAGATGCTTGGATGGCAAGGAGACAATCCTAAATTAGGCAAATGGGTTTAATGTAGATGGGCAAAAGGTTAAGTATGGACGTGATGGGCCCAAGGATCTTTTTCTATGCTGTACAGCTCTATAACTCCACAAAACATGAGTCAGAAGTTCCAATATCCAGTGGTGAGTCCTGTCCCTCTGCCTCTGAAGCTAATTGGAGGTCGCTACAGGTATTAGGAACGTCTGCTTTCTTTGAGAGTGATGTAATCCAAAGAGGGACTAGAAGTCTCGACCCAGCTGCTTCTGAGAAAGAGTTTACACAAAGCCTTTGATCCAGCTGTTCTAAGTCAGTTGTTTCTAACCAAGTGGCTATGCAGGAAGGATTGAAGCTGCAGCACCAATGATGGGCTGTTGAAACTGGGAATACAATGGGCACTATCTGTCCCTGTGAAGCGATGAACTCCCAGTCTTTTTAAAGCACAGACTTCACTTCACTTGGCTTCCTGGGAATGAAGCTTTGTTAGCAGAGTGAACAGCCAATGAAACACTGACTGCAAAAACACTCCTCTGACATTTCCTGAACGTCTAATGAGCTTTCTAATGGTACAGATGTTAAAAAAATATGTGAACATGTAACTGTTGAGTATTTTTGAATTGGGTCGATGTCAGGTTTTGAAACCAGGTTTTAGAGAGCAGATTTTGGAACTGCTTGCTATAGTATTTATTGCTGGGGTAGAGAGTCTGTATTTTATAAGTACCTTTCATTACCTTAAGGCAATTGCAAGTGCTTGTTAATTTATTTTACTTAGAGATACAAAATAGAAAATGCCCTTCCGGCCCAATGAGCTGCATACAGCAATGGTGAAATAAACATAAATTGTTTTTAAAATTTTATTTGTTTACTGGTTATGGATTTTATTGGCTAAACCATTACCTTACATATGTATTTCTTTATGTCATTATAAAAGGTGGCCATGTTGGCCCTTCGAATCTGTGCTAGCCCACAGAACACTCCCATTCACTCACTATTTCTTTCCTGTGTCACGTAACCCGTGACGAGAATAAAGTACCAGCAGAGATGGAAAACACTTTGGAGTCCAGTATTGCTATAAACTAATAATATTTATTAGTAACTATGCAATACAGTAATATAAATGTAGATAAATCAACAGGTTAGCAATGATCATATATATAAGTAAGTATATCAGTAAGTGTGGAAATATATGTATGAAAAAACCAATCTTCTTTAAGTCTAGGGGTAAAAAGATACAGTCAAACAATGATGAGTAAAGTTCAGTTCATGGCATTGAGTTGAGTAGTGATGGAGAGAGAGAGAGGGAGAGATTTGAGTCCTCAGGTGAGCTGACACCGTCGATCTTCTCGTTGTCCTTTGAAATCTTTTAAAAGTCATTGACTGTGACTCTAACAAAGGGGACTGGTTTTCTGTGGTGGAGCTATCCGCAGGCGAGGGTGGACACATGGACAACTCCCCACCAGTCAACCCTTTTCCTCTTTCCACTGCAAGAGCGATGGATCGATCCGCTTGATCGATCCTCCAAAACCCACTTTTTCTGCGGGCACAACAATGCTCATTCAGTGTCCAAACATGTGTCTGAGGTCTGTATCATCTGACCTCCTATTTTATCTTCCCATGCTGAGCATCAATTGTCATTCAAATAATCCCTCCTTCCTCTCTCTGTGAAGAAATGCAAGCAGGCAAAAATCCTTGAAGAAAGTGTCAACAACCTGCTGAAAATCATAACATCGAGTGTACATTAAATAACACCCTTGGTCACCATAACAACTTACGAGCTGCTCGGTGCTATCTCCACTTCAGCAGAAATCCAGCAGTTAACCAGTTCTTTCTCGTTCCTTAAAGTGACAGTCCCACAGTTAGTCTTCGTCTCTCTCTCTCTCTTTTCAAAACAACAGTTCATGGGGTAATTCAGGATCCCATCACACCTGTACTGCATTCTCCCATTATTTCCATCATCTTCCCATGAATCTGCCACCCACCTATAAACTGGGGAAATTTACAGCAACCAATTAATGGGTAGCATGGTCTATTATATCGTCAGTGCCCCAGTTTTAATTTTGCCTCTGTGTGTCAGGTGTTTGACTCTGGATCTCTGGTGCTGTGAGCCTGTAACTCCACTCAGTGTATCACCTCACAGCACAGAGACTCACGGTTTATTGTCCATCCCCAATTGCCCAAGAATCCGTACTGCACCTTCTCTGTAACCACAACTTTAACTATTCTAGCTAAGGAGGATGAGAGGTGACTTGAGAGATGCTGAGAAGATTATAAGAGGTAAAGACTGAATGGATAGCCAGTTCCTTTCTCCTAAGGCAGCAATAGCTAATGCAAGAGGCCAAAATACTATGGTTTCTTGTAAGAAAGTATTGAGCAGCATGGTAACATACTGGTTAGTACAACACTTTACAGTACAGGTGACCTGGGTTCAATTCCTATTGCTGCCTGTAAGGAGTTTCTACATTGTCCCCATGAATGCATGGATTTCCTCTGGGTGCTCTGGTTTCCTCCCATAGTCCAAAGTCGGACTGGTTGGTAGGTTAATTGGTCATTGAGAATTGTCCTATGATTAGACCAGGATTAAATCGGAGGATAAGCTGACTGGTGGCGCAGTGGCATCCATACTGCACTTCGAGGTGAGTGGTCCTGGGTTCAAATCTGACCGACTCTTTGCACAGTTTCCATCCGTGCTGGGTTGAGCATTGAGCTAGCAGATGAGAAGCTGCTTCCCATATTCTGAGTATTGGACTGTATTTCATATTGGTTTCCTTCAGCTTTTTGCTGTTTTCTTTCCTGTGGACGATTGGCAGGTGGGTGATCTGCTAACTCTTGTGTGCAAGATGTAGGGTTGGGGGTTTGGTGCTACAGTTGCTGTTCTTTTCTGCAAGTGAGGGGAGCGGGGAATGTTACTGTGGCTGTTTCTTGCTGCAGGTGAGGGGGGATTTTGAGGTCTGAGAGTCTTTCTTTTTTTCTTTTTCATGCCTCTTGTGGGAGGGGGAGTTGATATCTTTTCTATCACCAACACCCATGGTCTTTCTGTATTTACTGGCTATCTGGAGAAGATGAATATCAGAGTTGTATTGTACATGCGTACTTTGACAATAAAACAAACCGTTGAACCTTTGCCTTTCCCATTGTACTATCTTGGTGTTCTTGATGGCATGGATAACATAGAAAACAGCCTGGACTCAAAGGGATCGTTACCATGCTCCATCTCCGAATAAAAATAAAAACAACAATTTTCACCGCCTCTTGGTATGGGTGACAACAACAAACCAATTACCAGTTACTGAGGGGGAGTTAAGAGTCAATTGCATTTTTTGAGTTGGACGCCACATTTAACCAGAATAAGTAAGGATGGCAGGTTTCCTTCCCTGAAGGATATTGGAGAACCAAATGGGACTTTATGATATTCCAATAGTATTCCATGACTTCTCTTTAAATTCCAGAGTTACTTCATTACTTTAACTTAAATACCAAATACCATGGTGGGATTCAAGCATATTTCTGGATGAAGGTAGTTCGGGCTGCCAAGCCAATATAATATTCTACTGTACATTTATAATGGCTGTCATCATAATGCCTAGAAGACAGCGGCGCGGCTAATGTAAATGAACTGAACACACTGATGAGGGAGAGGGAGAAGTGGAGAGTCCGTCATCGTGCCCAACGCCGGCACCCCAGGCCTGAGTCGATGTAGTCCAGTCTAATCTAGTTTTACAGTGGCTATAGTACCTTAATCAAATCAATGAGGGCTAAATATTGTGCATGAACTAGGAGGGAAATTTGCATAAAACCCTTATATTCTTTCCCAGCTGAAAGGGGAAAGTGGGAATTTGAACTAATTCAAAAGGCAGTAGTTTTGACAGTGCGGAACTTCTTCAGTTCCCATCCTGATCCGCAAAAAATATACTGGGATTATTTATTTATTTCATGAGCTTAAGCACAGAACTGGCCTTTCCAGCCAACTGAGCCGTGTCGCCCAGCAGACCCCCCCCCCCCCACCCCGCAATTCAACCCTAGCCTAATTACGGGACAATCTACAATGACCAATTCATCTACCAACTGGTACGTCTTTGGACTGAGGGAGAAGCACCCGTAGGAAACCCACACACTCATGGGGAGAACACACAAATTCCTCACAGACAGTGGCGGGAATTGAACCCACGTCGCTGGTACTGTAACTGTAAAGCATTAAGCTAACCACTACACTACTGATTGGAATTTGAGTGCCAGTATGGGTGTGGTAGGCCGAAGGGCCTGTTTTTGTGCTTTATAAATCTGTGACTCTAGTTCCTCACTGAAGTGTCACCCAAAGATGTGCTCAATTTCAGATGACAGGATTGAACATGAAGTGGGCATGTTTCTGACAGAAAGGAATCATCCACTCTGGTCCTTGGCTCTGACAGCACGTGATGGCATCAGGTAGAGAGAGCTACACTTAGCATCTAACACTTGAAGCTGACCCGGGAGTGCTTAATAAAGCACTGTAGAAAACATCCACACTCTTCATTTAACATCTGTCATGCCTGACCAGAGATCGGTTAACTGCTGACACTATCTCTCTTAAGATTGTTGCATATTAAAGCCTCCATACCCTGAAAGATCTTATGAGAGATTTGACTGAATATGTAACAATCATCCTGAGCAGCTTATAAAATGATTGAATTCTAACATTTCAATTATGTTTTTACGCAGTAAAAATCAAGAGCATGAGCTTGAATACTTGTAAATCAGTAAGAGTAATTTTATGTGGAGAAATAAAGGGTTGCATATACTTAGTGCTTTACATGTGCCTTTCAGGATGTCTCTAAGTGCAGTCAAAGAACCTGTTGATGTGACGCTGCAGCAGGCAATCCGCGCACAGCAGAATTTCATCATGACAATGTGATATTCATTTATTTATTGAGACACATGCCGAATAGGCCCTTCTGGACTTTCGAACCACCCAATCAGTGATTCCCTGGACTAAATCCTAGCCTAATTCAGGGACAATTTACAATGACCAATTAACCTACCAAATGGTATGTCTTTGGAATGAGGGAGGAGACCCACATTGTCACGGGGAGAACGTACAAATTCCTTACAGGCAGCGGCGGGAATTGAACCCGGGTCACCTGTACTGTAAAGCGTTGTGTTAACCATACGCTGTGATAATGCCGACATGCTGCAAAGCTCCAATATTAGATTCGTATTTATTTATTGCACATACATCAAAACATACAGTACTGTGCAAAATTCTTAGGCGCATATATATAGCTAGGGTGCCCAAGACTTTTGCACAGTACTGTATTTGTCAATGTGGAGCAGACAGTGAGTTTGTAAGTCTGGCAGAAGCAAAGGACGATGGGAATGGCAAGGGCAGAGTGCCGCAGGAGGGGTGTGGGACAGGTGGCAGAGGAGTGCCAGGGACAGGGGGTGGCATGGGTGTTGACACACCCAGCCCTGAGACACCAGGCAGGGTCATTTGATTCCAAACATTTGGGGTGCTGATCACTACTGTAATTCTCAACAATTCCCCTCTCCCTGGCCCCTTTCCCACTCTCAGTCCACAACAGAGACCCATATCAGAATCAGGTTCACCATCACTCACATGTCACGAATTTGTTTTTTTTTTTGCGGCAGCAGTTCAGTACAATACTGGAAAAGGGGAGGTGCAACGAGACCTGGGTGTCATAATACACCAGTCATTGAAAGTGGGCATGCAGGTACAGCAGGCGGTGAAAAAGGCGAATGGTATGCTGGCATTTATAGCGAGAGGATTCGAGTACAGGAGCAGGGAGGTATTACTGCAGTTGTACAAGGCCTTGGTGAGACCACACCTGGAGTATTGTGTGCAGTTTTGGTCCCCTAATCTGAGGAAAGACATCCTTGCCATAGAGGGAGTACAAAGAAGGTTCACCAGATTGATTCCTGGGATGGCAGGACTTTCATATGAAGAAAGACTGGATGAACTGGGCTTGTACTCGTTGGAATTTAGAAGATTGAGGGGGGATCTGATTGAAACGTATAAGATCCTAAAGGGATTGGACAGGCTAGATGCAGGAAGATTGTTCCCGATGTTGGGGAAGTCCAGAACGAGGGGTCACAGTTTGAGGATAGAGGGGGAGCCTTTTAGGACCGAGATTAGCAAAAACTTCTTCACACAGAGAGTGGTGAATCTGTGGAATTCTCTGCCACAGGAAACAGTTGAGGCCTGTTCATTGGCTATATTTAAGAGGGAGTTAGATATGGCCCTTGTGGCTACGGGGGTCAGGGGGTATGGAGGGAAGGCTGGGGCGGTGTTCTGAGTTGGATGATCAGCCATGATCATAATAAATGGCGGTGCAGGCTCGAAGGGCCGAATGGCCTACTCCTGCACCTATTTTCTATGTTTCTATGTTTCTATACAGTACTGTGCAAAGGTCTTAGGCTCCCGAACTGTATACACGGTACGCCCCTAATACTTGTGCACAGTACTGTACAGAGAAATGTGTTGTTTACCTCCTCAGCCAACACATGTGAGGATGTGTTGGGGGCAGCCTGAATGTGTCACCACACATTTTGGCACCAACGTAACATGCTTGGCTGAACAACACCGAACACAACAAAAAGAACATACCAAGAGCCAAAACCGGGACAGCAAACCAAGCCCTGCTCTTCTCTTGCACCAACTCACCCACAGACACATTCCTCCAGCACCAGGACCTGTGGATTCACAGACACTGGGCCATTGACTTCCCCAGCGGATTCGTGCCCTTGGTTCATTAGTGGTGCCAGACCATTATCCCATTAATAACCAAACACGCTTTTATTTCACTTTCTTTTTTACATTGTACACAGAGGTGTAATAAACTGAATTTAAATGGGGCAGAAGTGACCTACACATCCCTAGCCGTACTACAGAAATGGAACTCTATTGATCATCACTTGCACTACTGCAAACCTATCTTCTTTTTACTGTCTAGTTCTTACACAGTGTTTTTTCCATCTCTTTGCTGTCTTGTATAGAACATAGTACAGTATAGTTCCTTTAACTCACAACATTGTACCAAACTTTTAACCTGCATGCTTCCCTTTAGCATAGCTTTCCGCTTTCTTCATCCAAGTGCCTATCTTAAATGTTCCTAATGTCTCTGACTCTGTCACCACCCTAGTAGCACATTCAACCCACCCATCACTCTCTGTGTAAAAAACCTACTGTGACATCCCCTTATACTTTCCTCCAATCGCCTTAAAATTATACCCTCTTGCTTTAGTCATTTCCACTCTGGGAAAAAGTCAGAATCAGGTTTATTATCATTGACGTGTGTTGTGAAATTTGTTAACCTAGCAGCAGCAGTTCAATGCAATACATAATACAGAAGAAAAAATAATAAAATAATAATAAGTAAATCAATTTACAGTATACACATATTGAATAGATAAAAATCATGCAAAAAATGGAAATAATCATATATTAAAAAATGTGAGGTAGTGTTCATGGGTTCAATGTTTATTTTGGAATCGGATGGCAGAGGGGAAGAAGCTGTTCCTGAATCGCTGAGTGTGTGCCTTCAGGCTTCTATAACTCCTACCTGATGGTAACAGTGAGAAAAGGGCATGGTCTGGGTGCTGGAGGTCTTTAATAATGGTCGCTGCCTTTCTGAGACACCGCTTCTTGAAGATTCCCTGGGTATTTTGTAGGCTAGTACCCAAGATGGAGCCGACTGAATTTACAACCCCCTGTTACTGACTCTTCACTTTATTTCTCCCTCTTTGTACCTTTCCACCTCAATTAAGTCACCTCTCATCCTCCTTCTCTCTGAAGAGAAAAGCCTTAATTTACTCAACATTTCTTCATTAAACATGGTTCCTAATCCAGGCAGCATCCTGGTATACCTCCTCTACATCCTCGCTAGAATTTCTACGTTCTTCCAATAAAGAGGTGACCAGGACACAAGACAATACACTCAGTGTGGCCTACCCAGAGTTATATAGAGCTGCAATATTACCTCACAGCTCTCAGTGTAATGTATAAATTATACATAATTTATATTCTGTGTGGTATTTGCACCGAGCTGTATGTGCCCGTGATGTTGCTGCTGGAAAGATTTTCATTATGCCTGCACTCGTGCACATGTCAATAATTTAACTTGAAGCATTCAAGCTCGCTGAATGTCATTTCAAACCACAGACATACCCTGGTAGTCTAGACTCCAGCCCAGCTCTAGCCACATACCCAGCCCACAGTACAGATCCCAGACTTGACCCACGCTCTGGACTTCCAAATCCATCTATACACTCCACTCACATTCTGGACGAACTGGGAAGCCAGGTGCTGGATCATGAGAATCTAACACACCTAACTGCAGGATTATCTGAGTTAATCTGCTTTCAGCACTGGCGATTCAAGATTATTTATTGTCATTCTTCAGTGCACAAGTATAAAGGAGAACAAAATGATTGTTAAACAGGAGAAACTCAGCAGATGCTGGAAATCTAAATCAACACACACAAATGCTTGAGAAACTCAGCAGGTCAGGCAGCATCTATGGAAATGAATTAACAATCACGTTTCAAGCCAAGAGCTTTCATCAGGACTGAAAAGGAACGGGGAAGGATGCCAGAATAAAAAGGTGGTGCGTGGGGAGGGGGAAGAGAGAGGAAAGAGGCTGGCTAGAAGGTGATAGGTGAAGCCAGGTCGGTGAGAAATGTCAAGGGTTGGAGAAGAAGGAATCTGATAGGGGAGGAGAGTGGACCATAGAAGAAAGGGAAAGAAAAGGGGACCAGGGTAAGTAATAGGCAGGTGTGAAGAGATAGAAAGTCAGAGTGGGGAATGGGGGGGGGGGGGATAAATTTTTTTACCAGAAAGAGAAATCAATATTCATGCTGTCAGGTTGGAGGCTACCCAGACAGAATTTAAGGTGTTGCTCCTCCACCCTGAGGGTGGCCTTGTCTTGGCACAAGAGGAGGTCATGGACCGACATGTCAGTACAGGAATGGGAATCAGAATTAAAATGTTTGGTCACCGGGAAGTCATGCTTGGGTCAGATGCAGCGGAGATGCTCGACGAATTTGTCCACCAATTACAAAATGATTGTCACTCCAGATCCAGTGCAACATAAAAAAACATAAGCATAAACAACACAATAAGAAAACACAAATATAAATATAAATGCAATCCTATAACACAGTGTTCAAGTAACTGTTGTATACATAGACTGGTTGTATGTATATAAAGTGATGCTAGATGATGTGTATGTAGTGGTCGTAGGGTGGTGGGGTGGGTTAGTGGGTGGAGGTGTTAATTAGCCAGACATCTTGGGAGAAGTAACTGT
Source organism: Mobula birostris (assembly GCF_030028105.1). Taxonomy (NCBI): domain Eukaryota; kingdom Metazoa; phylum Chordata; class Chondrichthyes; order Myliobatiformes; family Myliobatidae; genus Mobula; species Mobula birostris. Next base: position 155,720,020 of record NC_092377.1, on the reverse strand, counting down.
TTTTGAGTGGTAGAGAGGTCGATGATAAAGGCAAATGAATGCTTTTATTTTGTACTTCTGAAATCAGCTTCAAAATAAGGACGCTGAAACACATTCTAAGTTCTCTCCATTACCAATTTTCAAATCTTGCGTAGACAAGATGTCACTCCCCAATAGAGCTGAGGGTGGGCAAGAGGAGACTGGATGGTTAAGTTGTAATGTGAGGCTCCTGAAGTCTTCAAAGAACAGTTAGATGTACAGTATCACTGGAGAAGGACTGAGCAATGGTGAGAGACATTTGATAAATTAAAGGCATCGGATTGCTTGTCTGAAATGAATACTATGGAAAACTTGAGTTTGGTTACTTGCACTGAATACTTAGTTGGTAGCATTTGCTGTTCCAGAGTTAGGTTCTTCTGCTTGCTATGGAGCTGAATATGGAAAACAGACAACAATATGTGACTGAGGACAAAAATCACACTTTACAACCTGAATGAGTCTGGGTAAGTTTGAGCCACTCTTCACCTTAGGATATCTTAATCAGTTACTCTTCACTGGGCTATTGGGAAAATCAACTTGGAACACAAGAACATAAGAAATATGAGCAAAAATAGGCCATCTTGTAAAAGTTTTAAAAGTAAACCATAGTTGAGGCTGCTCTGCCACTCAATAAGATCATTGCTGATCTGGCCATGGGCTCAGCTCCACGTACCTGCCTTTTCCCCATAACCTTTAGTTCCTGTACTATGCAAAAATCTAACTGTATCTTAAATATATTTAATATATATTGTGATCACTCTCTCCAAGAGGATCCCTAATGACAAGATCATTATCTTAACCTGTCTCATTGCACAGGACCAGATCCAAGATGGCATTCTCCCTTCTATGTTGAATAAAATGCTGTTCAAGAAAGTCATCTATGAAGTCCTCCTCAAGACTACATTGACCAATTGGATTCACCCAATCTATCTGCAAGTTAAATTCCCCCATGATTACTTCTGTTCCATTCTTACATACCTCAGGTATTTCTTCGTTTATTGCCTGTGGCATTGTAATGTCACTATTTAGTGTTCTACAGAGAACTCCCACCAGTGAGTTGTCTATAGGCCACCAAATATTAACAATACAGTTTTGAGAAATAGAAAAAAAAAATTAGTTGGGGATTAAGAGTTCTTGTTGAAGTTGCTACGCTTCACATAGAGTCATAGATCAGCACAGCACAGAAACAGGCCTTTTGGCCTACACCATCCATGCCAAACATTGAATCTACCCAGTCCCATGAACTCGCAACCAGACCATAGCCCTCCATATCCTTCCCGTCCATGTACCTATCCAAATTTTCCTTCAATGTTGAAATTAAACCCGCATCCACTACTTCCACTTGCAGTTCATTGTACACTCTTGCTACCCTCTGACTAAAAAAGTTCCTTCTCATTTTCACCTTGAACATTTCACCTTCCCCCTTAACCCATAACTTCCAGTTCTAATCTCACCCAATTCAGTGGAAAAGAAGCCTGTTTGCACTTACCCTATCTACACCCCTCATAATTTTGTATACCTCTTATCAAATCTGCCCTCAGTCTCTTAAGCTCTAGGGAATAAAATCCTAACCAATTCAACACTTCCCCAGAACTCAGGTCCTCAATTCCTGGCAAAGTCCTTGTAAATTTTCTCTGCACCCTTTCAACCTTATTGACATCTTTCGCATAGGTAGGTGACCAGAAATGCACAGAATACTTCACTGTCTTATGCAACTTCAACATAACATCATCCTTAAGCATCAAGGACAAGACTAGGAAACTTATTTTCCAATGCAACACGCACGAAGTGCTGGAATAACTCAGCAGGTCAGGAACCATCTATAGAAATGAATAAACAGTTGATATTTCAGGCCAAGATCCTTCTTTGGGACTCAAGGAATATTCTAATGTTTTCCAATGTATCACCTTTGGCTTTGAATGAATGCTTGAAGTCAAGTATGGCTCATGACAGTGGGAGAGAATGGAACAATGGGATTGAATCCACCAAAGAAACTACATACTTATCCTCTAAAAAACAGTTACCTATGCTGTAAACATACACAGCTCCACAGTGAAGTGAAAAATTAAACACTGAACCTAATGTATGGAACAACTTCTGCAGACTGGGGAGAGATGCAAAAAGAGGAACGATGATAAATCAGAATTGAAGAAATCTTTAAACCTACACTTTAATAACACAATTAAATTACATGCCATAAATTCAATACTGACAGAGGATGAACTATCTAAAAATATAGCCAGGGCACAGAACAACAAGATAATGGACTTCATGCAATACTGTAGCACCGTTATGGACTGACTGCTTTAGCCTCATAAATCACTCCAGCAAGGCTCATACCAGGCAAAATAAACCACCCCTCATCTCTAACGCAGACCAAGAAACCATGACATTGGCACTGACCTTCTTGCGCGGTGGGCTTCTCAATCTTGTGTTCACATAGACCTGCGCATTTTAGAATATCAATTAGCTTTTTGCTAGGAAGACTGTAAAAGCTGGCATGATTTATATTTTGCCAGATGGCTCGGGTGTTCTGTTAGTTTTGTTGCATCCAACTTCAATGAGAAAGAAATTAGAAGCCTTCCGCTGCCAGAAATTGAAGGGAAACTGCATCCAACAAATCACAAGTGGCTTCAAGTGCTTGTCGCTTAAAGGAGTACAAATATTTCGCCCTTGAAATGACACAGTTCGAAACATTTGCTGATCTGTACAATCTGAGCTTGGGCCGGGAGAAACAGCAGCAACTTGTATGCACCCAGTGCCTTCTACCTCTGTGGTCTTCTGCTGCTGTAGCCCACCCACTTCAACATTTGATGCATTGTGCGTTCAGAGATGCTCTTCTCCACAACACTGTTGGTTATTTGAGTTACTGTCCCTTTTCTGTCAGTTTGAAATAGTTTGACCATTCTCCCCTAACCTCTTTCATGAACAAGGTGTTTTCACCCACAGAACTGCCACTTGCTGGATGCTTTTAGTTTTTTGCACCATTCTCTGTAAACTCTAGAGCAACCTGGGACCTCAGACCCCTCGGTTCATGGTAAGGGCCGATGGCATAAGAAAGTTTGGGAACCCCTGCTCCCGAGACCATTGTGTTTGAAAATCCCAGCGGATCAGCAGTTTCTGAGATACACAAACCACCCCTTCTAGCACCAGCTATCATTTCACAATCAAAGTCACATGGATCACATTTCTGCCCCATTCTGTTGTTTGGTCTAAACAACAATTGACTCTCTTGACGGCGCCTGCATGCATTCATGCATTGAGTTGCTGCCACACAATTGGCTGATTACATACTTGCATTAATGAGCAGGGGCACAGGTGTACGTAATAAAATAGCCATTGAGTGTGGAGAGAAAACCTCCCTGAAGATTTGCAGGTGAATGTCCAGTGATTGATATCCACCATGCATTCTTATAGCACCTTTCTTGACCTGCTCCAAAGTGCTTTGTAGCCAATGATGGCCATTTGAAGTGCAGTAATGGAAAATACAAAGGCCATTTTGTACAGAGCAAGTTTTCACACCAGCAAGGAGATAATATGTGGATGAACTGCATTGGTTTTAAGATACAAACATTGACCAGGACTAGAAATGGACTTGTTTCCAGGGCTTGATGGAGAAATGAGAATGAATCCCAATATTGGGTCTGTGGAATATGGACTGAAGTAGTAACACCATCCAAATAAAAGTATCTAGTTGAGCATTTGAATTATACCATAAAATACCACAGACAAATGCTGTAAAATGGAGTAGGGTTGGGAGTTAGCATGGAGTTAGTGGGCTGAAGGGCCTGATTCCATTGTGATAAAGTCATCTAAAAATATTTTAATTCCTCCAAGAGGACCACAACCTTGTCATGGTCTGGAGGCTTGCATGCTTCAATTACATGGAGAACTATGCTCAATGCAGCCTTGGCTCTTGGTAGGGTCACCCACACTAAATATGTCAAAGTGTAGAGGTCAGACTAAATGAGGCCCACCAGTCCTCCAGGTTCGGGGGTTCAGCTCAGGGCTAACAACCCAGATTGGTAAAACAAAATTGTTACAGAAACAGCAATGAAGGATCCTTCTACATCTGAGTGTGACGGTATTCCTGAGTCTCCACCTGGGACTTGCATGACCGACAGTAGTGAAAACCGAGAGGAGGCTACTGACATGATGACGGAAGCCCTGAACACCGCCAGAAATGGAGGACCTTTGTTGCTGCCCTAAGCACTTGAAGTGATGGATTTTGGATCATCTTATACTAATTGGACATATACAGTACACAGCAAGGACCTTACCAAAGGGCCTTGGGGTGGAAGTTCATAGCATCCTGAAAATGGCAACACAGGTGGACATGTCCATGAAGAATGCTTGCCTTCAAAGATAGGGTACTGTGTATAAAAGCTGGAACTTCGTGTTGAAGCTCTATGAAGCATCAGTCAGTCCACCCAGGGAACATTGGGCATAGTTTTGGTCACCACATAATAAGAAGGGATGTGGTAGAGTGCTGGAAAGAATGTAGAAAGGATTCACTGCAAGAGAGCTTGGATGGAATGAGTTCAGAACTATAAAATCTTATGATTCAAAGACTCAAAGTACGATTTTCAACAGCCCTAAGATTCATCTTCCTACAGACAGCTATAAAACAAAGAAACATCATGGAATCTGTTCAAAGAAAACATTTAACACCCAATGTACAAAAAAAAGAACAAATCATACAAACAGCAAAAAAACGAGTGAAAAATGAAGAATATAAAACATGAAACCATTGAGGCATCGAAGCAGTCTAGGAGAGTTCAGTCTTGTTCAGTTCAGCTCAATCTAGCGCTCTGTCATTCATTGACTGCAGGCCATCCCAGTCAAAATTGCACTAAATTATGAGGGGCCTAGACAGCACAGATAGCCACAATCTTTTCTAAGGGCAGTAAATTCTAAAACTAGAAAACATAGCCTTAAGGTGAGTGGGAAGTATCTAAAGGAGATTTGAGGGCCAGGATTTTCACATCTGAAGGCTGGGGTTTGCATGGGGGCTCTTATCCAGAGGTGGTGGAAGGGGCAGATACAATCTGATGAGAGAAGAGATTGCTGAGCCTCTGGCTAGGATCTTTATGTCCTCGTTGTCCACGGGAATGGTACCGGATGATTGGAGGGAGGCGAATGTTGTTCCCTGTTCAAAAAAGGTATTAGGGATAGTCCGGGTAATTATAGACCAGTGAGCCTTATGTCTGTGGTGGGAAAACTGTTGGAAAAGATTCTTAGAGATAGGATCTATAGGCATTTAGAGAATCATGGTCTGATCAGGGACAGTCAGCATGCCTTTGTGAAGGGCAGATCGTGTCTAACAAGCCTGATAGAGTTCTTTGAGGAGGTGACCAGGCATATAGATGAGGGTAGTGTAGTGGATGTGATCTATATGGATTTTAGTAAGGCATTTGACAAGGTTCCACACGGTAGGCTTATTCAGAAAGTTAGAAGGCATGGGATCCAGGGAAGTTTGGCCAGGTGGATTCAGAATTGGCTTGCCTGCAGAAGGCAGAGGGTGGTGGTGGAGGGAGTACATTCAGATTGGAGGATTGTGACTAGTGGTGTCCCACAAGGATCTGTTCTGGGACCTCTACTTTTCATGATTTTTATTAAGGACCTGGATGTGGGAGTAGAAGGGTGGGTTGGCAAGTCTGCAGACGACACAAAGGTTGGTGGTGTTGTAGATAGTGTAGAGGATTGTCAAAGATTGCAGAGAGACATTGATAGGATGCAGAAGTGGGCTGAGAAGTGGCAGATGGAGTTCAACCCGGAGAAGTGTGAGGTGGTACACTTTGGAAGGACAAACTCCAAGGCAGAGTACAAAGTAAATGGCAGGATACTTGGTAGTGTGGAGGAGCAGAGGGGTCTCGGGGTACATGTCCACAGATCCCTGAAAGTTGCCTCACAGGTGGATAGGGTACTTAAGAAAGCTTATGGGGTGTTAGCTTTCATAAGTCAAGGGATAGAGTTTAAGAGTTGCGATGTAATGATGCAGCTCGATAAAACTCTGGTTAGGCCACACTTGGAGTATTGTGTCCAGTTCTGGTCACCTCACTATAGGAAGGATGTGGAAGCATTGGAAAGGGTACAGAGGAGATTTACCAGGATGCTGCCTGGTTTAGAAAGTATGCATTATGATCAGATATTAAGAGAGCTAGGGCTTTACTCTTTGGAGAGAAGGAGGATGAGAGGAGACATGATAGAGGTGTACAAGATAATAAGAGGAATAGATAGAGTGGATAGCCAGCGCCTCTTCCCCAGGCCACCACTGCTCAATACAAGAGGACATGGGTTTAAGGTAAGAGGTGGGAAGTTCAAGGGGGATATTAGAAGAAGGTTTTTTACTCAGAGAGTGGTTGGTGCGTGGAATGCACTGCCTGAGTCAGTGGTGGAGGCAGATACACTAGTGAAGTTTAAGAGACTACTAGACAGGTATATGGAGGAAACTAAGGTGGGGGCTTATATGGGAGACAGGGTTTGAGGGTCGGCACAACATTGTGGGCCGAAGGGCCTGTACTGTGCTGTACTATTCTATGTTCTATGTTCTATGTAATCCCAGAGGGATATGGGCCAAGTTCAGAAAAATGGGATGTGCAGATAGGAATCACAATTGGTATGGACAAGTCGGGCCAATACGCCTGTTTACTTGCTGTATGACTCTATGACTCCAGTTCACGCCAATCTCGCCAATTGAAGAGCTGAGGAAGATTGAAATCATCGAGGCAGGTGCGGAAGGCGAGCGGGTGTTCAGCGCTGTCTACCAGCCTCTCACTCACTGCTGCTGGGGAACGGTTCCAGTGTTCAAATGGTCTTTCTCTCCCTTTCGCTTGATGCTGTTGGAGGAAGGTGTCTGCGTGTGACCGTCTCACTCTCGCTCTCACTCGTTGTTGTCAGTGGATGGTGCCGGTGTCCTGGGTCTTGGACAAGATTTAAATGATGCAGTTTGTGAATTGGACTCTATAATACACGATATGATGTGTTTCTGGCTTTTGGTTGCTCCTTTTTTTGTTGCTATTTTAAGCGCTTTTGATCGGGATGGCCTGTAGATAACAAATGACACAGCACTAGATTGAACTGAACTGAGCTAGACTAAATATACCTCGACTCTCTTAATGACTTTGTGAGTTGGTATTTTATATTATCTGTTTTTCGGTTTTTTTTGCCATTTACGTGATTTGTTTTTTTTTTGCATGTAGGAGGTTTGATGTTTTTCTTTGTTTCGTGACTGCCTGTGGGAAGACAAATCTCAGGGTTATATACTGCATACATACTTTGATAAAAAATGTACTTTGAATCTTTGAACCATATGGATATGGATGGAAATTGAAGTATCAGTAGGAAAATCATATGATCACAGAAACATCATGTAAACTCCACAAAAACAGCACTGGACATAAGGATTGAACTTGGGTCACTGGAGCTGAGATGCAGTAGAACTCACTGCTGGGCCACAGCACTGCAGACCATGGAGACAATTGCAGAGCTATGTTTACAACAAGATCTCAGTGATAGGGCCACGACGTGGTAAGGCACAGAGTTCTCAGAACAGGGTGTAGGATCAGGAAAGAGTCATTTTGTTCAAAGTTCAAAGTTCAAAGTACATTTACCATCAAAGTGTGTATACATTGTGCAGGCAGCCAGAAGGCAAAGAAACCCAAAAGAACCCGTTAAAGAAAGAAGACTGTCAAGCATCCATCATGCAGAGAGGAAAAAAAAGTGCAAACAAAAAAGTAAGGAATAGCATTCAGAGCAAAAGTGAGCCCACAGACACAAGGCCCAGAGCAGCAGGAGCAGGCCACAGCCTTGGCCTCAGTTCAGCGCAGAGCTGAGTAGACATCACAGAGCCTGAAGCAGCCAGAGCAGGCCACAGCCGCAGCCTCGACCTCAGTTCAGTGCAGAGTTGAGTAAATATGACGGAGTAGCGAAATGTGGCCGAACCAGCCCAACCCTAGCATCTTGTCCTGACACCCTGCCTTTTCAATCCATCTGGCCCAGTGTGTAAGTCATTCAAACTTTGGGTCATTCCTCACAGTAGGACTAAGACCCAGGCCCTTGTGAACACAAAAGACAATGCAGGTCAGTGGGAAGAATAATAGGATAGGGGAAAGGGAAGCTCGGTTGAGCAAAAGCTCTTGGAGGAAAGGAAACCTTAGGGAACTGGGATAGACAAGCCTTGAAACAAGAAGACATGGATGAGAATTCCAGACTGGATGATGGAGGCAGTGACGGAAGCACTTAGCCTGAAGGAGGGGGTGTAGTCAATCCAGATATAGAAGAGGAGGGAATAATAGTCCAAATGATAATTTAATTATATATTATGAATTTTAGCCATGATACACAGTCTGAATATTAACATAATTAAACAGCCTGAATGTTACAAAATTACAGTCTGGAAATTTGCATATTTATGCATTCCAAATATTAGTATAATTACATAATCTGAATTTTAGTATTTGAATGCTCAACAAGTTTTTATAAAATTTCACTTCCCACTGTTTTATCTTCGGCTTTCCTTAATGAACATAAATAATAATAATAATAATTAAAATCCTCTTTCATTTTATTACAGAAATTGCAAATGAAACCATTTTCCACACATACATCCCACTGTGCTTCTCACCCGGGAGAGTTGTCTAAAAATACTTTTTTATCTCCATACAGCCTAAATCCCTGCTCTTCTGAGGCATTTGGAGGAGGATGGGAAACTTTCCCTAATTTCTGTTTTGAAAGGTAAGGTGGAAATGGAAAGCTAGCAAAACACAGGGACAGAATCTATATCAAAACACCTTAATTTTGCAATTGAATAGCACTAGCACAAATTATAGCCTCCTGAACTCAACGGTTTGGAAATACAGTAGGTAATCACCATTTCTGCAAATACACTGCTTTTTGACTTCCACATATTTATTTCATACTTTCAGAATGATACAGAAAACAACACAAATCAACTCCTCCTTCCATTACTTGTTGTACTGGTCACCCTCTTTCATCATTCACTCTTGTCTCCTGTAACGTTTCTTGTTCATTTTATTTATTGAGATACAGCATGGAATAGGCCCTTCCGGCCCTTGGAGCCTCACCACCCAGCAACCCCGATTTAAGCCTAGCCTAAAGATAGGACAATTTTCAAAGACCAATTAATCTCTCAGCTGGTACGTTTTTCAATTGTGGGAAGAACTGAGGTTCTTGAGAACCAATTCAATTTAAAAATTTTCGGCTATCTGGGATCCATTTCTTGCCTATCTGGATGAGGCCGGGAGCGGATGAGCAATTTCCCTCCAAGCTGATTTCTCACGGCCCTCACTTGAGATTTAATGTTTAGTATTTTTGAGCACTTTGTACAATAGGCATCATTCTAATGTTACGTCTCTTTCTTTTTTTTTGCTTATTTCATTTTTATACATGTCTGAGCTGGTATGCTCTTGTTGATTTCATTGCTTATTTTTTAATTTTGAAAATAAAGTATTGAAAAAAAGAAACCAGAGCATTTGGAGGAAACCCACACAGTCACAGGGAGAACATACAAATTCCTCACAGACAGTGGCAGGAATTGAACCCGGGTCGCTGGTACTGCAAAGCATTGTGCTAACCACTGACCCCTCTGTTCTATTAAAATAAGTAATATAAATATTAAAAATATAATTAAAGAAGTAATGCAAAAAGAGAGCATAAAATAGTATTGTATTTGCCCCTTTGTTCTCCCTGTCCCTCCCTTTTTCTTCCACCCTCTTCTCTCTCGTGTAGGTTATTAGCCTGAAACTATTTCTCTTGCACAGATGCTGCCTAACCTGCTGCGTGTTTATTTCAGGTTTTCAGGATCTGCAGTACGTTGCTGGGAGTATTTCCAGCACCTTTTACAATTTGTATTTGAATGGTTAAGTTGTTATCAGCCAGGGCATGCCGTCTTCTCATTGCTACCATTACGAAGGAGGTCCAGGAGCCTGAAGACACATACTTAACGTTTTTGGAACTGTTTCTTCCTCTTCATTATCAGATTTTTAAACAGACATTGAACCAAATCATAAACACTACCTTACTATTTCTTGCTCTGTTTTGCCACTACTAATTTAATTTTAAACCTATTTTTCTTACTGTAATTTTTATCCTTGTAATGTATTGCAGTGAACTGCTGCTGAAAAACAACAAATATCATGACATATGCCAGTGATATTAAACCTGATCCCGATTCTGACACTGTACAGTAAAGACAGCAATGCTTCTGTAGCATTCTAACGCAGATTAAGATTCGGAGATTCAAAGAACATTTATTATCAAAGTATGTATACAGAATATAACTTGGAGATTCTTCTTCCAGCTGGCAACCACGAAGCAAAGAAATACCATGGAACCCTTTCAAGAAAACGTCAAACACCCAACACGCAATAAAAGAACAAATTGCACAAACGGCAAAAAGCAATCGAACAACACATAGAATATCAAACATCAAGCCAAGAGTCTGGTAGTATTCAGTTCAATTCAGCACTGCACCGCAGAGCCATTCTTCGCCAAAGCATCCCAGTACTTATCGATCACCCCAATCAAACCGCTCAAAAAGAGTAAGAAAGTCACCAGGATTCAGAAACACATGCAACATGAACCTCAAAGTCCCACAAAACAAGTCAATAGCCTCACCAATCAATCCTTGCATGTTGATCTCAAAACTCCTACACTTTATATAAAGGCGGCAGCTAGTGAGAGGGAGACAAAGAACAAACACAGGCAGACGGCGCCAGACACCCACCCATCCTCTACACTCACCTTCATCGACTTCAACCTTGCTCGATGCCTCAAATGGAGTGAAGCAATGGAGTCAATCATGGGCTTGTCTGTTATACTGGATTATCCGGCATTATCCAGTATATACAGGATTATCCACTATAACAAGAGAAGGATTGGGATCTACGGTGAAGCTTCTAACTCATTTTGCTGTGGTCAATTGCAAAATTATTTCCTTGTGTAATTAAACTAAATTCACTTAAAATGCTTGTCATAGCAAGACCGAAGTACCCATTTGTCTGGTCAATTAGCTGAAAAACTTCAATGTATACATGCTTTTTCTATGTTTTTTGGGTTAATGACACAAAAGCAATTGAACACACAGTGTAATCTACTCCTTTATTTCCAATTTCTTCTTTTAAGATTAGGTTCTATAATCATTGTTGGTGCATTTGGTTCTGTAAAGGGTTCAAAGGGGATTAAACCGAGAGACATTATTCAAAACAAAAGGATCATAGTTCTCTTTTCTCTGTTTTGAACTTCCATCTCTTCTGATTTCTTCCTCTCTTTCTAGCTCTCAGTCTATTCTTTCTCCTATTGGTCTCTCAATCTTCTACTCTTTTCCTACCAATCTCTTAATCATCTAATCTTTCTCCTGTTGGTCCCTCAGTCTTCTAATCATTCTTCTATTGATCTCTCACTCTTCTATTCTTTCCCCTACTGATCTCTCATTCTCTCCGTCACTCCCATTCTTTTAATTTGTCTCTCTCCCCACATTTCTAGTTGTAATCTCCCTATCCAAATCTCAATCTGCCTCTTTATCTCCCTCTCTCATCTATCATTTCCCTAAACTCAGTTGAATACTTTCCCATATCTTGCATTGTGTTTGCAGTTATAAATTCTTGAAGGCCACTTAAGACTGAACACAGGCCAAACTAAATATTTACACACTCATTTTAGCTTCTTCTGCTCAATTACCATTTGGTAGGTCAAACCTGAGGGTGTAATTTAGCAAATGACAGTTGAGTGAGTTACTGAGGTGCCAGACAGTCCCCTTATGGATCCTATTTTATTGAAGGGTTTCTAAGGTATTAACGAAGAAATATTTTTTGGACCGACTTTGCTCAGGCTACAAGCAAACAATCTATTCAAGGATTATGAATGATCGGGTTTATTTGCCATACACGTTTGTATATACACGTATTAAAAATGCACTGTGGTGTGTTAGTTCAACATGCAACAAAGACAACACGCAAAGAACAAAGAATCACATAAAAGTAAGTTAGAGGTGTGTAGTGGGGAGTATATTGACTGCCTGCATTACAGCCTGGTATGGAAACACCAATGCCCTTGAGTGGAAAATCCTACAAAAAGTTTACTCCGCTGTCCGTGGTGCTGAAGCTGCGAGGCTGCTCCAGCTGCTCCAGGCTTCTTATCTGCAAGCTTCACGACTATTTGCCCTGCCGTGTGATGAACTGAGCTGAGACTACGGGTTCTCCAGCTGTGCTCTAGGGACTCAGTTCTGCTCTGAGTGCTGTTGCTCATTTTTATTGTTTGCACAATTGGTGTTTTTTTCTCTCTGTGCATTGGGTGCTGTTCTTTTTTAAAAATTGGGTACTTCCAGGTTTCTGGTTTTATGGCTGCTTGTAAACAGATGCATCTCAAGGTTGTATAATTTATACATACTTTGATACTAAATACGTTTTTGAACTTTGAAGTTTGGATAAGGCCCAGTCCATCATAGGTAAAGCCATCCCCACCACTGATCACAGCTACATGAAATGCTGTTGCAAGAAAGCAGAATCAATCATCAAGGACCCCCACCACCCAGGACATACTGTCTTCTCACTGCTGCTACCAGGAAGAAGGTACAAGAGCTCCAGGACTTGTGCCACCAGGATCAGGAACAGTTACTACCCCTTGGCTATTAGGCTCTTGAACCTATGGGGACAACTTCACTCATCTCATCATCGAATGTTCCCACAGCCAATGGACTCACTTCAAGGACTCTTCATCTCATGTTCTCAATATTCATTGCTTATTTATTTATTATTATTGTTTCTTCTTTTTTGCATTTGCGTAGTTTATTGCCTTCTGTACTCTAGTTGAATGCCCTAGTCGGGAAGTCTTTCACTGATTCTGTTACAGAGAATGATTCTTAGCGTTGTATATGGTGACATATACACACTTTGATAATAAAATTTACTTTGGACTTTGAGATTAAATGACAGATATGGAATAAAATGTGCATAAATGCATAAAACCACCATGCATTTACAAAGTTAACAGCATTATAAAATGTGATTTAAAGTGTTTACAGTACAGTGAAATGTCTGAGGTTAAAGATAGAGGGAGGTTAACTAAAACGACTGAACAGGTTAACCTCTCAGGGGAAGAAACTTTTAAAATGAAATGAAGCTCTTGTTTTAGTAGCCCTACAGCACTTCCCAGAATGGAGCTTTTGGAAAAAGGCAGTTTGCAGGTTAGACAGTGCCTTCAATGATTTTTCCTGCCCGCTTCCTCTCATGCTACGATGATAGACTGCAGTCAGTGACTTTTTTTCCTGCTGACCTGGCAGTTCCCTGTAGTCTATTTGTCCTAAAGTCATATTTCAAGAAGCATCCATTATAATTTAGGTTTTTTCTTCAACTTTGCAGTTCTGGAGTTACTTTGATAAAAAATTTAGTGCTCTGTTAAAAGGTAGATGACCATGTTTTGTATGAAAATTGGAGTTCGCCCTTTCCTTGATATGCTGTGGGGCGTACTGTGCTGGTGTTCAAAGTTCAAAGTTCAAAGTAATTTCATTACCCAAGTATGTATATGTCACCATATACCGCCCTGAGATTCATTTCCTCGCAGGCATTCACTGTAGAACAAAGAAATACAACTGAAACAATGAAAAAGTATACACACAAAGAGAGACAAATATCAATGTAGAATAGAAGACAAACCAGGCAAATATAAAAAGAGTACAATAATAATAATAATAAATAATATTGAATATATGAGTTGTAGAGACCTTGAAAGTGAGCAACTAAGTGACATGCCAAACTAGAGGAAAAATCATAAACACAACAAAGTCTGCAGTTGCTAAAATCTGAAGCAACATACACAAAATGCTGGAAGAACTCAGTAGGTCAGGCAGCATCTATGGAAATGAATAAACAGTTGACATTTCAGGCCGAAACCATTCTTCAGGACTGAGATGGAAGACACCAGAATAAAAAGGTGGGGGAATAGAAGGAGGATTAGCTAAAAGGTGAGAGGTGAAGCCAGGTGGATAGGAAAGAAGGAATCTGACAGGAGAGGAGAGTGAACCAGAGGAGAATGGGAGGTGATTGGCAGGTGAGAAGAGGAAAGAGGCCAGAGTGCGGAATAGAAGAGGGGAGGGGGAAGGGAATATTTTTACCGGTAGGAGATATTGATATTAATGCCGTCAGGTTGGAGGCTATCTGGATAGAATATAAGGTGTTGCTCCTCCGCCCTAAGAGTGACTTCATCTTGGCAAAAGAGGAGGCCGTGGACCAACATGTCAGAATGGGAATCAGAATTTAAATGTTTGGCCACTGGGAAGTTCCGCTTTTGGCAATTGGAAGGGAGGTGCTTGGCGAAGTGTAGGCTGACTGTGATCTTTGCCGACATGTCTCCCAATAGCAACTTCTTGTAGAGGTTACAACGACTACATCAATGTCACTATTGAGCAAGTGAGACCTTGAAGCTCCTCTTTCTACTGCAGGCTGGAGAAGAGGCTGCTGGGAAGGCAAGGGAAATCACTGGGGTGTTGCAAAGGGATGGGTGGGGAAGGAGAATTTTGTAGTGTAAACGGTCACCAAGCATTCATCCCTATGATCACTAATACACAAATGTCTCCAAGGCATTGCAAGGCATGAGTTCATTTGGTTAGCAATGATCATAATCTATAGAAAAGCTGTTGTATATTACGGGAGACATAGAACATAGAGCACAGCACAGGAACAAGTCCTTTGGTTCACAATATTGTGCTGACCAGCCAAAAAGCAAATAAAAACACCCAAACACTAATCCCTCCAACCTTCAGTGGGTCCACATCCTTCCATCTTCCTTACATTCATCTGCCTATCTAAAAGTCTCTTAAAAGCCTCCAATGTATTCGCCTTAACTGCCATACTTTTGTATTCCATCAGGTAAAGGAAGCTAGTCAGTAATATTAAAGAGGATACCAAAAAATTTTTCAGATACATGAAGTATGAAAGAGAGGCGAGAGTGGATATTGGACCACTGGAAAACAATGCTGGAGAGGTAGCAATGGGAGACAACAAAGCAGTGGACAAACTGAATAAGGTATTTTGCATCAGTCTTCACTGTTGAAGACTCTGGCAGTATGGTGGAAGTTCCAGGTGATGGGGGCATGAAGTGTTTGATGTTACCATTACTGGAGAAAAGGTTCTTGGGAAACTAAAAGGTCGGAAGGTAGATACCAGAATGGAAGATACCACCTGGACCAGATGCTGTACACACCAGAGTTCAGAAAGAGATGGTTGAAGGCATTAGTAACAATCTTTCAAGAATCACTAGTTTCTGGAATGGTTCTGGAAGACCGGAAAATTGCAAATGTCGCTCCACTGTTCAAGAGGGGAGAGAGGCAGAAGAAACAAAACTACAGGCCAGTTAGTCTGACCTCAGTGGGTGGGAAGATGTTAGAGTCAATTACTAAGGATGAGGTCTCAGGGTACTTGGAGGCACATGATAAAATAGGTCACAGTCAGCATGATTTCCTCAAGGGAAAATCTTGCCTGGCAAATCTGTTGGAATTCTTTGAAGAAATATCAAGCAGGATGTACAAAGGGCAATCAATTGATGTTGTGTACTTGGATTTTCAGAAGGCTTTTGACAAGGTGCCACAAATGAGGCTGCTTAACAAGCTTCAAGCCCATGGTATTACAGAAAAGATTCTAGCATGGAAAAGCAGTGGCTAATTGGCAGAAGGCAAAGAGTAGGAATAAAGGGAGTTTTTTTTGGACTGACTGCCGATGACTAGTGGTTTTCCACAGGGGTCTGTATTGGGACCGATTCTTTTTACATTATATGCCAATGATCTGGATGATGGAATTGATTACTTTGTTGCAAAGTCTGCAGAGGATATAAAGATAGCTGGAGGGGCAGGTAGTTTTGAGGAAGTAGAGTTACAGAGGGACTTAGACAGATTAGGAGAGTGGACAAATGTCAGAAGGAATACAATGAAGGGAAGTGTATGGTGTGAGTCTGTGGAGAGGAAGGCAAATGTAATGTTAGCATTTATTTCAAGAGGACAAGAATATAAAGGGATGCAATGTTGAAACTTTATAAAGCACTGGTGAGGCCTGGCTTAGAGTATTGAGAGCAATACTGAAAAGAGGATACTGTCCAAGTTGCATGCCATCTTGGACAATGTCTCCCATCCACTACATAATGTACTGGTTGGGCACAGGAGTACATTCAGCCAGAGACTCATTCCACCGAGATGCAACACTGAGCGTCATAGGAAGTCATTCCTGCCTGTGTCTATCAAACTTTACAACTCCTCCCCTGGAGGGTCAGACACCCTGAGCCAATAGGCTGGCCCTGGACATTTTCTGGCATAATTTACATATTATTATTTAATTATTTATGGTTTTATATTGCTATATTTATACTCTGTTCTTGGTTGGTGCAACTGCAACGAAACCAAATTTCCCTCGGGATCAATAAAGTATGACTATGACTATGCCTATGAGTTTTGAGTCCCTTATCTTGGAAAGGATGTGCTGAAACTGGAGCGGGTTCAAAGGAGGTTCATGAAAATGATTCCAGGATTGAATTGCTCGTCATTTGAAGAGCGTTTGATGACTCTGGGCCTGTATACACCAGTTTTTGAACAGTGGAAGGCCTTGATGGAGAGGAGAGGATGTTTCCTATGGTGAGAGAGTCTAAGATCAGAGGACACAGCCTCAGAATAGAGAGGAGTCCTTTTAGAATAGAGGTGAGGAGGAACCTCTTTCGCTAGAGGGTGTTAAATCTGTGGATTCTTTGCCACATCAGCTGTGGAGGCCAAGTCCTTACGTACGTTTAAAGCAGACATTGATAGGTTCTTGATTGGTCAGGGATGAAAGGATACAGGGAGAAGGCAAGAGATTGGGGCTGAGAGAAAAATTGATTCAGCCTTGATGAAATGGTGGAGGCAGACTCAATGGGCCAAATGGCCTAATTCTGCTCCTATATTTTATCATCTTATACCATGACTGAGTTAAAAACTTACCCCTCACAACCCCCTTGAACCGACCCCTCTCAACTTCAAAGCAAGGCCTTCAGTATTAGACATTTCAAACCTGGAAAGCAGGTCCACTCTACTTATGCATCCTATAATCTTATAGTCATAGTCATACTTTATTGATCCCGGGAGAAAGTGGTTTTCGTTAGAGTTGCACCATAAATAATAAATAGTAATAAACCCATAAATAGTTAAATAGTAATATGTAAATTATGCCAGGAAATAAGTCCAGGACCAGCCTATTGGCTCAGGGTGTCTGACCATCCAAGGGAGGGGTTGTAAAGTTTGATGGCCACAGGCAGGTAAGACTTCCTATGACGCTCTGTGTTGCATCTCGGTGAAATGAGCCTCTGGCTGAATGTACTCCTGTGCCCTACCAGTCCATTATGTAGTGGATGGGAGACATTGTCCAAGATGGCATGCAACTTGGACAGCATCCTCTTTTCAGGCACCACCATCAAAGAGTCCAGTTCCATCCCCACAACATCACTGGCCTTACGAATGAGTTTGTTGATTCTGTTGGTATCTGCTACCCTCAGCCTGCTGCCCCAGCACACAACAGCAAACATGATAGCACTGGCCACCACAGACTCGTAGAACATCCTCAGCATCGTCCGGCAGATGTTAAAGGACCTTAGTCTGCTCAGGAAATAGAGACGGCTCTGACCCTTCTTGTAGACAGCCTCAGTGTTCTTTGACCAGTCCAGTTTATTGTCAATTCGTATCCCCAGGTATTTGTAATCCTCCACCATGTCCACCCTGACCCCCTGGATGAAAACAGGGGTCACTGGTACCTTAGCTCTCCTCAGGTCTACCACCAGCTCCTTAGTCTTTTTCACATTAACCTGCAGATAATTCTGCTCACACCATGTGACAAAGTTTCCTACTGTAGCCCTGTGCTCAGCCTCATCTCCCTTGCTGATGCATCCAGCTATGGCAGAGTCATCAGAAAACTTCTGAAGATGACAAGACTCTATGCAGTAGTTGAAGTCTGAGGTGTAAATGGTGAAGAGAAAGGGAGACAAGACAGTCCCCTGTGGAGCCACGGTGCTGTTGATCACTCTGTCAGACACACAGTGTTGCAAGCACACATACTGTGGTCTGCCAGTCAGGTAATCAAAAATCCATGACACCAGGGAAGCATCCACATGCATTGCTGTCAGCTTCTCCTCCAGCAGAACAGGGCGGATGGCGTTGAATACCATAAACCTCTATCAGATCACCCCTCAGCCTCTAGCACTCCAGAGAAAACAACCCAAGTTTATGCAGCCCGGCATGATAGCACATGCTCTCTAATCCAGGCAGCATCCTGGTAACCTCTTCTGTACTCTCTCCCAAGTCTCAATGTCCCTCTTATAGTGGGGCAACCGGTAACGTATGCAATACTGCAGATGTGGTCTAACCAGCATTTTATATAGTTGAAACACAGCCAGGATGACACTGGTGAATAAGCACAGAAGTTGGTATATGTAAACGACAATACACTAGAGGGAGAGTGAAGATTCTAGGTTACACTGCTGATGCTGCAGATTTTCTCCATGTTTCACTGTGAGTTAAAAACACAGGTCATAGTTCACACCGTCACCAGCCAATTACTGCCTTTATGAATGGAATTGTCTGCTGAGCCCCTTCAAGATATCTTTAGATACACTATATGATTAAAATAAAGGATTAGCTTTCTTTATCACATGTACATTGAAACAGAGCAAAAGGCATTATTTGCACCAAATTGAATCCACAAAGATTGTGCTGTACTATGCAAGAGTCACTGTGATTCCAATGTCAACATAGCATGCGAACTTACTAACCCTAACTGTACGTCTCTGGAATGTGGGTGGAAATCAGAGCACCCAGAGGAAACCCACATGGTCACAGGGAGAATGTGCAAACTTCTAACAGACAGTGACAAGAATTCAACCCCAATCTTACAGCTGGCACGTAATAGCTCTACACCACCGCACTGCCCTGCACTGCACTTTTTCAGTAGCCTTTACACTCTATTCTGCATTTTTATTGCTTTACCTCCAGCTCAGTGCACTGTGTAATGATCTGATCTGTATGGACAATATGCAAGACAAGCTTTTCACTGTATCTTGGTATATGTGATAATAATAACCCAATTTGAATCCTAATGCATGTTTGTCTGATGCAGGGAAAGTGTCAACCAATCTGAAGGAGACCAGATCATGACCAATTAACAAAAATACTATTGCTGGTGTGTTGTATGGAAGGAGAATCAGGGGTCTGCTGAGTGAACCCTATGTTCACCAAATCTTTATTCACAAGCAAGCAACAAAACATTTTACTCACATGTAAGTCGAACTAACACTCATCCAAGTCACCCAAGCTATAAAAACTACAACACTGAGCATTGAATACAGTTGTTAAATCTGGCTAAGTTACACAACAAGATCAAAAAACCAGAGGACACGGCCTCAGAAAAGAGGGGTGTCCTTTTAGACCGGAGATGAGTAGGAATTTCTTTTGCCAGAGAGTGGTGAATCCGTGGAATTCCTTGCCACAGGTAGCTGTGGAGGCCAAGTCATTGGGTATATTTAAGGCAGAGGTTGGTAGCTAGATTCTTGATTCGGCAGGACATGAAGAGATATGGGGAGAAGGCAGGGGATTGGGGCTGAGAGGGAAAATCGATCAGCTCTGATGAAATGGTGGAGCAGACCTGATGGGCCAAATGGCCTAATCCTGCTCCTTTATCTCATGGCCTTATAACTAGCTATTTAACTAGGTGAGCAGCCGAGACACAAGACCCTCCCCCTATTAACTGCAATACACCTTCCAAATGATTTCCCCCAGGCTGCCCGCAGCTCACAGCCTGGAGTGAGCTCAGGGTAAAAAGCGAGAGCCCTGCTCACGTGCGTTCACCTTCATACACCTGAGGACCGGAAGCCAGTCACAGGTACTGCAACACGTGGCCTGGGACCAGAAACCAGTGCCGCAGTGCACGGGGAGAGCTAACCAATGGGAAGTCGGCTACGTACCTTGAGCAGGCCCATTATTAACTAGCGCGGCGGAAGCAGCTTTTGGAAGAATTGTCGATCAGCTAACAAGTTAACCTTCCATGTTACACAAAGTGCCCTAACAGGCACTAATATGGCCTGAGCGTAAATGAGTCCAATTTCAAGGCAGGTTCTAGTTCCATTCGGGAAGCTACATTTAATAGGACACATGCAGATAAAGTAGCATATTTCATAAACTAGTGTTCAGCTATTCTCTTTAGATTTTTTTACTGTCAGAGGATAAAAAGGAATACAATATGAAAGATCAGAATAGGGGAATACACTATTAGCTATTTTTATCAATCACCATTACCCAAGGCACAACTGCAATTCACACAGAGGAAACATGCATAGACAGGACCTGAGGTCAGAATCGAGCCCAGATTGCCATAAAAGAAACCTCAGTCTGTTAACTTCAACTTACCCACCCGCCTCCCTTATCCGACCCTCCACCACAATGCAGTCGGTGGCAGTTATTACACAGCACCAGTGATGAATGTTTGGTCCAAGCCTCTGGCCCTGTTTGCTCGGATTTTTCCCTCTGACCGTGCGGGTTTCTCCCGTGCACTCTGGTTTGTTCCCCGAGGATGTATGGGTTGGAAAGTTAATTGGCCACTGTAAATTACCCTTGGAGAGCGGGTGGGTGGCAGAGGGGTCGCAGGGCAGCTATGGTACATGTGAAGGAGAACCGGCTGCAGAGAAATAATTGAGGATGTGATTGACAAGCTTGTTCAGAGAGAGATCAAAGGAAAAGAATCATAGAATCATAGAAAAATACAGCACAGAAACAGGATCTTTGTACCATCTAGTCTGTGCCAAACCATTTAAACTGCCTACTCCTATCAACCTGCACCGGGACCATAGCCCTCCGTACCCCTACCATCCATGCACCTGTCCAAACTTCTCATAAATGTTGAAATCGAGCCCGCACAGACCACCTGTGCTGGCAGCTAATTTCACCATCTCACGACTCTCAGAGCGAAGAAGTTTTACCTCATGTTCCCCGAAATAACTTCACCTTTCACCCTGACCCCATGACCTCTAATTGTAGTCCCACCCAACCTACGTGGAAAAAGCCTGCTTTCATTTACCCTGTCTATACCCCTTATAATTTTGTATAACTCTATCAAATCTACCCTCAATCTTGTACATTCCAAGGAATAAAGTCCCAATTTATTCAATCTTTGCTTGTAAATCAGGTCGTCCA
Source organism: Mobula birostris (assembly GCF_030028105.1). NCBI lineage: Eukaryota > Metazoa > Chordata > Chondrichthyes > Myliobatiformes > Myliobatidae > Mobula > Mobula birostris. The sequence continues at coordinate 155,698,794 of NC_092377.1, read as the reverse complement.
GTCCCGGCAACATCCTTGTACATCTTCTCTGTACTCTTTTAACCTTACTTACAACTTTCCCGTAGGTAGGTGACGAAAACTGCACATAATACTCTAAATTAGGCCTGAGAAATGTCTTATACAACTTCAACATTGCATCCCATCTCCTGTACTCAGTACTTTGATCCATACAGCACAGAAACATGCCCAACTCATTCATGCCAAATGCCCATCCAACCTAGACTCATTTGTTTGCAATTTGCCCACATACTCCTGCCGAGTATCTCTCTGCTACAGTACCTACACTGAGTGGATCATTATCAAGCTTGCAAGAGGAAAGTTCACCTCGAATCCCACCAGGGATGTTTGGGGACTTCCAACACACCATTTACAAAGTGTTCCTTTTATACATCAGAATGAGACGAGGTTACTATTTCCAGCAAGATCAGTCTTCCTGATACATTTGTTGTAATCTGCCATCTGTGGTTTACTTATCTCTGCTACTCCTCATTTTTGCACAATGTTCAATACATTGGGTGCTTTCAGTCATGTATTCCTTTAGTAAGCACATTTCTTGTAGTTTCTTCTTGCTATTTTGGTCACATACATATATTGCGTATTAGCTTAGCGCTCCGGGATTTTACAATTCCATTTTGTCGCACACAAAAAATACAATGTTCAATGCATATTTCCATACTCCTCAACATTTTCCCACCTGTATACCTCTCTAACAGTCTTTCAAATGCAAGAAAAGCAAGATCTGGATTTACTCACTCTGTTTGTTCATCTAATGCTCCCTGAACTGCACTAGAACTTTAGAACATAGGTCATGGAAATCTACAGCATATTAAAGGCCCTTTGGCCCACAATGTTGTGCTGACCATGTAACCTAGGATTACCCTATCGAATAGCCCTCTATTTTTTTAAAGCTCCATGTACCTATCTAAGAGTCTTTTAAAAGACCCTGTTGTATCCACTTCCACCATTGTTGTCGGCAGTGCATATCCGCGCTCATCATTCTGTGTGAAAAGTTTACCACTGACATCCCATCTGTACCTACTTTTAAGCACCTTAAAACTATGCCCCCTCATGTTAGCCATTTCAGCCCTGGGAAAAAGTCTCTGGCTAACCACAATATCAATTTCCCTCATCATCTTATACACTTCTATCAGGTCAGTTCTCATCCTCTGCCACTCCAAGGAGAAAAGGACAAGTTCACTCAACTTATTCTCATAAGGCACGCTCTCCAGTCCAGACAACAGCCTTGTAAATCTCCTCTGCACTCTTTCTATAGTATCCACATCCTTCCTATGGAGAGGTGACCAGAACTGAACACAGTACCAAGTGCGGTTTGACCAAGGTCTTATATAGCTGTAATATTACCTCACGGCTCTTGAACTCAATCCCACGGTTGATGAATGCCAACACACCATACGCCTCTTAACAACACTGTCAACCTGCATAGCAGCTTTGACTGTCCTATAGACACGGACCCAAAGACCTCTTTGATCCTCCACACTGCCAAGAGTCTTATCATTAATACTATATTCTGTCTTCAAATTTGACCTACCAAAATGAACCACTTCACACTTATCTCAGTTGAACTCCATCTGCCACTTCTCAGCCGACTTCGGCATCCTATCGACGTCCTGCTGTAACCTCTGACAACCCTCCAGACTATCCTCAACATCCTCAACCTTTGTGTCATCAGCCTTCTCCTGCATTCTCCCCGTAACCTTTCACACCCTGACTAATCAAGAATCTATAAACCTCTGCCTTAAATGCACCAAGCGACCTGGCCTCCATAGCCATCTGAGGAAACGAATTCCACTGACTCACCATTTCCTGCCTAAAGAAACTCCTCCTCATCTCTGCTTTAAATGGACCTCCCTCTATTTTGAGGCTGAACCCTTTGGTCCTCTTCTCCCCCACCAAAGGAAACATCCTTTTCCACATCCTCAACTCGCCCTTTTGGGCTACCTTGATCCAAGCTCTTGGTTGTTGGCCTGGATATTTTATATGCCCTGGTATCAAGTTTGATTTGAGAATCTTTCATGAGGGGTTTTGAGAATGTCTCAGAAGCACAATGTCAGCTTTGTTGTGTGAGTCTTCGCAATTAGCTCACAGCTCCTAAATTAGGTTATAGTTTCAAGCCCAATACAAGATATGACACGTACCGTACTGTGCAAATGTCTTAGGCACATATATATAGCTAGTGTGTCTAAGACCTCTGCACAGCAGTTTAGTAATTTTATATATTGCACTGTACTACTGCAGCAAAAAAAAACAAATTTCATGAGATATGTGAGTGATGGTAAACCTGATTCTGATATGGGTCTCTATTGTGGACTGAGAGTGGGAAGGGGGCAGGTAAAGAGGAATCATGGTTGGGAAAAGGGGAAGGGAGAGGGGAGGGAGCAGAAAGCACCAGGGAGACATTCTGTAATGATGAATAAACCAGTTACTTGGAACGAAAAGCATTTGCCTGGTGTCTCAGGGCTGGGTGTGTCTGCACCTGCACCACTCCCACCTCTGGCACTCCTTCTCTGCCATCTGCCCCACATCCATCCCTCAGCACTCCACCCTCACCATTCCCAATATCCTTTTCTCCTGCCAGATTTACAAACTCGCTCTCCGTTGACAAACACAGTACTGTGCAAAAGTCTGAGACACCCTAGCTAATCATATGTGACTATGACTTTTGCACAGGACTGTAGTCACATCACAAACTGAGGAACAGGAGTAATTAATTCAACCCCTTGAACACCTTTGACATTGAGCTAGATCACAGCTAATCTGTTATTTAATTTCATTTTGGTTCTGTACTCTTTGATATCCCTAGTTATCAAAATACTGGCAATTGCAAATACTGGAAATTTTCAACAGGTTATCATGCAGTACTGAGGGAGTACCACATTATTAGAGATAGTAAACTACCTATCCAGGAGTACCTAGGAAGCAGGATGAAGCTTCAGCTGTGAATGCAGCAGCCACTCCTGCCTTGCTGGTCCAACCTCAAGTGCACTTGTGAGACTTGAGCGAGCACAAAACTCAACGCCAACACAAAAACAAATGTCACTGAGGATGTTCAGCAGATCGGGCTGCATGGATAAACACTGATCTGAAAATAAACATCCTGCATTTTGAATCCATCTGGCCTGGCGTTTATATCGTCCAAACATCGGGTTGTCCCTCACTCTAGGACCCAGGCCCTGTTGCATTGTTATGCTCTGGGACTGGGCACCTCCATCACATTTCGGCCCTTAATTTGATAGATACTTGGACAGGTACATGGATAGAAAAGATTGAGGAAGATATGGACCAAACATGGATAAATGGGACTAGCTCAGACAAGTATCTTGGTTTGCCATGGATAAGATGGGCTGAAGGGCCTGTGTGAGTACTGTATAACTTTATGCCACTCTATTTTTACTACTTGCAGCATGATGCACTAGAGCAAGTTTTCACCTGCTGTCTTAATTATAAAAGGTTAAATAGAACTATTTTGAAGAACAGCTTAGCCTCTGTAGTACCCTGACTAACATTTCTCCCGCATTCAAAACCATTGAAGGCAAGTTGTCTGCTAATTACCATGTTGCTATTTGTGGGAGCTTGCTGTGCAACATTTCCTTCTTTACAGCAATGACTGCCCTTCCAGAGAAAACCATGCAACATTCAAATTAAATCTTATTATTGAAGTGCATACATGTCACCACATACAACCCCGAGATTTATTTTCCTGCAGGCGCACTCAGCAAATCTATAGAATAGTGACTAGAACAGGGTCAATGAAAGATCAGTTAGGGTGCAGAAGACAATAAGCTGTGCAAATACAAACATAAATAAATAGCAAGAGATAGCGAGAACATCAATTAACAACATGAAGTATTCTGAAAGTGTGATCATTGGTTGTGGGAACACCTCAATAGATGAGTGTGTTTAAGAGCCTGATCGTTGCAGGGTAGTAATTGTCCTTGATCCTGGTGGTGCGACTTCTGAGGCTTCTGTACCTTCTACCTGATGGCCATCTAAGAATAGAGCATAGTCTGGGTGGGGGAGATCTCTGATATGGATGCTGTTTTTTATGTAGATGTGCTCAATGGTTGAAAGCACTTCAGAGAGAGAATGGTGATACATAGATGAAGGTGTAGGAAAGAAAGCCTGCTGTTCTGCAAAATTCCCTGAGCAGATCACAGACTATCCGGCCACTCAGCACCTTGCGGTTTGTGGAGTCTTCCTGTGTATCACCTGGTTGTTGCATTTTACTTATATAACAGTAATTGGATTTCAAAGTGATTCAGTGAAAGTGAAGTGTTTTTCAGTCATCTTTGACAGGCAGGATAATAATGCACTGTGTAAATGCAAAGGGTTTTATTCCCTCTACTTGGACCCATCTCCTCTTCACTGAGTTAATTATCAGGTTATCTCCAGGAAGGCTGCTAAAGGCCATCTATAATCACCTCGAGAATAGAAGAGAAAGCTCTCTCGCATTTATCCACCCACACTTCTCTTGCAACACGCTGTAAAAATGATGGACTGATGAATATTAACATGTGTATGTTTTTTTTCTGGGTTATTTATCAAGCTGAGCACAATTGACAGTGTGCATGGAAACTTGGATTCAAGAGATCTTGCAGCCTCCTCACTCTCCCACCCCAACCAAATAAACCTGCAACCTTAGTACAAAGAGCAATGGAGATCGGCTTATTTAAGATGAATGCGTGCTGCTACAAAAGGACCATAGGTAGCGAAAGGCACTGATCTGCTTTTGACATGAATTAGTGCTCAGTTATAAATAGGAGCTCTGCATTCAGTGGCCACTTTATTAGGTACATCTGTAAACTTGCTCATTAATGCAAGTATCTAATCAGCCAATCATGTGGCAGCAACTCTGTGCACAAAAGCATACGGACATGGTCCAGAGGTTAAGTTGTTGTTCAGACCAAACATCAGAATGGGGAAGAAATGTGATCTAAGTGACTTTGACCATGGAATGCACTGTAGCACAGTGGTCAGCACAATGCTTTAGAGTTCCAGTGACCCGCCACGGTCTGTAAGGAGTTTGTATGTTCTCCCGGTGAATGTGTGGGTTTCCTCCGGGAGCTCCTATTTTTTCCCACAGTCCAAAGACATACCATTTAGTAGGTTAATTTGGCATTGTAAATTATCCCGTGATTAGACTAGGGATAAATCGGGAGTTGCTGGGTAGTGCAGCTTGAAGGGCTGGAAGGGCCTATTTTGTGCTGTATCTCAATAAATAAATAAATATGATAGTTGGTGCCAGACAGGGTGGCTTGAGTTTCTCAGTAACTTCTGATCTCCTGATATTTTCACCTAGGGTTTACATAGAATGGTGCGAGAAACAAAAAAAACATCCAGCAAGTGGCAGTTCTATGGGTAAAAATGCCTTTGACCATGGAATGATTGTTCGTGCCAGAATGCGTGATTTGAGTATCTCAGAAACTGATGATCTTCTGGGATTTTCACACACAACAGTCTCTAGAGTTTACAGAGAGTGGTGCGAAAAACAAGACAAAATCCAGTGAGCTGCAGCTCTGAGGGTGTAAACACCTTGTTAATGAGAGAGGTCAGAGGAGAATGGCCAGACTAGTTTAAGCTGACAGGAAGGTGACAGTAACTCAAATAACCACAAGTGCAGAAGAGCATCCCTGAATGCACAACACATCAAACCTTGAACTGGATGGGCTACAGCAGTAGACCACAAACATATATTTAATGGCCACTTTATTAGGAACAGGAGGTAGATAACAAACTGGTCACTGAGTCTATATTTTCACTATAATATTGTTTTAGTCTTTCTATTTCCTTGAGCAGATTGCTGCAGAGTTCAGCATCTACAATCTCAAGTGTCTTCATCAGTACTGCGAAAACAAATATTTGAAGTTGGAGAGAGGGGAGGGAATGAAGATGAAACCCATGAGGGGAAAGAGATCAGACTTGTAACACAATGCTTTTCAAAAGTTCAAGATTTTCAATACTGATGAAGACACAAGAGACCGTAGATGCTGAAATCTGGAATTAAAGTTCAAACAAAAGTTCAGAAGTCACTATATACAACACCGAGTTTCATTTTCTTACGGGTATTTACAGCACACACAAAGAAACGCAATAGAGTCAATGAAAAACTACACACAAAGACGGCAAAAGAAGACAAACTTTGAAAATACAAAATAAAAATCAAATGATAATAATAATAGGTAAAAATATAATAAATAATATTGAGAACATGAGTTGTAGAATTCTTGAAAGGAAGTCCGTCGGTTGAGTGCTGCCCTCACTGAAGTGTTATAACATCATCTAGACAGTCAGCCAAATTTAATTCCAAAATGACATGAGAGCCTCCTAGCTCCTTGTTTTTATTGCAAACTCAATGGCATAACGTAGTGAATAAGAAATGGAAAACCGGTGCTTCTGCTAGGAAACAGCAGGATGGGTTTGGATAGAAACTTCTGCTCCTAACATCAACCTCTGGCCTACTACCAGCCAATGTGCTTTTCTACTTTCTATTTCCAGGCTGCACTGGAAGTGACCAAATACAGATGTGAAACTGTTCATTATATTAAAAGGTGAATATGCTTGATCAGATAGAAAGACAAAGCAACTGTCCAAAGAGCAGAACAGGTTATGGAATCACTTCCATGTGGAGGTGACTGAAGTTGTCAACTCTGGTTCAGGAGCCTCGTGGTTGACTATTGAACTGTTCAGTTAATGATTAAATAGTAGGGATGAGGGAGAGAGCAGAACAACAGTTAGAAACAAAATAATGTGCTGGAACTCTGAAGCAGAACACAACATTTATTGGAAATCCCTGAACTTCCATGGGTCTCCTGAGAACATCTTACTCTCTAAACAGTATTTGGTTCTGAATACTAAAGGGAGAAAGGATTCCACTGGAGACTGCAGTCAAATCTAAGACAATGGCTGGCTTGCATATACAGTATACGGTAGCTCAAGTGAGCAATTGTTAGTAGGGGAATCTAAAACTAGTAACCAGATTAGGGCAAGACGCAAATAGATGTACTGTGGACAGGCTGCATCACTGTCTGGTATGGGGGGGGGGCGGGGTTGGGGGGCAACTCTGCAGGACTGAAAGAAGCTGCACAGGGTTGTAAATTTAATCAGCTCCATCTTGGGCAATAGCCTACAAAGCACCCAGAAAATCTTCAAGGAGTGATGTCTCAGAAAGGCAGTGTCCATTAATTATTAAGGACCCCAGCACCCAGGGCATTCCCTTTCCTCACTGTTACCATCAGCTATGAGGCACACACTCAGCGATTCAGGAACAGCTTCTTCCCCTCTGCCATCCGATTCCTGAATGGACATTGAACCCATGAACACTACCTCACTTTTTAATATATATTGTTTCTGTTTTTACATGATTTAACGTGCAAACTACGTATATACATTCAAAATACGTATACAGTAGTTGATAAGTTTATTTATTTATTTTTCTTCTGTATTATTTATTGCATTGAAGGTCTGCTGCGGTGTTAGCAAATTTTACATCACATGCCGGTGTTAATAAACCTGATTCTGACTCTGAACTTCTCAGAGAGGGGTGGTGAAACTCTGGACACCTCCACTCTGAAGCATTGTGAAGGCAAGTATACTGGAGGTGCTTAATGAGGAAGGATGTCGAGCCTTTGGAAAGGGTGTAGAAGAGGATGCTGCCTCGATTGGAGGATATGAGCTACAAAGAGAGGTTGGGTTTGTCGAGAGGAGACAAAATAGAAGTTAACGAAATGGTTACAGACATATGTAGGGTAACAGGTCAGATCCGTTCCTTATGTTGGACTGCCAAGAATTTGAGGGGAGTGGGAGAAAGTTTAAAGGAAACATGCAGGGCAAGATTTTCTCATACACAGACAGTGGTGGGTGCATGAATGGGCTTCTAGGGGTAGTGGCAGAAGTAAATGCCTTAGTGGCATTTAAGTGGCTGTTAGGTATGCACTCGAAAATACAGGGAATGAAGGGACAGTCCTGTGCATAGGTCTCAGGGACTGATATATAGCTAGGGTGCCTAAGAATTTTGCACAGTACTGTATTTGTCAACGAGGAGTGGAGAGCGAGTTTGTAAATCTGGTGGGAGCAAAAGGTAAACAAGAGAAAATCTGCAAATGCTGGAAATCCGAGCAAAACACACACAAAATGCTGGAGGAACTCAGCAGGCCAGGCAGCATCAATGGAAAAAAAGCACAGTCGACGTTTCCGGCCCGATGTTGGGAATGGCGAGGCTGGAGCACTGCAGGATAGGTGCGGGTCAGGTGGCAGAGAAGGAATGCCAGAAGTGGCCAGTGGCACAGTTACAGACACACCCAGCCCTGAGACACCAGTCAAGGTCATTTGTTCCCAAACAATTGGTTTATTACAGAATGTCTCTCTGGTGCTTCCCACTCCCTCCCCTCTCCCTTCTATTTTTCCCACCAATGATTCCCCCTCTCCCTTCCCACTCTGTCCACAATAGAGACCCATATCTGGATCATATTGATCATCACTCTCACATGTCATGAAATTTGTTTTTTTTTCCAGCAGTACAGTGCAAAGTATAAAATTACCACAGTACAAAAGGGGTGACAAGGTGGAGATACATCTCTGCCAAAGGAGATTTGAAGCGTTCCTTCCCTCCGCTAGCCTGCAGATCTACCTCGGGCAAAGTGTAGCACCTGCTTAGCCCCACCTCACCACCATCACACCCCCCACCCCCCGCCCAGATCAGTGTTATGTGAAGCCATGGGAAGCAGGCGGTGGATGGCCCTATGAGCAGCTGGTGCGTATCACAAGTCCTGGTTACGCGACCACTGACACCAGGCAGGCAATCTCTGAAGAGTATTGATACTGGCTGGGGTCAGCCACCTTGTAAAGACGCTGTCCAGAAGAAGGCAATGGAAAACCAGTTCTGCAGAAAAATTTCCCAAGAAATTTCATGGTGATGGATAGAGAAAAGAATGAGAACAACAGTGTGAAGGGGTCTTCCCCACAGGCAAAGACCCCTCACAGTTTAAAGACAGACGGAAGACCATGATTGCCCACCTCATACGACACTTTACATGATGATCTTGACTGTGCAAACTTCTTAGGCTCCCTAGCTATCTATATGCACAGTGCTGTACAGATAGAGGAGAGTTCGTTTAATTTAGCATTCTGTTCAGAACATACATTGTAGGCTGACGGACCTGTTTCTCTGCTGAACTATGTTCTACTGTATGTCTGTCAAGGAATAGAGGACTATTATGGGGAACTGGCACAGAGGAGGAGTGAGGATCTAGGATAGATCAGCTTGAGGGGCTGAGTGGCCTACCCCTGGTATTCCCTTATGTAAAGTAGCTTATTGAGGAGACAGGTATTTCTTCGGTTTCACAGGCCTTATCTCCTTGTTACTCAGGTCAAGGACATTATTAAGTAGCTGCCATACTTTCTGGAGTAGGATGAGGCCTCATGGTCCATAGGTAAACTAGTAACTAAAGTAGAAGAAGGGGTGAGGCCCTACAGACAGTTTGAAAAGGGAATTATAAAGTAACATCTCAAAAGATCTTTGGCTAATTCCTATTGTAAAAGAGTATCAGAAAATGAAGAGAATGCAGATGGTTGTGCGGTCAGAGATGGGACAGGAGACAAGGCTTTTGATTCATAGAGTCATAGCTGTGGGGCGGCACATTAGCATAGTGGTTAGCACAACATTTTACAGTACAGGCAACCCGGGCTCAATTCCCACTGCTGCCCGTAAGGAGTTTGTACAATCTCCGTGTGAATGCAAGGGTTTCCTCCCACAGCCCGAAGACGTACCGGTTCATAGATTAATTGGTCATTGTAAATTGTCCCGTGATTAGGCTAGGATTAAATCAGGGATTGCTGGGTAGGGTGGCTGGAAGTGCTGGGAGAACCTATTTTGTGCTGTATCTCAATCAATCAATAAATAAATAAAATGAAGAAAAATATACAGTAAATCGTGGAAACAGGCTCTTCTGCCCATCAAGTCTATGCTGATCAAATACTGTACACTAATCCTACATTAATCTAGTTTTAAAAATTTTCCTCACAGTCTCATCAACTCCCCCCAGATTTCACACACACACATGCACACACACACACATGCACACACGCGCACACACAGGCAATTTAGTACTGCCAATTAATCTACCAATCCACATGTTTTTGAGATTTTGGACAGAAACCAGAACAACAGGGACGATTCATGCAATCATAGGAAGAACAGGCAAACTCCACACAGACAACACCAGACCTCAGTACTGAATCCGGGCTGTTGAAGTTTTGAGGCAGTGGATCTACTTGCTGAGCGGGTCAGGGACTACTTCGGGGGAAGATGTAAAACCTCAGTGGGTTTCACCACAACAGGACTGGGACCGATGCTCTTGTGGATGTGTTTTCTTCTGCTGTTGAGGAGGGTTTAAACCACCATGGAAGAGAGATAAGAGAGCACTCTGAAGGGAGAAAACCAGAACTGGGAATGGAATGCCAAGAAATAGTGATGGAGCTTGGAGAAAAGTTGGAAAATACACAAAAGAAGGAGCCTAGTTGTGCTTAATGGCATGTATCTAACTGCAAAGAGCGTACTGAATAAGTCAGATAGGCTAGAGGCACTGATTGTCACATGGAAGGTTGATATTATGGCAATTATGGAAAGTGGTTTAAAAGTGGGACTGGACCGAGAGCTTAATGCTCCCGATTACAGGGTTTTCAACTAATGTAAGCAGAGGAGATAAAAAGTAAGGAGAGGTGGGGGTGGAATATTGTTTGAAGGAAAAGCATAGCTTTAATAGAAACTGTATGTATTAGGAATAAAATGAAGCTAAATGGTCAAACTAAATAGAGAGAGAGAGCATGAATAACATTCTTCAGAGAGTCCTATAGATGGCTAAATAGTCTGAGGGAGATTAGAGAACAAATTTGTATGCAAATTTTTTACAATACCAAAGCACAAAGATTATAATACTTGGAACTCTCTAATATTCTGATATTAGCTCAGACGCTGGTAATATGTAGAGAGTGCAGAATTCTAAATTTATACCGAGGAAATAATTTTTAGCTGCTTTTTATTAAGTCTAAGAAGAGCAATTCTGAATTTAGTTTGAGGGACTGAAGTTGGAAAGGTGGATAGAATATCACGGATAGAGAACTTTTAGCAACGGTGAATCTGCTAAATTTAGCCCCATTCTGGAAAAGGTCAAAGGTAACATCGGAGTGAAGGCTCTAAATTGGTATAAAAACTGACTTGGACTGGGAGGTCATTTAGCAAAAGTGAGCTGGAAGCATTTATCTGAAAATAAATTGGCATTCTACCTGGCTACATCACCATCTGCTAGGGGGGTGGCTACTACCCAGGATCGAAGTATGCTGCAGAATCTTCTAAACTTAGTCAGCTTCATCATGGGCACTAGGGTCCATACTACCAAGGCGCGATGCCTCTAAGAGGCATCGTCCATCATTAAGGATACACATCACCCAGTTCGTGTCTTGTTCTCACTGTTACCATTAGGGAGGAGGTACAGGAGCCTGAAGGCACACATTCAATGATTCAGGAACAGCTTCTCCCCCTCTGCCATCTGATTTCTGAATGGACACTGAACCCATGAACACTACCTCACTATTTTTTATTACTATTTTTGCACTGCTTAATTTAAATATTTAATATATATACTTACTGTAATTCACAGGCTTTTCCCTTTATTATTATATACTGCATTGTACTGCTGCAGCAAAGACAACAAATTTCACAACACATGCCAGTGATATTAAACCTGATTCTGGTCCTTGAATCAGAATCAGAATCAGGTTTATCACCGGCATGTGACGTGAAATTTGTTAACTTAGCAGCAGCAGTTCAATGCAACACACAATCTAGCAGAGACAGAGAAAAAAATAAAATAAGGCATAATAAATAAACAAGTAAACCAATTACGTATATTGAAGAGATTATTAAAAAATGTGCAAAAACAGAAATACTGGATATTAAAAAAAGGGAGATAGTGTCTAAAGCTTCAAAGTCCATTTAGGAATCCGATGGCAGAGGGGAAGAAGCTGTTCCTCCTACCCAATAGTGACAGTGAGAAAAGGGCATGCCCTGGGTGCTGGAGGTCTTTAATAATGGACGCTGCCTTTCTGAGACACCACTTCCTAAAGATGTCCCAGATACTTTGTAGGCTAGTATCCAAGATGGAGCTGACTAGATTTACAACCTTCTACAGCTTCTTTTGGTCCTGTGCAGTAGCCCCTCCATACCAGACAGTGATGCAGCCTGTCAGAATGCTCTCCACGGTGCAACTATAGAAGTTTTTGAGCGTATTTGTTGATATGCCAAATCTCTTCAAACTCCTAATACAGTATAGCCACTATCTTGCCTTTTTTATGAATACATCGATATGTTGGGACCAGGTTAGATCCTCAGAGACCTTGACACCCAGGAACTTGAAGCTGCTCACTCTCTCCACTTCTGATCCCTCTATGAGGATTGGTCTGTATTCCTTTGTCTTACTCTTCCTGAAGTCAATGAGTTTTAAAAAAAAGTGATGGAGGCTGCTGAATCTGAAAACCTATTGAATGATATTGAGGAGAATCATCCAACGGGAGGTAAAGGAGGAAGCAGGGCAAAAAATTTTATATGCTGAGGTTAGCACAGCACAAAACCTGGAGCTTCTACATATCGCTGAGAATGTACCACTTTAAAATGATGGATGGGTACCGTGAAGCAGACAACGGAGCTACTGTCTGAAGGCTTTAGAGACCCAGGTTCATTCCTGCCAGGGGCTCTGCCTGTGTGGAGTTTCCACATCCTTTCTCTCAGTGTGTGGGTTTCTTTCTGGCTGCTCTGGTTTTCTCCCACATCTCAAAGGCACACAGGTGGTTAGGTTAATTGGCCACACTAAACTGCTCCATGTGAGCAGAAAAGCGACAGAGCTTTGGAGGATTACTCAAAAAAAAATGGCACTCTACCTCAGCTCGATGCTCCTGAACTCTAGTCACATGGTGTGCAGCAGGGGAGGGGGACAGATTGGGTCAGTTAGCGAATGTTCCTGGACTTGGCCAAAGTGGCCATCCATGGGCCTAGGCAGTGGACAAGCTAATTGTCAGTTCTCTTCCAGAATTATGTCTGTACCCAAGTGTCCCTGAAGAAGGTACCTTGGAGGTCTTCCTAGACCGGGGGTCCGCAACCTGGGATCCACAGTTAATGGTAGGGGTCCATGGCATAAAAAGATTGGGAACCCCTGTACTAGACAGTTGGGCATCACAGGCACCTCAGTGTATTCTGGATAAGGCTGACTGTGTGGTAATTTGAAGCTGTTCACTGCAAATTGCATGAAGAATGAAAAATTTAAGTTATGTGATGCTATTATCTTTGAATAAATCCCCTTTGGAAAAAAAGGGAAAAAATAGGCAGAAGAATGTGGTTGAGAGGGAATATAGTCCAGCCATGATCGAGCTGTGGAACAGATTTAATGGCCCAAATGGCCTAATTCTGCTTCTATGTCTTAAGGTCTTAAATGGTGCCTGATGGCTGAGGAGAGGGATGGGCTGACGAGCCAGCGTCTGTGCTCTATTCTTTCTACGTCTATGTTGCCTGTCATACAGCCACAGCTATTTCAGTGCTGAACTGAATAAAACTACATTGCTTCTGTAGAAGTGAACTAGAGGAAGGATGCCCCTCGCTGTATGAGCTCTCCTTTTATTAATAAAATATCTGTGTCAGTCCATAAACTATCAATCCAATCCAACTTTTTCCACACCAGTCTGTGACCCTGTTGGTCATGGCTCCTCAACAGCACATCCATCCCGTTTAAATGTCGTGAGTGCGTCTGCTTTGAGCACCCATTCCAGCAGTGAATTCCACGCCCCGACCACTCACCGGGTCCAAACAAAAAAGTTATTCACCTTTCCTCTAATCTTTCTACTAATTACTTCAAATTTCTCCACATAAAAATCTGGTTAGGTGAACTGAAACCCATGGATACAAATGCCAGGAACAGCAGGAAAGGAAAATTGTCTTGATAGTTGTAACAAATGATTACTTTTTGCATGATTTTTGATCTACTCAGTGTACGTATACTGGAATTGATTTACTTATTTATTTTTCTTTCCTTCTGTATTGTGTATTGCATTGAACTGCTGCTGCTAAGTTAACAAATTTCATGTCACTTGCTGGTGATAATAAACCTGATTCTGATTCTAATTCTATATTCTGTAGGGCCCCGGTACGGAAACCACTACTTCTCTGAATTGATGTTATCATCTTAAACATGGGCATGCACAGTATATTTTCCTGTTTCTATTCGACCCAGTCCCTAAAAGAGGGGTAAACAGTCAAAGAGGTAGGCGGTGATCAAAAGATCATTGGATGGAGGAAAGGACAGACAAGAAGCAGATAGAATTCAGTAACATTATCCATCTTGCCAGAAATTTACTTTAGAACCAATTCAAACGGGATGGCATTGTGCTTTTGAACTGTCTGTACTATCTGGCATTTTGCAGTATTCTGAAAAACTGGACTCGAGAATATGAATAAAGCCATGCTGGTCATTGCTGGAACAGATCAAAACTTTGGACTGGATTATAGCAGTGGGGCCTGGGCCAGAGTGTGGAAAATAAACTGATGATTAGCCAATCTAAGTGCGGAGACAGATTAAAAAGATCAAGGCATCAAGGCCGAGGGCAAAGGAAAAACTGGTGTTCAGCTCACCACTCTGAGAGGATCTACTCGCCTCAGTGCTGAACTGGCTGTGCAGCCACTGGGCTCCTTGACCACCTGCAACACCAAACCAGGCTCCGCAGCTGTGAGCTGCAGCCATCGAGCTCCTGGACTGGCTGCAACACGGAACCAGGCTTCATGGCTGTGACCTGTTGCCAATGGTCTCCTGGACCAGCTGAGCATAGAACTACGCTCCACGGCTGTGGACTCATTTTCAGGGACTCTACGGTCAATGATCTATGTGTTATTTGTTTACTTTCTATTGTTTGCATAATTTCTTTTTTTTTGCACATTGGGTGCCTAACTGTCTTTGTTGTGTGGAAATTTTTTTAGTGTTTTCTATTTGATTTTTTTTTTGTGGCTGCCTGCAAGAAGCTGAATCTCAAGGGTGATATGTTATACATACATTGATAACAAAAGTACTTTGAACTTTGGAGGAAACACACTAGTGACAGGGAGAACATGCAAACTCCATATAGACAGCATCCAAGATCATGAGCGAACCCGAGGTCTCTGGTCCTGCGAGGTAGCAGGATCACCAGCCTCTCCATCGTACATTGTACCCCCCAGCCACTGATGTTGTTGCAATTTAAACTTGTGTCCCTGGACCAAGTTAGTCAATGATTTATTGAAATACTTTAAAACCATAATAAGAGGCAGGAGCACTTTCAAAACATTTAAATTCTATTTCCATATTAATTAAGTCACCACTAATTAGTGAATTGAATTGTTAATCTGGCTTTAATTAATCAACTGCATTTTAAATTCCCCCAGGTGGCTTGGTTGGGTCTGAACTCATGTCTCCAGATCATTAAAGTAAGCCATCTGGATAACATAACTACTGTGATACCAAAGGAACTGGCCTTAAATCAACCTTTCACTCATGACTGCTTGACAATACTCGTTGCCCTGACATAACTTTACCACACTTTTTCATAAGGTTTAGCTTCAGCTTGAGTCATACTATAGAAACAAGCCCATCGGCCAACTGTGTCCTTGCTGAAAATGTCTACAAATGTACAGATGTTCCATGGAGGGCATTCTAACTGGCTGCATCTCCATCTGGTATGGGATGGCCACTGCACAGGATCGAAATAAGCTGTAGGGAGTTGTAAACATAGTCAGCTCCATCATCGACACTAGCCTCTGTCATATCCAGGACATCTTCGAGGAGCAATGCCTCAAATAGGCAGCGTCCATCATTAAGGACTCCCATCACCCAGGACACGCCCTGTTCTCATTGCTATCATCAGGGAGGAGATACAGAAGCCTAAAGGCACACACTCAACGATTCAGGAACAGCTTCTTCCCCTCTGCCATCCAATTTCTGAATGGACAATAAACCCATGAACACTACCTCACTGCTCTTTTTATTTCTATTTTTGCACTACTAATTTAACAATTTTATATTACCATAATTCAGATTATTTCTCTATTATCACGTATTGCATTGTTCTACTGCTGTAAAGTCAACAAATTTCATGACATATGCCAGTAATATTAAACTTGATTCTGATTCTGATCAGCAAGTACCTATCTTGCTTACCAATACTTGATTCCTATTCCTTTGTTTCTTGCCCACACAGGGATCTTATTAAATACTATTTTCTTGGGCAATGTGTTTCAGGCTCCGAACAATTTTTCCTCAGGTTCCCTTCAATCCACTTACTCCTTAGATTAGACTTGTGACATTTGATTTTAGAGATCGCCATTATGGGGAAATATTCCTCACTCTCCACCCTATGGTTCTCAGTTTTGAATCAGGTTTCTTGTCAGTATCGTCCAGACTATCCAGTCGCTTCTCATAACTGAAGTGTTTCATCCCAGACAATATCATGGTGAGTCTCCTCTGCACCTTTCCTGTGCCATTACTATTGATAAGTGTGGTAAATTGATCTGTACAGGGCACTCTGCCACTGATTTTCTCCAATATTTTTGAAGACGTCTCTGCCTATAGAAAGTCACAGGATGGAAGAAGCGTAGTCAACACAATGAGTTAAGCTTGCAATTTAAAAGAGAAGTTATTTATCTCTGAAGGCTGCCTCGTGTCCCTTTGATGTATCCTTGCTTGTGTTGCTGAATCCTTGAATCGTTTCAAATCTGTTATTTTTCTTTGACGCTGCAGATGGATGCTTTTGACTTTGAGTGTCTGGTTCAAAACCAGATGACTCAGCCATCAAACAGCAAGGGAGTGTGATGACTGATCTCATACCAAAGGTCTGGGCCACAGCCGGCCGTGCAGGCTAGCTGATTGCACGGATTCAAGTGATTGTGGTGAGGCAGGGAGCTTCTCAAAGAAATCACTGGGCTGTTGAGTTACTGGAAATGCCAGGGCGAGATGTGTCTGCTGGCAGTGAATGGTGAACCTCCGAAGTTCAAAGTAAATTTATTATCAAAATACATATGTGTCACCATATACTACCCTGAGATACATTTTCTTGCAAGCAGTCAGAGAAGAATAGAGAAATGTAACAGAATCAATGAAAACTACACACAGTGAGACAATACTGAGAACATGAGCTGCAGACCCCTATAGGTTGTGGTATCAATTCATAGCTGAGGTGAGTGAGGTTATCCACACTGTTTCAGGAGCCTGATGGCTGAAAGTTGAAGCAGCCTAACTGCTTCTAAACCTGGTGGTGTAGGACCGAAAGATTTTGTACCTCCTTGCCGATGGCAGCAGCAAAAAGAGAGCGTGGCCTGAATGGCGGGGGGCCGTTGCTGATGGGTGCCGCTTTCTTGTGGCGCAGCTCCTCTGTAGATGCGCTCAGTGGTGGGGAGGGCTTTGCCTGTGATGGACAGGCTGCGTCTGTCCTTGCTGCTTCCATACCAACCTTCAGTCCAAACCTGAGCTCGAGTTCAGACTGAAATCCATGCTGACCTTACCCAAGGCTTTAGCTGGGGACCTGTTTCTACAGACACCCCAAAGATAGAGAGGGGAACCCCATCCCTTTACAATATGCATAGCTCAGTTGGCAACTATGCCTTAGCTGAGCTAATTGGCAACTATGTCAGCCACACCACAGTCTCTGGGTACTTGTCACTTCAGCTTGCTGTATTCACAGAACACTCTGTTCACATCCTACACGAAAAACTGCTCTTTTTTAAATATGTTCATATATGTTATTGTCTTGCAACTGTCCCTGAACAAAGGAGGTGGTTAATCAGCCTCACTTTTTGGTCATAATTCCTACGAAGGCCAGAATGAGCAAGAGTACATGCCATCTGTGAGGATGATGCAACGTGTTAGTTCCTATAGCAGGAGGGAGAGGGTACAGCCTCAGATTAGAGGGATGCCCCTTTAGAATGGAGGTAAGGTTGGAATTTCTTTACCTGCAGGGTGGTGAATCTGTGTAATTCATTGCCACAGACAGCTGCAGAGGCTAAGTCATTGGGTATACTTAAAGCAGAGGTTGATAGGTTCTTGATTAGTCAGGGCGTCAAATGTTACAGAGAGAAGGCAGGAGAATGGGGTTGAGAGGGAAAGTAAATCAGCCATGATGGAATGGTGGAGCAGATTCAATGGGCTGAATGGCCTAATTCTATTCCTATGCATATGGTCTTACGGTTTAGTCCATGTTAGTCATGATTTGCTTGGTTTTTTTTTTGTTTATATTGTGATTGTACAATTGTTTCTGGAGTGATTTGAATTTATAATAAATGCATTTTTGTAAAAACATGGATTTGAGATTCAGATACATTTACCTATCACATGCACAATGAATCATACAGTGAAATATATTGTTTGCGTTAACAACCAGCACAACCTAGGGATCTGCTGAGGGCAGCCTGCAAGTGGTGCCACAAGAGCAAGCCCGTAATGTTCATCAGAACAACACAAGCGGCGACAATAACAGCAAAAAAACAAGCCCCTTTCCTCCTCCTTCCCACCTTCTCTCTCTCTCTCTCTCACACACACGCACACATACGCGCACACACTTTCAACCTCAACGCTTGCAGCCTGTAGGCCTCCAGAGAACTCACGGGCTTTCTTTGCTACAGTACAGGTGGGTTTTTAAGCAACAGATCAGTCAGGTTCATGGTGGGGCTACGGAAAATAAATTTGTCCCAAAATCTGTGGACACATGCTGAGGCTCTGCGATCAGATCTTCAAACTTACTGCCTCTCCCACTTAGAAAGACAAAAACTGCAGGTTTAAGTCAGACCAAAGAAAATGTGGATGCTGGAATCTTGAGCAAACCACAAAAATGTGGAGGAACTCAACTGGTCAGGTAGCAGCTATGGAAAAAGGTGGCAGTTAACATCTTAGTTTGAGACTCTTTATCTGGACAGAAAGATAGAGGGGAGATAGCTGGAGGAAAGAGGTACAAGGAAGAGGTAGAGTAAAAGAGGCAGATAGGGACGTGGTGTGGAAATAACAACAGAGGCTGATTGGTGGAAGTGACAAAGAGCTGAGGATAATGCAATCTGACAGAAAGTGGAGATAGGGAGGGTAGATAAGGACAGTGGGGGTCAGGAGAAATGTGGGAGGAGTGTGTTGGTGATGGGCAGGTAGAGTGGGTGGAGAAAAGGATAGGAACTGCAGTGGGGGCATGGGGTGGATGTAGGAAGATCTAGGTAGATCAGGAGGAGAGAATAAAAGAGTGAAGGGAGAGCAGCTCAGCATAGTTGGAGAATTCATTGCTCAAACTTAGTTCATTGCTTAGGAGCTTAGGAGGATTAATGGCACCTAATGGCGACTTCTTTGCTTGCAACTTCGGAAACAGCTAGATTTCCATCTTTACTATCTCTATTTTCTCCTTTCCGGGTTCTTTTGAAGACCCTGACCCGGAGTTACACGCTGACTATGGTTCTTTGCGGGAACAGGACCGGCTCTTGGGGTTTCACGACTGGCCGTTATTCAGCCTGCCAAGGGCTCAGCCTAAGAGCTCAGCTTGCCTTCGGAGGGCTGAGATCTCGTGGCTTTGGAGACGAGTGGATCGAAGGTCAGCGTCCGGGCAGGAGATTGGTGTGTCGTGGGAGATGGAAGATCTAAGGCTGTGTGCCCAGAGACCCAAGATCTTTGGGCAAAGAGCTCAGAAAAAGCAACGCCACAGACTTTTAACATTGTAAACTAGCGAGTTGTTTGTCATGTCTCCCCTCTCACTGTGAAATGGAGACATCTCTTTCTCCCTTATTAGGAAGAGAGAGAGCCTGTGGTATGTCAAATACTGGGTGAACAAGTAGTCTTTGCAGTACTGCAAGTCTGTGTCTTTGTTGTTGCTTTGCTCACACTGAGTGCTTGGTGGCGGATGCCAATGCTTTTTTTGCTGGTGGGGGGAGGGGGAGTCATTGCTTGCTGCCGCTTACGCACGGGAGGCAGGGGAGCTGGGGGGGGGCTTTGGGGTTCTAACATTTAACTGTCTTTCATTCTTTGGGGGCACTACTCTGTTTTCGTGGATGGTTGCAAAGAAAAAGCATTTCAGGATGTATATTGTGTACATCTTTCTGACATTAAATGTACCTTTGAAACCTTTGAGTTGTAGATTACCCAGGTGTAATTATGAGGTGCTTCTCCTCTAGTTTGTGTTTGGCCTCAACATAGTAGTAGAGAAGGCTGAGGACAGATATGCCAGCGTGGGTTTGGAGATGGGAATTAAAATGGCTAACAATCAGGAGATCCAGAGAGATATGGCAGACTAAGTAAGGATGTCGGAGGTTCCAGGGAGAAATCAGGAGAACGGGGATGAGAGAGGTAATAAATCAGCCATGATCGAATGGTGGAGCAGACTCAATAGGCCAAATGGACTAAATCTGCTCCCACGTTTTATTGTCTTATGAGTGTAGGTTCTCAGCGAAAGGAGACTTTGTGATAGGCAGAAATTTTGTCACTTCCACCAATCACCTTCCAGGCTCAGGCACAATTTCCATTCTCACCTCCTCCATATGTCTATTCCCTTCAATTGGATCCACCCATCACTTGCCAACTCTTGCTCTATCCCTTCCCTTCACCTCTTCCTACTGCTATGTCCCCTCTATCTTTCAGTCCAGATGAAGGGTCGGGAATCAAAACACCAATTGTCCATTTCCCCCCACAGGTGCTGCCTGACCAGCTCACTGAGCAGTCATACATGCTGAAGCAACATTATTAGCTTTAATTTGCTGTCTTAGTTAACAATTGTTCTGCCTTGGAAAAAGCTGTCACTGGCTCTGGATGTCCCAAACCCCAACAGCACTGTGGGAGCACCTTCACCACACAAACTCCGGGTATTCAAGAAGTTAGCTCATTATGATATGGATTAAGAATGGACGAACCATGATCTGGTATGGTAGTTCAACTGCACATAAACATAAGAAGCTGTAGCATAGTGGAATCAGCCCAATACATCACAGGCCTATCCCTCCCCAGTTTATCTACATGGTGTCAACACAAGGTGCCTCCTCAAGAAGGCAACATGTATCAAAGATCTTTACCAACCAGGCCATACTATCCTTTCACGGCTACTATCAGGCAGGAGCCACAGAAGCCTCATGTCCCATATCAACAGGTTCAAGAGCAACCACTTCCCTGCATCATTCTTGAACCAACTGGCAACCTTAATCACTAACTCAGTATAGCAACACCATGAACCATTTTACACTAAATGGGTCTTTTATTCAAATTGTGTTTTTTCAGAGTGGTTAATATTGCTCTTTTATGTTTTTTTTTTGTGGATGTTGCATCTGTAATGTTATGTGCTTGTGAAGCTGCATTTCATGGCACCTGTGTGTACACGACTCTGAATGGGCTGTTAAAGTTGGTCCTGCCAGTGACGGCGATCTCCCAGAAATCTGGCTGCAGCAAGAGATCCTGGAGCTGTACTCCAGCAAACGTTAGAGAAAGAAAGAGGAGGAAAATAGCAACCTTTAAAAAGACTAACATTTAAAAATAAACAAATGTAACAGCAACGCTGCAGAGTCCAAAAATGACTCAGAGCTCTGTTATGTAACGGTAACACCATCTAATCTGCATAAAAAGCTCACAGCAGATTTGTAATCTCCTCAGCCCTCACAGTACACTGATTTCCCTCCACCACTCATCCTCCCCCTCAATAACTGAATACAAAAATCAGTGGATAAAAAGTACTTAACTTCTAGCACCGGGGAGAACCATAACATTGGTGGCTAACTTATGGTTTATTAAAATTCCTGCCTTCTCCAATCTGTTCTCAACCAGTGGGGGGGGTGTGTCAACCAGCGACAAGGAACCTTCCGCCCAGGCCATGCTCTCTTCTCTCTGCTGCCATCAGGAAGGAGGTACATGAGCCTTGGGTCCTATACCACCAGGTTCAAGAACAGTTATTATCCTTCAACCATCAGGCTCCTGAACCAGTGCGGACAGCCTCACTCAACTCTGAACTGATTCCACAACTTCTGGACTCAATTTCTAAGACTCTACAACTCATGTTCTCAGCATTATCTATATGTGTATAACTTGTCTTCTTTTCCCCGTTGGTTGCTTGTCAGTCTTTATGTGAAGTTTTTTCACTGATTCTATTGTATTTTGATCAAAAACAAGAGAAAATCTACAGATGCTGGAGATCCAAGCAACATTTTCTCGGCCCAAAACATTGACCGTACTCTTTTCCATAGATGCTGCCTGGCCAGTTGAGCTCCTCCAACATTTCGTGTGTCTATTGTATTTCTTTGTTCTACTGTTAATGCCTGCAAGAAATTGAATCTCAGGGTAGTATATGGTGACATATATACACTTTGATAGTAAATTTACTTTGTACCCCACTGTGGCTTTACTGAAAGATGAATGATATTTTCATAGTTTAAGTGCTAGTTTTCTTCCCATTCTTCAGCTCATGAAGATGGATGAAGTGATTGAGTCAGAGCTGAAAAGAATGTCTGCTTGGCACAGATGGAAAAGGGATGATTGCAGTCTATACAGTAAAAAATCACTCTCTCATTGCACATAAAAGATATTAAAAGGAACCATTGGATCTTTGACTTGGAGGGGAGCCTTCATGTTGTATTTTTCTGTGGTGATATAAAGTCAATTGGGGAAAGGAAGGTGAGGGGTTACCACGTAGAGACAGGATGTAGCCTTGAGGTTAAAATCAAATCAACGTGAATGTATTAAGCAGTGGAGCAGGTTGCAGACAAATGACCTACTCAATGTCAGTCAAACAGAAGAGCTGGTCGTTGGCTTCAGGACAGTGGGGAGGAGGGTGTTGTAAATTTTCCTGTTTATATCAATATTGCTGAGATTGGAAGGGTTGAAAGCTTTAAGTTTGTAGGAGTTAACGTCACCAATTACCACGGTCAAGAAAGCTCACCAGCACCTCCACTTCCTCAGGAGGCTAAAGAATTTGGCATACCCCCTTTGATCCTCGCTGTTTTTTATTAATCCTCCTTAAAAAGCATCCTGTCTGGATACCACAGCTTGGTATGGCAACTGTTCTGCCCAAAACTGCAAAAAAAAATTGCAGAGTTGTGGGCACAGCTCAGCACATCACCAAAACCAGACTCATCTCCACAAACTCTGCCTCATATATCTATAAACACCCTCCCTGGACATTCTCCCTTCTTCCTCCCTCCCATCAAGCAGAAGATAAAAAATCCTGAAAGCATATACCAAGACACTCAAGGACAGCTTCTACCTCACTGTTATAGGACTACTAAATGGTTCCATTGTATGATAAGATGGACCCTTGACCTCATACTCTACTTTGTTATGACCTTCTACCCTGTTGTCCCTCTGCACTGGTCTTTCTCTATACTGCAACACTTCATTCTGCGTTGTTTTTCTTTGTGCTACCTCAATGCACTGTGTAATTTAGATTATGAGAACACTCAGTCCTCTTTTTATTGTTATTTAGAAATGCATTCATGCAATAAGAAATGATACAATGTTTCTAACAGTGACAGAACCACATAATTATAACATATAGTTACAGCAGTGCAAAACAATACCATAATTCGATGAAGAACGGACCATGGGCACAGTTAAAAAAAAAGTCTCAAAGTCCCGAGTCGATCGACTCCTGAGTCCTCGATAGCAGGCGGCAAAAGGGAGAAACTCCCTGCCATAAACCTCCAGGCACCGTCAACTTGCCGATGCCTTGGAAGCAGCCGACCACAGCCGACACTGAGCCCATCCGTCCGAAAACTTCGAGCCTCCAACCAGCCTCTCCGATACAGCCTCCCAAGCGCCATCCTCTGCCGAGCACCTTCAACCTCGCCCCGGCCGCTGAAACACGCAAAGCCGAGGATTTCGGGGCCTTCTGCTCTGGAGATTCCGGTTACCACACAGTAGCAGCGGCAGCGAAACGGGCATTTCAGAAGTTTTCCAGATGTTCCTCCGTGCTCTCACGTCTGTCTCCATCAAATCAGGATTGTGCACGGTCCCCTACTTGACAAATAACAGACATCATCACCGGAGTGGCTGCGCGCGCTGCCGTTGCGCCGCCATCCTCCCCTCCTCCTTATTGACGAATTGATCTGCATGAATGGTATGCAAGGTAAGTTTTTCCACTGCACCTCGGTACATGTGATAATAAGCAAAAAAGTTCAGTCTGAATGTACTGAATTCAGATGTTGTCCATTATTGAAGTCACTTTGGTGAATAACTGTTGTCCATTTATCGATGGCAGATTCTGTGGTGGGGGATGATAGTTTTATCTATTTAGCTGTCTGCTTTTTCATTCAAGCGGAGTGTTTCAAGCAAGAGGAGAATGCCCATCGCCATCCTTGATGTGCCTTGTGGGGAGTGGAAAGACTTTGGGGTGTCAAAGGATAGGCACGTCAATATTGTCTATTCCTTCAGAAGGCAGAGCAGACGAAGTCTGGTGAGGACAGAAGGTTCTGATTTCAATTCCTCCCTTGCTGCTTGCTGGAGTAAATCTCTCCCTGTACCCCAACTCATGTCATGGCTGACCTTCATTTATAGCCAGGAATAGCCAGGACTGGCTTATTTTTTTTTTTCTCTTTCTTGCCTATAGAGATCCCAACATGGTAGCATAGCACATAGCACAATGATATTACAGTTTGGGGCATCAGAGTTCGGCACCCTCTGTCGGGAGTTCTGTATGTACTCCCTGTACAATGTGTGATTTTCATTCGGGTGCTCTGGTTTCCTCTCACAGTGCAAAGGTATACTGGTTTGTAAGTAATTGGTTATTATAAATTGTCCCGGTCTCAGGCTATGGTTAAAATTGGGGGTTGCTGACATTGCAGCTTGAAGGGGCTGAAGGGCCAATTCCACATTGTACAAGTATCTCTAAAAATAAAATAATGAACACCAAAAGTGGGGCTCCTGTTTCCATGGTGACCACCTGATAACTGGACATAGAGCTGGACTATCTGAAGGGAACCCACATAACTTATTATTCCTGCCAGAACATTGACAACTCTGCCATCATGCCACAGCTGAAGAACTTGCTGTCAGTGAAGCTCATGAAAACAGGTACAAGGAAAGCAAGGTTTTGAGGGATAAGGGTCTATGGGATGAGCTTAGGTAGCCAACTTTACCAGCATGGGCAAGTTGGGCCAAAGGCCACTCTTCCTACTTTTTAAGTCTTAACTCTGGCAACCTAAAGCCATTCCAATTTATGTCATTTCAGATTTATTTATCACATGTACATTGAAACATAGAGAGAAATGTGTCAGTTGTGTTAACAATCAATACAGCCTGAAGATGTGCTGGAGGCAGCCCGCAAGTGTTGCCACACATTCTGCTGGCAACATAGTATGCCCACAATGTTTGGCAGAACAACAGAGTACCCTACAGGCAACAAGAACATCAACAGCCAAATTAGCCCCTCTCTCACACATACACATACCCTCGCCAACTCCTCTGGCCCTCCTGTCTCCAGTTGTCTGGCTTCAACTTTCAGACTCCCAATCAATCTTCGGGCTTTGATCTTCGTTAAACCCCATTGATGGTATTTTTATCTCTGGGCACACTGACTGAAAGGCCTTCATGCCTCCTGCACAGACAGCCAACTGATCCTGGGACTGCAGGACATCCATACATGTCCATTGTCACTCGTCCATGTCACTGGCCTTCGAACGTGGAGTGGAGGTCTGGACTCCAGATGTTCTTTGTCACCCTTTTACATTTCTGGACTTCAGGCGTAGAGCAGAGGCCTGACCTCTAACTCTAAAATACCAGCAACATTGTTAATCCTCTTGGTCAATGCTATCACCTACAAAGGAGTGCTGGAAGTCTTCTCTGTATCTGTGCCTGGAAATATTTCAATGTCTGAATCTACCTTGCATCACCCTTAGTCACAAGCTAGTTACTCTGCTGCATAGGCCCTGGGAGGTTCATTAATGAACCTGTTTGATATGCAGTCTCCAGATTATTTTGTTGGGCTAAGGGCTTTCAGCAAGTCACTCCAATTCTGCTTCACCTATAGAAAAAGAGATTACACACACGTAATTTGCATTATGTGAGGCATACAGAACCAAGGCAGGTTGACCATTAAGATGCTGAACAGCAAGAATCTAACTGAATGACAGATCAGGCTCGAGAGGCTAAAGAGACGTACAAGAGATTCTGCCAAAGTTGGAAATCTTAAGCAACGCACACGAGCTTTTACTCATTGCATTAAAGAGAAATCATCTAGGAGACATTGCTAGAGATTTGATAATGAATTGTGTCTGCTGTAGTTTTGAGCTTTTGAACAGTGTCTGCAAACTGTTGTTCAAATAAACTGTGCAGACCCTGTAGCAGTGTAGTTCAAATACACGTTTCAAACTTCACTGCCATTTTTAGATATACTCTGCAACTGCTTAAATAGACTCTGCAGACTGTTTGGTCTGGTGGATTTTTAAATAGACTCTGGTCCATTTGCCCTGGTGTACTTGTTAATACATACAAAATGCTGGTGGAACTCAGCAGGACAGGCAGCATCTATGGAGAGGAATAAATATTTGATGTTTCAGGCAGAGATTCTCCATCATGTCCCGATGAAGGGTCTTGGCTCAAAACATAGACTATTTAATCATCTCCATAGATGCTGTCTGACCTGCTGAGATCCTTCAGCATTTTGTATGCATACTCGAGATTTCCAGCCTCTGCAGAATCTCTTGGGTTTATCTGCTCATTATCATGTTGCTCTCTGCAGCATTAATTTGGACTTCTCCATTTTGTACAATGACTATTCTTTAAAAGTCCTGTGGTAAAGTGCTTCAGGACAGAGTCATGAAAGGCATTACTTAAATGCAGGCCTTTCTACTTTCAATACTGAACTGAATACTGCTACGTTCTTCCAGCAATGTGCGTGTGTGTGTGCACGCGCGCGCGCTTGCTCTGGATTTCCATCACCTGCAGCATCTCTTGTGTTTACCATAGTACTTGCTTTACACAGCCTCAGAATGGAGGAACATCCTTTTAGAATGGAGATGAGGAGGAATTTCTTTAGCCAGAGCGTGATGAATCTGTGGAATTCAATGCCACTGGTGGCTGAGGAGGCCAATTCATTATGTATGTTTAAAGCCGAGGTTGATAGACTCTTGATTAGTCAGGGCATGAAGAGCTACAGGGAGAAGGCAGGAGATTGGGGCTGAGAGGGAAAATGGATCAGCCATGATATAATGGTGGAGCAAATATGATGAGCCAAATGGCCCAATTCTGCCCCTATATTTTATAGACTTATTTAACATTGTCTCTGAGCCTTCCAATAAGGCCATCCCTCCCATTTCTACACACATAATGATTCAATACTTTAGTAGCAATGATTTCATGCATCACCATGACCTTCAGCCAATTACTTTTTCCAGTATGTTATAGTGATGGCTGATTTTTGAAGTGTTGCAAAGGTGATTGACCCATCTTGAGATTTTAATCACAACAGCCTGTGCTGATTCTCCACACGTTCAGCGTTCAAATCAATTAAAACCTTTTTACAATTACTTAAGTTCTGGCCACCATCCCAACTGAAGAGGAAAGTAAGTGTGGTGTCTTATTTTATGTATTGATTCTTCTGCTTGACTGCATGATAAAAGCTTTTTAAGAACTACTTAGAATGAATTGCAATGCTCATGGTAGAATAATGGGGGCAATCTTATCTCCCCCTCGATGGCGGAAGAGTGCAGTGTGTTGGCCCAGTTGTGTTTTATAAGAAAGCCAAGTACGATTTGTTAAGTGTCACCAGCTGACAGCTTTCAAATCCAACTGTGGCACATCAGCTTTCTGTATGAGTAGTCCACCAGCCAAACCTTCTCCAGAGACAGAATGTACTTTTAATTCTGGTGTCCCTCCTCCTTCCCCTTCTCCCATGGCCCACTCTCCTCTCCTATCAGATTCCTTCTTATTCAGCCCTTTACCTTTTGCACCTATCACCTCCATGCTTGTTACTTTATCGCGCCCCCCCCCCCCCCCCGCCCAACCAACATTCCCTCTTACCTGGCTTCATCTATCATCTCCTATCTTGGAGCAGCATGATAACGTACTGGCTAGCACGACACTTTACAGTACCTGCGACGTGGGTTCATTTCCCACCACTGCCTGTAAGGAGTTAGTATGTTCTTCCGGTGACTGCATGGATTTCCTCCAGTTTCCTCCCACAGTCCGCAGACTTTCTGCTAGCTAGGTTATTTGTAAATTGCTGCATGATTAGGCTAGGGATTGTGTTGGCGCGTGGCCAAGTGGTTAAGGTGTCGGTCTAGTGATCTGAAGGTCGCTAGTTTGAGCCTTAGCTGAGGCAGTGTGTTGTGTCCTTGAGCAAGGCACTTAACCACATATTGCTCTGTGACAACACTGGTGCCAAGCTGTATCAGCTCTAGTGCCTTCCCTTGGACAACATCGGTGGTGTGGAGAGGGGAGACTTGCAGCATGGGCAACTGCTGGTCTTCCATAGGCCTGCGCCCTGGAAAACCTTCCAAGACACAAATCCATGGTC
Organism: Mobula birostris; assembly: GCF_030028105.1. Taxonomy (NCBI): domain Eukaryota; kingdom Metazoa; phylum Chordata; class Chondrichthyes; order Myliobatiformes; family Myliobatidae; genus Mobula; species Mobula birostris. The sequence goes on along the minus strand of NC_092377.1, from coordinate 155,670,261 downwards.
TCACGAGACTAATGGATGCCTATAAATGCTAGGGATTCTGGGCAGTGCAGCTCAAAAGGACAGAATGGTTTAAATAAAATCTTGAACTTCTTGTCCTCCCGCACCTTCTTATGCTGGCTTCTTCCTCTTCCATTCCAATCCTAATGAAGGGTCTCAGCCTGACCAAAACACTATCTCTTTATTCTTTTCCATAGATGCTGCCTAACCTGCTGAATTCCTCACATGACATTGGAATTCTTTTTTGACATCAATAAGATAAGTGAGCGATAAATCACTCAGACCTTCTACCCTCTTGTTTTATTTCAGTATCCCGTGGTAGAGGGCCATTCATCCCTTTGGATCGAATCCAGCTCTTAATCTCAGCCACCTTATCACCTTTAACTTCCCCCCTTTTTCTCCAACAACCCATCGACACCGGTGGTAATTTACAGAAGATAATTAATCTGTTGAGTATTTAGCCTACAGGAAGGTGGCTAATCTGTCTGAAGAGCAGTTTTGCAGTCAAAACAATCTACTCAATCCTGGCCTTTTGCAATAAGCCACCAACCAACCCCAATGAATGAAGGAGAAACAGGCCTCCCCAGTGCCCAGATTGGAATCTGACTCATAACCCTCATAGCCTCTCAAAAAACTAAACTAACTTATTGACCTTACTATTGCTAGTCGGATCTCCCGTGACTGCTCTTTAGTGATGATAAACAATTTATAGGAATACCTTCTACCAGCTTCCTTCTCCCCTCTTTCCAACATATATTAAGAGATGGCCATAATACCTCCCTCCATTGTGTTTTTCCCATTTGTTCTTTGGGATGTGGATGGCGTTGGCAAGGTTGAAATTTATTGCCCTTGGTAAAATATTGGTCAGCTACTACCTTAATTTACTATTGGTGCAGTCTGCTTATGGTGTTGTGGGGTATAGAGTTTAGATCTGGAAACAGTGAAAGGATGTTGATTAGTTAGCAACTAGGAGCAACATTTACTGATGCCATGAACTATGCTTTTCTAGAGGGTGCAGTAAGTGTTGGGAAGAGCTGACAGGTGCAACAAGAAATGCATTATTTGTTATGTTTACTAATAGTTTGCATGTCCCTTATCAGGATCTGTGGATTATTGAACATTACAGCGCCTTACAGCATAGTATAGGTCCTTCAGCCACAATATAGTGCTGACTTTTTAACCTACTCTAAGATCAATCCAACCATTCCTTCCCACGTTGCCCTCCATTTTTCTATCATTCATGTGCCTATCCCTAGCATATTTGCCTCTACCACCATTCCTGGCAGGGTATTCCAGGCACTCACCACTCTTTTAAAAAAAACTTACCCATGATGTCACTTTATACTTACACCCAAACAAGGTTAAAATTATGCCCCTTTGCATTAGCCATCTCCACCTTGGGAAAAAGTCTCTGCCTGTTCACTTGATGTACACTTCTAATGTTGTACTTTTCTATCAAGTCACCTCTCATCTTTCTTCGTTCCAAAGAGAAAAGCTCCAGCTCACTCAAATTTTCCTCAGAAGACATGCTCCCTAACCCAGGCAATATCCTAATAAATCTCCTCTGCACCTTCTCTAAAGATTCCACATTCTTCCTCTAATGAGGCAACCAGAACGGGACTGTTGTGGTTTAACCAGGGTTTTAAAGAGTTGCAATATTACCTTGAGGCTCTTGAACTCAAGGATGGTGACAAATTAGTAAATTACAACTTAATGTTTACAGATGCCATGAGCTATGCTTTTCTGGAGGGCGGAGGAAGGTGTTAGGAAGAGCTGACAGATGAAACAGGAAATGAATAATATATTGTATTTATGGGTGGTGGGGTGGAGATACGTCTCCACCAAAGGAGGTGTAAGGCACTCCTCTTTGCTAGCTTGCAAAGAGTAGCACCTGCTTGGCCCACCAATCAGAGTCTCTTGAAGTCATGGGAGCAGGGGTTGGATGGTCAAATGAGTAGCTGGTGCATATCACAAGTCCTGGTTCTCTGACCACTGACGCCAGGCAGACAATCTCTGATGAGTATTAATAATGGCTGGGGTCACCCATCTTGTAAAGACACTGCCTGGAAGGTGGCAACGGCAAGCCAGTACTGTAGAAAAGTTTGGCAAGAACAATCATCGTCATAGACCATGATCACCCAAGCCATATGACACAGCACATAACAATGATGATAATAATTGTGTTTATGGGTAGTTTGCTCTTATGTGTTGTGGGTCATGATCCATGGATCATTGGTGTTTTAAATTTCAAGATTATTTCCAAATCTGCTCAAGCATACAATGTGGTCCATCTGCACCGCAGACTGATCTGGAAGTACATGATACTCACATCAATTGCACGATGAAGTTGCATGGCTCTCTTATCCTTTATTAGAGATTATTTTATTTGTTTAAGTGTCTTCCCATAAACCCAAATAAATATACTTGTATTCTAGTCCAGGAAATATAAAGGAATTGGCTGCTAAAAGGACAGGATTCCTAAAGATTTTCAACCAATTTGAAAATGAGGATATTAAACAGGAATTCGGCTGCTGGATTTATAGCCTTTGTAAAGGGAAAAAAAAACATGTGTTTGACGAAAGATGTCAATAAAACTGAGTCTTTCATCACAATTTTTGGAGACTATGGAAAAGATGAAATGACACGGTTTTCCAGGGTCAGGTTGTAGATCAACAAGGATTTTTCTGGGCAGAAAGCTTTTTTTTTTGCAGAAGCACACAGTTAATTCTACATATAAAATGTGAATATCTGATGAGATGGGATGTCACTGGCAAGGCCATAAATTATTATACATTCCTAAATATCTCTTAATCCGTGTGAAAAGGATATTTCAGGAGACTATTGGTCGTCATCAACCTCGGTGCTGTGGGTCAGGAGTAAGAAAGGCTAGGAAACAAAGATAAGCAGATTTTCTTTACTGAAGCAATCATTGTACAATAATCTGATAACCTAATGGTCACTGTTAGTGATAGTAATATTTAATTACATTACTTAATATTCCTCCGACATTTTGTGTGTGTTTCTCTGGAGTTCCAACATCTGCTGAATCTTGTGTTTACAATTGCCATCGTTCAAACTCACATCTCTGGATCAAGAGAAAGCTGCCCAAGATTAAACTGTAAATTTAGTTACAATTAAATCATCTTCCATGTTAACGAGTTACGAGTAGAAAATGTAATTCATACCATACCATATCGTAAGAGAGTTACTTAAACTAATTGGGACAAGGGTGCTGTCTTTCATATCATGTATAGCCCCACCTCGACTGGGGAAAGTTGAGGTCAGACAACAGACAAACTTGAACCCCAATGGATCGATTACGAGAATGTGGTAAGTGGCCCATGGGGCTGATTGATCTCACAGTGAATTGATAGGGCTTCTTACATGAGTTTGGCACTCTTCTATGGAGCCAGCATTTGAGTGCACATTTTTTTGCCTAGGTGAGCTAGTGCACAGTTTTTGCACTGCAAGTTGCCTAGTGTGTACCATAACTAGCATACAGTAACTCAGTAAAAATGTTTGATCCTACTGCTCCACGCAGAGGTTACAGAATTTCAAACACAGCAATGCAGGACTCCATATGTGGTGAGTGAACTCCATAAAAATGCATGAAATTCATTGTCACATTTTCAAACTCAAAGTACTTGAAGTGAAATGAATTTTTACAGGAAAACTCAGCCTTGGCATGCTCTGAGAATTTAGGTTTGGGCTTCAATAATATTAGGGGATTGGTCATACCATTGACATCTGATATTAGTCTACAGCTACGATGAGGCCATTGTCAGGCTCGAGGAGCAACACCTGATATTCCATCCGGGTAGTCCCCAACCTGGCAGCATGAACAATTGATTTCTCTAATGTCCAGTATTTACTCCACACTCCCCATTCTGGCTCTCTTCTTACCTCGTCTCTTCACCTTCCTATCACCTCCCCTGGTGCTCCACCTCCTTCCCTTCCCTCTCCCCGTGGTCTACTCTCTTCTCCAATCTTCAGCCTTTTAGCTTTTCCACCTATCACTTCCCAGCTTCTCACTTCATACCCCTCCCCCATCCACCTACCTTCCCCCTCACCTGGCTTCACCTATCACTTTCCAGCTTGTACTCCTTCCCCTTCCCCCACCTTCTCATTCTGGCTTCTTCCCCCTTCCTTTCCAATCCTGATGAAGGTTCTCAGCCCCAAACTCTTTCCACAGATGCTGCCAGACCTGCTAAGTTCTTCCAGGAGATTGAGACTGAGAGGGAAATGGATCAGCCATGATGAAATGTGGAGCAGAGTCAAAAGGCTAAATTGCCTAATTCTGCTCCTACAACTTACGGTTTTATGGTCTTACTGTAAGCTATTTCTCTTTACATATCATTTCCTGTGTGGGTTAATTTTGATTTGATTTGAAGCACATGATGGAAAGACATCCATCTTCATCCTCTGTTTGCTCTTGAAACAGAATATCTGAGAGTCTTAATTTTTTGTACTATTTAGCATATACAGTACTGTGCCAAAGCCTAAGACTTTTGCACCATATTGTACATGCAGGAAAGTTGTCGAATCTGGGACTTGATGGGAATTTGTGGTGAATAAAATGAGATTATTGTAAGATAAATGGAAAAGGGTGCCTGGCAGTCAGCACACTCAGCTTCTGTGCTGTACGACATTTGATCAATTAAATTTCTATTCTCCAATTACCTTAGTAACAACTAAACTAATAATTTCAGATAAACAGTACATGTTATGGGATTCCACTGTAGTAATTTAACTGTTGTGCTGTCGATGTGCTGGGACATATCATCAGCGATGTAACCTGGGGTCATCGGATGTTTTAGGTCTTTCAACATCAGGCACTCTCGCCCAGGTGACCTAGCCAGGGCTGATCAAGCCCCAGCTTGTGTCCCAGCAGCATTGGTCCACAGGTCACACCTCTTGATCCATAGTCATTTGCGTCGGTCCTGATAACTCTTTTCTTTGCAGCCCCATCAATGCCGAGGAGGGAGTAGGTTCTGCACAGCGAGCAGCCAACAAAACCTCTACGCCCACCGCTATAGGCTTGCACCGTGCCTTCCACCTGTCTTTGACACCGTTCCACCAGGTCCTGGTACACAGCTTTCTTACAGTCAAACCCCTGATCAATTCGGTCTTCCCAAAGAACTGTCAGTTCCACCATGGTCCACCTGCTTCAGAGTTTCTGACAGAATGACCCCAAAACATTAGGTCATTATCATGCAACACAAAATAATCTTAGGAAATGGACAGCTATGAGAAAGACATTAGGAAGGAAAAGATGCCCAAGAGGGGCGGGGAGAGGATGAGCATCCCAATCGGACGGACCTATTGGCAATGACTCAAGCAAATGGACAATTGACTTTTTACCAGTTACCAGTGGAGTTTCACAGTGGTTGGTGTTGGGAACGCTGCTTTTTATGATGTATGTCAATGATTTGGACAATGAGATTAATGGATTTGTGGCTAAATTTGCCGATGCCACAAAGACAGATGGAGGAACAGGTAGTGTTGGGGAAACAGAGAGCCTGCAGAGAGACTTAGATAGTTTAGGGGAATGGCAAAGAAGTGGGATATGAAATACAATATTGGAAAGTGCATGGTTATGCACTTTGGTGGAAGAAATAAATGGGTAGACTATTATTTAGATGCAAAGAGGATTCAAAACACAGAGATGCAAAGGGATTTGGGAGTCCTTGTGCAGGATACCCTGAAGGTTAACCTCTAGGTTGAGTCGGTGGTGAAGAAGGCGAGTGCAATGTTGGCATTTATTTCTAGAGGTATAGAATGTAAGAGCAGGGATGTGATGTTGAGGCTCTATAAGGCACTCGTGAGACCACACTTGGAGTATTGCATGCAGTTTTGGGCTTCTTATTTTAGAAAGGATATACTAACATTGGAGAGGGTTCAGAGAAGATTCACGAGAATGATTCCAGGAATGAAAGGGTTACCATATGAGGAATGTCTGGCAGGTTGTATTCCCTGGAGTTCAGGAAAATGAGGGGGGATCTCATAGAAACGTTCCAAATGTTAGAAGGACTGAATAGATTAGATATGGCAAAGTTATTTCCCATGGTAGGGGAGTCTAGGATAAGAGGGCACAACTTCAGGATTGAAGGACGTCCATTTAGAACAGAGATGTGGAGAAAATACTTTAGTCAGAGGATGGTAAATCTGTGGAATTTGTTGCCACGACCGGCTGTGGAGGCCAAGTCATTGGGCGCATTTAAGGCAGAGATAGATAGGTTCTTGATTAGCCAGGGCATCAAAGGGTATGGGGAGAAGGCAAGGGAGTTGGGATGACTGGAAGAATTAGATCAGCCATGATTGAATGATGGAGCAGACTCAATGGGCCAAATAGCCTACTTCTGCTCCTATATCTTACGGTCTTATGGTCTCATAAGGACCTGTATATGAACAAGTGGAGATTTACTCATTGCTGGGATATGGGTGTCACCAATGAAAGTCAGAACTTAGCTTCCATCTCTAATTCTGATCTGGACTGTACAGCACTCTTGGCCATTTCAGAGAACCATTATGAGTCACACAAAGGTCACGCTGGGTAAACAGGGCAGATTTTCTTCCCTGAAGTACCTCAGTAGGTCATATGGTCTTTACAGTAATCCAGTAGTTTAATGGTCACCATTATAGATATTACCTTCTTTAACCAAATCAGATCCATTTAGATGTTCAAATTTAAAACGGCTGATTGAGATATTAGGTGCTTAAATGTTTCTAAATTAATAACTTTTTCTCTGGATTCAAGTACAGTAACTTAACCAATATACTCAAGGAAACAACAGTGTTGGTCAGTCCAGAGCATGGTCTTCACCTGAAACATCAACTGTCCATTTCCCTTCATTGACTCTGCAAGTTTCTCCAGCCTTGTGTGATGCTATGGTGTTTTCCATGCTCTTACATTACAATGCCTACTCAACATGGCCAGCCAAGAATTAGAGGCAAGGCTAAGCTATTATTGGTATTGTTAACATCTGTACTTTTACTTAAGAGAATTGCCGAGGTAATCAGTTTATTACATTCAGTACTTAAGCTAATCTTCTTTACAAGAATACATTCAGAAAGGATGCAAGATTTACCATAAAGCCAAAAGTAACTTTTAAACCCTCATCATGTCCCAAACAATATACCTTTATTTCTTTGCAGTATGCGTATGGTTTTGTAAGGACAGCACTAGCTATTCCTAACTGTTCCCCAAATTGTGATATGCCGGGCCATTTCAGAGACTGTTAACACACCCATTAACATGGCTTTAACATTTGCAGTAGGGTTCACTACCTTGCATTTTGGTGTCAGAATTCAGCCCACATGGCATTTGAAAACTACTGATGGTATAACATTAGAACCCATTTCTGAGGTGAGAGCCGACACATATTGTGGAACCACTTCATTGAGCAACTTTGGTCCATCTGCTGTAGAAGGCAGGATCTCCCATTTCAACTGGACTTCTCATTTCCATACTGACATGTCTGTCCATGATCTCTTTTACTGCCACAATAAGGTCAAGTTCAGGTTGGCCTCATATTCCATCTCCAATCCGATGGCATGAATATCAATTTCTCTAACTTGGGGTAAATTCTCCCTCCTCCCCCTACATTTTTCCCATTCCTCATTCTTGGTCAGCCTCTCACTACTTCTCCCTTGCCCTCATGATATCCATCACTCTCCACTGGTCCCCTTCCTCCTCCTCTTTATTCCCAGTCCACTGTCCTCTTCTATAAATTCCTTCTTCTCCAGCCCTTTAACTCTTCCATCTATCACCTCCCAGCTTCTTAGATCATCTCTTCTTTCCACTCACCTACCTTCCCCCTCACCTGGTCTCACCTACACACAAGAGCTTCTGCAGATGCTGAAAACCTTCAGCAACACACAAAATGCAGGAGGAAATTAGCAGGTCAGAAAGCAATTATGAAGGGGAACAAACAGTTGATGTTTCAGGCTAAACCCTTCGTCACCACAGGTGGATGGTCTTGGCATGAAACATTGACTGTTCACTCCCCTGCATAGATGCTACCTGATCTGCTGAGTTCCTCCAGCAATCTGTATGTGTTGTTCAAGATTTCCAGCAACTGCAGAATCTCATTTGACTAGGGGAGTACACATTTTTGACAAGGGTGCGCCGCAGTTCCAAAATTAAATGATTAAATCACAGCTTATGAACAATGACAATTCTATCTCCAAGACTAGATGAGACTAAACGAAGCCCTAATGCCTTTATAAAGATGCAGGGATCCAGACAAAGTATCTGTGCCATTAAGATGATTGTCAAGGAAGTGGAGCAGGGATAAATAGCAATGGAACATAATTGAAGCAGGCATTATGATGGAATTCACAATCTCATAGCAGAAATCAGACCCTTTGGACCACTCTATCTGTGCTGACACTTTAATCCTACATTTTTATCATTCTCCCTCACATTCCCAGCAGCTCAAGTTCAAGTTTATTGTCATTCAACCTTATACATATTTACTGCCAAACGAGAAAGCGTTCCTCCAGACAAAGTGCAGAACACAGTAAAGTAACTTCTTAGGGATATGGGACCCACAGGGTCAGAAGAAGAATTTGCAAACTCCATGCAGACAGCACCCAAGGACGGGATTGAACCAGGGTTGCCAGAGCTGATCACTGCACTACTGAGCCACCCAAGAATATATGGTAAGCAACGTCGCAAGGAAAGGAAAGTTGAGGGCTGCATAAAACTTCAAAAAGAACTTTGTTGATGCAGATTATATCAAAACATGAAAGACTGAGCTAAGGAGTTGATTTATTTTCCTTGATCACAATATTAGTACATAGCAAAATCGACTTCAAAGTAAGGGTGAGTGGTTTTAAAGACAAGGGATGAACTGAAGGAGGACATTGTCAGGGAGACTAAACAGATTGGTAGTAATCAGCCATTCATGTGTTCTTGCTTCCATAGATTGAATTCATTGATCCTTTAATCAAAGTCTGGATGAAATCTAGAATGATACACCTGTGGTATTTGGGGAGCAGCTGAGAAGTGGGATGGGACACCAGAATAACTTTAGTATAGATCAGTTCTATGAGCTAAATTGAGGGGAGGAGAGTGATATTTGTACAGAAGCAACTTACATCCCTAACCCTGCACCAAGTTTTACTGTCATAGGCACATAAATAGCATATAGCTAGGATGTCCAACACTTTTGCACAGTACTGCAAGCTGTTTTTTTTTAACATCATTTCCTGGGTGGGTAAATTTTGATTTAATATAAAGCACACAGTGGAAAGACATCCACCTCCACCCTCTCTTTATTTGCCCTTGATACAGTAATAACTGAGTGTTAAGTTTTTGTTAACATTGACAAATAGATAGATACCTTATTGATCCCAAAGGAAATTACAATGTCACAATAGCTTTACAAGTTCACAGATATACAAATAGTAGAAGAGGAGTGAGAAGTATAAAAAAAATAAGTTACCTTAAAAGTAAGATGTACAAGATTTACAGACCAAAGATTGCAAGATTTACAAGTTCACACTGATAAGATGGTAGTGCAAGAATTACCGTAATATTACACAGTAATGGGTGCACATTCACACCATCCAGATAAGAAGTGATGGTAGTATCGCAACAGAGCATCCGCGATAGCAGAGTGTGATAAACAGAGCTCTGGTAAACAGAGGTTAATAACAGTCTAACAGGAGGGGGTCATCACCCCCCCACCCCCCCCGGCTATAGGCTATTGGTGAACATTTAGTAGACACTGTATTGTGCAAACGTCTCAGGCACCCTAGCTATATGTGCCCAAGACTTTAGCACAATACTGTAGATTGTAACTACTTATAAACCAATATTTATTGACCACTGGGAAAAATACATCCTGGGGTTATGGATTAGCCTTATTTATTTCACGTACCTTGAAACATACAGTAAAATGTACGGTTTGCGTCAATGACCAACACAGTCCAAGGATTGTGCTGGGGACAGCCCAGACATGTCGTCACGCTTCTAGTGCCAACATAGCGCGCCCACTATTTACTAACTCTAACCCAGATGTACGGCTTTGGAATGTGGGAGGAAACCAGAGCACCAGAGGAAACCTATGCGGTCACAGTGAGAATATACAGACAGGAGTGGAATGGAACTCAGGTCACTGGCTGGCACTGTAGTAGCAGTACACAAGCTGCTATGCTACTGTGTCACCCCAAATCTTACATCAAAATGATTCTGCTTAAAATCAAGCAAGTGAAGATTGTAACCAAGATAAATGTTACCAACAGAGGTCTATGTAATGGAGATAATGTGAAGGATGTGGGATGGAAGTGAGGAATCCACCTCTTTGAAACCCTAAAGTTAAACATTTATATGGTAGGCATCATCACGAGTCACTAACAACCTGATCACCAGGCTAAACAACTCATCAGGTGCCTTCATCAACTCAAGACTCTTTAGATTGTCTGTCTGGTGTCAGTGGTCGCATAACCAAGTCTTGTGATATGCATCGGCGGCGGGGGGGGGGGGGGCTGCTATGCAGGTGCTACACCTTTCCCAAGGGTGACCTGCAGGGTAGTGGAGGGAAGGAGCACCTTACACCTCCTTTGGCAGAGACGTATCTCTACCCGCCAACCTACCGAAGATGGTATCAGAATGATTTACAGTCATTATAGCTTGCAAATACATGTTATCAACTTTAGGACTTTAAAAATAGCAAGATCATAAACTAAGATCAGGTTGAGAGAAAGCAGCTTATTTAGAAACTCATCCTCCGGGAAGAAAAAACTGAAAATACTGGAAACACTCAGAAGGTCAGGCGGCACCTGTTGAAGGAAATTGAATTAACATTTCAGATCTACTGCCACAGAAGCTGCCCAACCTGATGAGATTTTCCAGCATCTGCAGTTTATATGCCCTCCTCCATGCCCCAGTTTGAATGAAAATCATCAGTTTTCCCAGAATGGGACTTGAAATTATCCAGGTGCAATATTAATCTGTCTTCTCTTTCCACAGATGCTGCCTGTCCTGCTGAGAAGCTCCAACATTATAGTGTTTTATTCATATTTTTAGCATCTGCCTCTTCTCAATGATTGTGATGTCTGATCAGTGATCTTTTGCTATATTTATTTCATTTATTTACTTATTAAGACACATCGTGGAGCAGGCCTACCATGCCACCCAGCAATACCCTAATTTAATCCTCGCCTAATCACAGGATAATTAACAATGACCAATTAACCTACTAACTGCTACATCTTTGGACTGTAGGAGGAAACTAGAGCACCTGGAGGAAATCCACATAGTCATGGAGAGAAAATAAAAGCTCCTTACAGGCAGCAGCAGGAATTGAACCCCACTCGCTGGTATTGTAAAACCGTTGTGGTACTGGGCCGCAAAGCATGTGCTACCAGGCCGCGAGGAAACGTTATGATTTGGCGATATGAGTCAGCTGCACCTTTCCTCATTCTCTGTCACGCCCACTGTTGATGCATGTGAGGTCATTACCCGCGCGTCATCCATGTCAGCGCAGGAAGGAGATCAACTCCTTGAGTTTGCAAATGACGACGGGCTGAAGAGTATGTTTGACATAATATCTCTGCCGGCATTCCGGATCAAAGTGAAGGCTGAATATCCTGAGATAGCCATGAAAGCACTGAAAACGTTGCTTCCATTTCCAACATCATATCGCTGTCAAGCGGAGTTATCTACAATGAATGCAACGAAAACTAAAGTGCGGAATAGACTGGACATAAGGAACCCCCTTCGAGTATCGCTGTCTCCCATCACCCCTCGATGGAACCATCTCGTTGCAGGGAAACAAGCCCGGGGCTCCCACTGATTCAGCGATATTGGTGTGTTGCAATGATTTTATATGTTCATACAGGGAAAATATGTGCTGTGTGCTTAATATCCAAACGTTACTTAAAATGTTATGATGCTATTGACTCATAAGTGACCTATAATTGACTCATCACTATTCATGCGCTGTGTTACATAAAACCTAAAATAACACTAACATATAGTAAAAGCAGAAATGATATGATAAATACACAGCCTATATAATGTAGAAATAATGTATGTAGAGTGTAGTTTCAGTGAACAGAATCGCCAAAAACGATTTGTAGAAAAAAAATTGGCACGTACACGCATGCGCACACAGGTGCCCACGCAAGGCTACTCTTGTCCGTTGGCAACCCTACCCCCCCCCCCCACCCCCGGTCGGCTGGTCCGCAAGAATATTGTCAATCATAAACCGGTCCCCGGTGCAAAAAAGGTTGGGGACACCTGCACTATGCTACCATTCTCTGGGATGCCTATAACTTCTTTCCTTTAACTATGAGTAAACTGCAAGGATTGTGAGAATCCTACTGTAGTGATTTTAACTTGAACCCAATGATAGCTTTGAGATCAAATCCAATTCCCTATATCCCTGTTTCTCTGAAAAATCGAATTAAACCTCAGAAGTGCTGACAGCATGGAATTGCTAGAAACACTCAGCTAGTCAGGCGGCCTTTGTAAGAGAGATCCAGAATATTAATCATTTCTCTTCCTATAGACGCTGCCTGACCTGCTGAGTATTTCTAGAATTTTCTGGTTTTATTACAGTGGATGGCTTTCTAAACAAGCTTCCTTCTCATTAACCTGACCACAGCTTATAATGCACAGTAACACATGACAGGAGCAGGAGTAGGCCAGTCAGCCCCTCAAACCTATCCTACCATTCAAATAAGGCTGATCTACCCTGGCTTCAGTTCCTACTTGGCCTCCAGTTGTCCCACTTTTAAGCCTTTCTAGCTATTCACTACTACATTTAATGATCGTTTTACTCTCTGCTGATACCTGCCAGGCTGACTTAAATTGGTCATCTGAGATGAACTTCACAGAAGCTGCTGCTGTTTATGTTTTTAAGTACACTCTGTTTACATTTTGAATGCGATCTGTAACTGTTCATCATTTTCATTAATGATCTAAAGAAAGGCCCTGGATGCACTTTGAAATACACAGGAGATGCAAGAAGTATCTGTGAGGGTCAGCCATTTGGAACAAATTGACAGGTTGCAGGCCGATTTAGATCTGGTTGGCTGAATGGGCCTGTGGATATGAAGTGCCATTTAATATGCAGAAAGCGCATTGTCATGCATTTATAGTGGAGAGCTTCCAAGCATACTCCTTTCAGTGCTGAGATACACTTTAAAGGGTTGCAAAAGACACTTGGGGATTGCTTTTGATCAACAGAGCACAAACAATAAGGGCTGAATAGCAGGAAAATAAAACTTCACTCTGCTTTACCGGGATTATCAAGGATACTGGACATGACTATACAAGAAAAGGATGCATCAACTCTTGACAAAATAATATAGAATAGAAACAGAAGGCAGCTATTCAGCCCTATGCCTTTTCCTGACACTTGACAAGATCATACTTATTTTTCACATTCCTTTCCTGCAATAACCCCACATCCCTTAGTATCCAAAATGCTAAAGATATTAAGGTTCCGAAACTTCCATTGTGGTGTTAACTCCGGGGAGCAAGGTTACAATGAAGACATTTAGCGACATGTGGGTCAGGGGTTCTTCTTTTTCTTTAATGCCACGAAGCCTTACCATTAAACAAGGGGTCCGCAAGTCAGACCTGACGTAGGTGAAATTTTTGAATAAGATAGTTTTCTTCAGGTGACCCAAGTGGATTGGGCTGTGAGGGCAAGAGATCACAGGTATAAAGCCCTTTAGAAGTACTTTAGATTGAATCAAAATCAGAATCAGGTTTATTATCACCGTTGTGAAATTTGTTAACTTGGCAGCAGCAGTTCAATGCAATATATAATATAGAACAAGAAAACACAAAATAATAATAAATAAATTACAGTATACATATATTGAATAGATCAAAAATAGTGTAAAAACAGAAATAATATCTATGAAAAAACTGAGGTAGTGTTCGCAGGTTCAATGTCCATTTAGGAATCCGATGGCAGGGGGAAGAAGCTGTTCCTGAATGGCTAAGTGTGTGCCTTCATGCTTGTGTATCTCCTAACTGTCAGGAACAATTCCTTTTCAGACCATTGTCACCTCTTACGTGACAAACTCAGTGGCCACTTTATTAGGTACACACACACACACACAAAACGCTGGAGGATATCTGCAGGCCAGGCAGTGCCTACAGAAAAGAGTAAACACTCGACATTTCGGGCCAAGACCCTTCATCAGGACTGCCAAAACATCGACTGTTTACTCTTTTTCATAGATGCTGCCTGGCCTGCAGAGATCCTCCAGCATTTTGTGTGTGTTGCCTTGGATTTCCAGTACCTGCATATTTTCCTCATGTTTATGACAATTTATTAGGTACACCTGCTCATTAATGCAAACATATAATCAGCCAAACACGTGACAGCAACTCAAAGTAGAAAATAATGTATACATAGTCAAGAGATTCAGTTGTTGTTCAGACCAAACATTAGATAGGGGAAGAAATATGATCCAAATAATTTTGACTGCGGAGTAATTATTGGTGCCAGACGGGGTGGTTTGAGTATTTCAGAAAGAGCTTATCTCCTGCAATTTCCATGCACAACAGGATTTAGCATTTACAGAGAATGGTGCAATAAAGAAAAAAAACATCCAGCGAGCAGCAGTTCTGTGGATTGTTAATGAGAGAGGTTCCTTAATTTCTTTACAGGGTTGGAGGGAAAATATCTAAATACTTTCCCTCTACCCCACTCAAAGAAGAAGGCATTGACAATTTGCCAGGAATAATCCTGGTCAAGGATAGAGAAAGGAGTGGGAACAGCAGCAGGAGAGGGTCTTCCCCACAGGTGACAATCCCTCACAGTTCAGGGATAGACAGAAGACCATGATCGCCCATGTTATGTGACATGGCACATGATGATGAGGATTAAGCCCACCCCGAACTGGATCAGATTTCCTTCTTTCAGTATGAAATACAGAGTTGCTGTAGCAGGGGTCTGGGGGTTAAAGTTGAAGCAGGTATGAAGATCTGATGCCATGTGTGTTAGGTAGAACATGAAGCAAAGTCAAAGTCTGGTTTATTGTTCGATGAAATGTTTACTTGCAGCAGCAGCACAAGGACATATCAACAGATAAACATTCACAACAAAAGCAAATTAGACAAGCTTATATACAGAATTATACATAATTTTGAACAAAGGAAAGTCAACGGTAGTACGAAAGTGGTTATAATGTTGCTATACTAAACGTGGAGTGTCTTTATGTTGATGTCTTTGAGTCTTAGACGAGATCAGTTGACAATCCAAGGGAGACATCATTCAGATAACCAACTACAGCAACAATCTCTTCAATCTCTCAGGCCTCTCCCCACAAGAGGATAATCAAATAATACAGAAAGACGAGTGCAGAAACTGGCCATTAAGATTCATCTCCTCCAATCCATAATTACATTGCCAACCCACACAAGCAATATCCCACCCCTTCTCTCCTTGCCACTCCACCCTACTACCCAGCGCATCTTTCTTCACTCCAATAGTCTGGTACCTTTAGGACCTGTGGTGATGCATCAGCAGATTACAGGATTTTACTCCCATTAACACACAAACATATTTTTGATCCCTCTAAGAGGGCCACAACCTTGTCGTAGTTTGGAGGCTTGCATGCCTCAATTACCTGGAAAGCTATGCTGGCTGGAGTCAGAGCCTTGGACTTTGACTCTTGGAAGAGTCACCCATGTTCAGATCAAAGGATAGATGCCAGACTGGTCCACTGGTCTCCAGGTTCAGGGATTCAGCTCAGAGATAACAACCCTGACTGGTAAATCATTCCTGTTACGGAAAACAGGAATGAAGAATCCTTCCATATCTGTGTGTGATTTTGTCTCCATCTAAAGCACTCCCTGCTAAAGCCAAAGATCGGTAAAAAGCAAAAACTAGAATTTTGCTGATGAGGTGTCTCGACCCAAAAATCCACTTTATTCCTTTCCATAGATACCAGCAGCCCTGCTGAGTTCCTCCACCATTTTGTGTTTGTTACTCTGGATTTCCAACATCTGCAGAATCATTTGCATTCATGAAAAAGTAGAACTGTTTCCCAATATTTGTAAATGCTCAAAAACAGCAGTGTCTGTATCTCAAGCATGAGAAGGTCTGCGGATGCCAGAAATCCAAAGAAGGGTCTTGGTCCAAAACGTTGACTGTTTACTCTTTTCCATAAATGCTGCCTGGCCTGCTGATTTCCTTCAGCATTTTGTGTGAGTCTCTGTATCTGCTAGATGAAAAGAAGCCCTTATGTATTGCGTTGATAATGACACACTGTTTACATTCTGAAACATAACAGAGCTGGTGAATCTAACAAAATAACTGTCTAGGAAATGGTAGCTTTCCAGGCAACAGCCTTCAAATTTCCTCATTATCTATAGTCTGCAACTAAGGACCAACACTCTAACAGGCTCATTGACAACAAGAGTTAAGAGCAATAAACAATCTGCTGGAGGAACTCAGCAGGTCAAACAGAATCTGTGGGATGAAGTGTCGATGTTTTGGGTCAGAACCCTGCACCAGCACCCTTTACAGACACTGAAGCATGTCTAAAAGATGGGATATACCAATAAAATGCAGAAGTTATTTTAAAAGATGAGAAATTTAATAGGAACCTTGGGGAAGCAGCTTTTTCACCCAGAAAGTAGACAGTATATGTGCGACTACAGTAGTGTTGCAGTTAGCATAGCACTTTACGGTAACAGTGATTGGGACTCAAGTCCTGCTACTCTCTGTAAGGAGATTGTACATCTCCCCGTGACCATGTGGGTTTCCTCCGGGTGCTCCGGTTTCCTCCCACATTCCAAAGACGTACTGGTTAGCGTTGATGACCTGTGGGCATGCTATGTTGGCGCCAGAAGCACGGCAACACTTGTGGGCTGCCCCAGAACAGCCTCAGACCCTGTTGGTCATTGATGAAAATGACACATTATACTGTTTCAATGTACATGTGACGAAGCTAATCTTTACCTTTGTATGAAATAAGCTGCTAGAGGAAATATTTGAGGTAGGTGTATTAACAGCATTTAAAATACACTTGCACAGGTACACTGTCGACATTTCAGGTTGAAACCCTGCACTGGGATGCCATATTCGGCGCATGATCTGCCTGCTGACAACACTATCTACTAAATGCTCCCCCTTCCTCCTTCTTTAAATTAACACTGAGCCCTTAATATTCAGCAGCATTGAAAAGACTGGATGTTGTTATGCGCAAGTAGCCCTGGTTTGTCATTTCCCCTTTTGAAAGGTACCAGATGTTAGCGTAGGCAGCAATGCGTGGCCAGCTCTCGATCCGATCACATGGAGCTCAACTGTTGCCGCTCTACAGAGATTCAATACCAGAGATAAGCTGCCCCATTTCACAGCTCATTCCTGCATCGATTATAAAGGAACAGCAGCCCCTGTGTACATTATAGAGTATAACAGCTCCTGTGAACATTATAGAATGAAAGCCCACGTACATTATGGAAAATAGAACCTTTATGGAGAATAACAGAGGCTATAAGTAAATCACTGAGGATAACAGTCTCTGTATATTCCAGAGAATAGCAGGCTCAGTGAATAAGTCCTTGTGCAGTGTGTGGACAATAGCACTCTCCGTGAATACTGAAAAATAAAAGCCCCTGTGACTATTATAGAATAGCAGTCAACGTGTATAACAGAGAATGATGGCTTTTGAGGCAATTACAAATTTTATATGTTTTGAAGAATAACTGTGCATGTTACAGAGAACACAGCCACTGTGCAAGTTAAAAGGAACTGCAGGTCCTATGGGTATTTTTCATAAATAAACTTTCCCTATGTACCTTGTAGGGAACTGGCGCTCTATAGCATATAGCAACCCAGAAAGTGTTTCTTGAATACGAGTTCTTATGTATTTAACGAATCACCTCATCAGAAACCTTTGTTTATATAACAGGAAATTGTGCCACTTCATACAATAATGACAGCTGCCTTTCTGTGTTTAATATGGAAAGGAACAGTGTCATTATAAGTAGGGAAATGCAAGCCCATTTGGATACTGAACAGAATATAGATAGAAAATGGAAGAAGCTATCCATCATGTGCGGCAAAGAAAGACCCATTGTCTATAATGGGTAAAGACACCTAGCAACAAATTGTATATTCTAACCACTCATTTAATGTACAAAATGGAAAAAAAATAGTATTGGATAAGTGACATATAAAATTAAGTTATTTGTCAGGATACATTTATACAAGATTGTCCATGGAACCTTTGGAATGTAACATGTCTTTTTACTTCCATTAAATGAGGGGAGATGGATTGCCTGACTAAAATAGATTTAGTTGATTATATTTATAGGGGAATACTAATGGGAAGTGAAAAGTGTCTGCCCCACGCGCATACTAAATAAGACCTGTTCAATCTTAGTTCTCATAGCTAAGTTGAAATTGCTGAGTAAATGTAGCACTATCTTCCCCCATTTCTACATTATTCAGCTTCCCTTCCCTCCCCTCCTCTCTTAACAGGTGTTGGATTACATTGGAAGGGGGAAACTCAACCTTACTTCTTACTTTTTGACACCTGTCTTGCAATGGGTCACTCCCAATATCTGATACACAGTAAACCTGAGGGAACATTATCAGGCCCTTAATATTATTTTTGTGGGACCTGGCTGTGCGCAAATTGGCAGCTATGCTGCAGACTCAGGTGAGAATCAGATTTAATATCATCGGCATATGTTGTGAAATTTGTAGTGCAGCAGCAGTTCAATGCAATGCATCATAATAGAAAAAATACAAATTTTAAAAATATATATGTGAAATAAATTAAGTCAGTAGTGCAAAAGTGGAAATTAAAAAGTAGTGAGGTAGTATTCATAGGTTCAATGTCCACTCAGAAAGCTGATGGCAGAGGCTGTTCCTGAATCATTGAGTGTGTGGCTTCTGGCTCCTGTACCTCCTCCCTGATGGTAGCAATGAGAACAAGGCAGACCTGGGTAATGGGGGTTCTTCATGACAGAAGCTGTTTTTTTGAGGCCTTACTCCTTGAAGATGTCCTGGATGCTGCGGAGGCTAAGGCCCATGATGGAGTTAAGTTTACATGATGACCAATCAGTGACTGTGTTTCATTGGCTATAAAATACTGAGGCTGTGATACATCAGTAAAGACAAGTTGAATTGTAAAGATGAACAAACAGCTTTTTTTGTTTCCCCACGCACCACCAGCCTGGAACTGAGGCAGAATTCTATGGGTTTCAGTCACTTCAACATCCCAAGGCTGAGCAATGGCTGACGGTATCCACGCAGGGAGAACTTTGCTAGTGGCTACCCATGAGCAGTCCAAAATGCAGAGAGAAAGACTCCAATACATTGCATTCAGTGCAGAAAATTCAACCTATCACCAATCCAAAGCTTACCAACTCAATACAAACTTGGAATAAAGATCTTCCACAATAAAGACCTTCCTCACTGAGTATTTGTGGCATCTGTAAGAAGGGACAATAATGCCCATCAAATATTTGAGAACCAAAAATAAAAATTCTGCAGACATCCAAGGTAAAATTCACAGAAGTGACACTGAGCCATTTGTTACCTGCAGCTTCAATTCTCAACCACACTCTGTTTCTCAGTCTATGGCTTCCTTTTCTGTTACAATGACACCCAATGCAAGTTTGAGGAACAACATTTCACAGTGCAGGCTTTTGGGCTCAGTCCTGAATTCTACAATTCCCAGTGGCCAAACATTTTAATTCCAATTCCCATTTTGGTTCCAACATGTTGGTTCATGACCTCTTCTTGTGCCACAACAAGGCCATCCTTAGGGTGGAGGAACACCACCTTATATTCCATCTGGGTAGCCTCTAATCTGATAGCATAAATATCAATTTCTCCTTCCAGCAAAAAGATATTTCCTCTCCCCTCCCCTCTTTTTCTATTCCCCACTCTGGCCTTTTACGTCTTCTCATCTATCACTTTACCCTGGTACCCCTTCTCTTTCCCTTTCTCCTGTGGTCCACTCTCCTCTCCTATCAGATTCCTTCCTCTCCAGCTCTTTACCTTTCTGACTCACCTGGCTTCAGCTATCACCTTCTAGCTTCTATTTCTTCTCCTCACCCCACCATCTTATTCTGGCATCTTCCCACACACTTTCTAGTTCTGAGGAAGTGTCTCAGCTCGAAACGTCCACTTTTCATTTCCATTGAGATTGCCTGATTTGTTGAACTCCTCCAGCATTCTGTGTGTGCAGCTTGATCTGCCTCCATCAGCCAACTATTTATGATGCTGTTTCAGCTTGTTCGTTTTTCCTGTTTTCCCTTTCAATGTAGAGAACATGCTTAGTTAAACCTGCCAGGCATATCGTCCCATTCTGCATTTGGCAAATCCTACATTCTTTTGGCCATGTTCTCAATTTCTAACTGCTCTCATTCACTGTCAGATGAGACAACCTTGATAACAGCTAATCCTCATTTCCACCCAAGTTTTATATTTTCTTAGGCATCCATCGCCACATTCCCTCCCTCGACCCACTGCCTCATTCCTCATGTAGCTTAACGTACTTCTTTCATCTCCTTCCCACCTATAACAAAGGATTATTGACCTGACACACTATCTGCCTTCTCCTTCCAGATGTGTGACCTGGACAACTGAGATTGTCCACCTTCCTCTTCCACACATGTAATCTGACCTACTGAGATTGTCCATCCCTTCTTTTTCCCCACAGATGTGACCAGAACCACAGTCTGTCCATCTCTTCCCCTTCCATAGATGTGACCTGACCTACTGAGATCGTCCATCCTTCCTTCTTCGACAGATGCGACCTGCTCCATTGAGATAGTCCATAGCTTCCTCTTCCACAGATGCAATTTGACCCAATGAGGTCGTCCATCCCTTCCTCTTCCACAGATGTAACCTGACCCACTGAGACAGTCCATAGCTTCCTCTTCCACAGATGTAACCTGACCTACTGAGATCGTCCATCCTTCCTTCTTTCACAGATATGTCCTGCTCCATTGAGACTGTCCATCCCTTCTTCCACAGATGTGACTCGACCCAATGAGATTTTCCAAATATTTTCCCTTTTGATATTAGAGAAGAATTCAAAGCTACTGTATGCTGAGGAACATGCTCAAAATGCTAGAGAAACTCAGCAGGTCAGGTAGATGGAAATAGACAGTCAACATTTTAGGCCAAGACCCTTCCTCAGGCAGGAAAGGAAGGATGAAGGCTGTACTGAATTAATATTGCATTTCCAATTACCCTTCTGGTTTACACATCAACTCCAAATTCAGTCATCAAGTTGCAGCACAATTACTCAATTCTAATTTAAAGTTTACCAGCCTGAGTCATGTTGCCATCCAGCCTTGCAACTTCTTGTACCTTCTTGCAGCCTTACATATGAAGGGAAAGTCAGAAATAACTCCAAACACTCTCCAACATACCTTTTATGCTTCTTCTTTTGTGCTAATGGCGGCTCACACCTATCAGGAAGGTGCACTACCGCCACCTACTGTAATGGAGTATGAAGGGAGCTGTGATGGGAACCCATCCTACCTCCCAAACCTGTTTGAATTAAGAAGTTCACCAGGGCCCTACACGACTTAACCATTCCTACCTCAGGTGCCAGACTAAACTGCAAACTCATCACCCCAGATCTACCCAATAATTGCCTAAACAGCTTTCTGTGTTCTAACGAATATCTGTGGCATATCATGATCACAAGTTCCACTGTCTCTGGTTCTTTTCAGGTCGTACTACCCTTTCCCATGTTTACCAACAAGTTAAAAGTACAGTGCAAACCCATGTCCAAACCACAATCTCGCCAACCACACATCTTTCCTCCTAATCCAATAGGCACCTACCCTGAAATAATAGAACCAAATTATAATACTACCTTCTTGTCCAATTCCTAACCCAGAAATTCTGCCATTTTCTAATCCGAGCCAAACTAATGCAAGATTTGGTTTCATAATTTCCTATATTGACTGTGATATGTACCTCAAGACTTAGTAAGTGCCTGCTTTGCTATAACATCTGCCCTTTCATTACCTGATACATCCATATGTGCTGGTTCCCAAGAAAATGGTACTACTATGCCTGCTCTCCCTAGAACATATAAGTTGTAGAACATGCCCATTACCAGGTCAGGTCTCCTTGAATGCTTTGATTCCAAACTCTGCAGTACCGATCTCGACTTTATTTGGCTTAAGCTCTTTGACCCATTGCAAGCTAATGATAACAGCCATAAATTCTGCTGAATATACTGACAACCCATCTATCAGACTTTTCCCCACCTCAACGTTAAAACAGGAGCATACCCTTTATGCTTAAAGCCATGCATAAGTAATAAAGCCATGCTCCAAGCCTCACCTAAGGCACCATGACCACCAACACAATCTTTTCCATTTGAAGTTAAATAGGCTCAAGGCCCAATGCATTTTCTAATCAGCTTTATTGATAACAGCTTCTTATTGATTGCTCCCCTTTCCTGATTGGTCAGCAAACCCTTCAGTGAGTGTAATCCGTAATGAAGCTCTTGAGCATATGTCCAAAATGGATTGGATGGTCGACTATCTTTCCACCTCCAGGACTAAGGTTCAATCCAAATCACATTAGAATGTCCACTGCCACTTGTAAGAACTCTGACTGGCACAAGAACAGAACTTGCTCGAGTGTTAAATTTTATGGCATAGCTTGCCCAGATTCATTAACATCTCTGATTCCTCTATTCCACCACCTTTGAAGACCCAGCTTCCTGCTCCCTAAACAATTAGTGATTTATTTTGTGCCTCAAGGATCCAAGAAATTAAGAAATGAAAGCAGGAACTGTCTGCTTGATTGTTCAATACCACTTCTGGCGTCTCACTGCATTTCTGGATTTCCTGATTCCCTTGGAGCCAGAAACTCAGTCCCCACTCTAGAATATTCTTAATAACTCAGCATTCTCCAGGTAACAATTCAGGAGCATCTGGATGACTAAAATTTGTGTCAGAGAGAATCATAATGCATGGAAAGAGGCCCTTTGGCTCAGGGTCTACGTCAAACCTTTATTTATATTAATCCCGTTTTAAGCTTCCCACACACAAACACATGAGATTCTGGAGATGCAGGAAATCTTGAGCAACATATTGCTGAGTTCCGCCAGCATTTTGTGTGTGTTATTCCCCTTATATTCAACTCTCCGCAGATTTTGCACATTCAGTTCTATACACTAGGGGCAATTTGCAATGATCAATTAATCTACTAACATACGCACCTTTGGGATGTGCGAGGAAACCAAAGGACCCAGAGGAAAACACATTTGGTTACCCAGAGAACATGTGAACTCCACAGACACAGCATTAAAGGTTGGGAGTGAACCAGGAAACCCAGGTGTTGTGAAGCAGCAGCTCTGCTAGCCTTGCCACAATACCACCCTCATTTTCCTCTCCACTCAGAACTAAATGGTTGGTATTTTACTTAATTTTATTTAGGGATTCAGCTTAGAAGAGGCCCTTCTTGCCCAACGTGCCACACCACCCAGTGACCCACCTATTTAACAGCAATGCAAACAAAATGTTGGCAGAACTCAGCAGGCCAGGCAGCACCTATGGAAAAGAGTAAAGAATCAACGGCTCAGGTGAGGTTGTTCCTCAGGATTGAAAAGGAAGGGGAGAAGTCCAAGTAAGAAGGTGGTGGGAGGGGAGGAAGAAGTACAAGGTGGCAGGTGATAAAATCGGGAAAGGGGGAGGGATGAAATAAAGAGCTGGGAAGTTGATTGGTGAAAGAGACTGGAGAAGGGGGAATCTGATAGGAGAGGACAGAAAATTACTCATAACAAGGGGAATTAAGTATAGGAGCAAAGAGGTCCTTCTGCAGCTGTACAGGGCCCTGGTGAGACCACCTGGAGTACTGTGTGCACTTTTGGTCTCCAAATTTGAGAAAGGACGTTCTTGCTATTGAGGGAGTGCAGCGTAGGTTCACAAGGTTAATTCCCGGGATGGCAGGACTGTCATATGTCGAAAGATTGGAGCGACTGGGCTTGTATACTCTGGAATTTAGAAGGCTGAGAGGGGATATTATTGAAACATATAAAATTATTAAGGGATTGGACACGCTGGAAGCATGTTCCCGGTGATGGGTGAGTCCAGAACCAGAGGCCACAGTTTGAGAATTAGGGGTAGGCCATTTAGAATGAAGTTGAGGAAAAACTTTTTCACCCAGAGAGTGGTGGATATATGGAATGCTCTGCCCCAGAAGGCTGTGGAGACCAAGTCTCTGGATGCTTTCAAAAAAGAGATGGATAGAGCTCTTAAAGATAGTGGAATCAAAGGTTATGGGGATAAGGCAGGATCTGGATACTGATTGCGGATGATCAGCCATGATCACAGTGAATGGCGGTGCTAGCTCGAAGGGCCGAATGGCCTACTCCTGCACCTATTGTCTATTGTCTAAGACGATGGAAGAAAGGGAAGGACCAGAGGGGTGTAATGAGCAGAGAAGAAGATAAGATGAGAGAAGGAAACAGGAATGGGGAATGGTGATGGTGGGTGGGGGGCAATTACAGGAAGTTCGAGAAATTGATGTTCATGCCATCGGTTTGGAAACTAAGGTGTTGCTCCTCCAACCTGAGTGTGGCCTTATCGTGGAATGAGAATGGGAAGTAGAATTGAAATGGGTGGCCACCGGAAGATCCCACTTTTTGTGATGGACAGAGCGAAGGTGCTCGATGGAGCAGTCTCCCAATCTACCCTCAGGTCTCACCAATATACAAAAGGCCACACCGGGAGCACCGTACACAGTGGATGACCCCATTCGCAGGTGAAGTGTCACCTCAGCTGGAAGGACTGTTTGTGTGTTGCTTTGGATTTCCAGCATTTGCAGATTTTCTCATGTTTGTGATACATCTTATTTAACACTAGCCTAATCGCAGGGCAATTTACAATGAACAATTAAGCTACTAATCCGTATTCTATTTGGAATGTGGGAGGTAATGACGGGAGCACCTGGAGGAAACCCTCGCGGTCACGGGGAGAACGTACCTATTTCTGACACACAACAGTAGAACTTAACCCAGATCATTGGTGCTGTAATAATGATGTGCAAATGTGCCACCCCTCTGAGTACTGTACTGTGAGATTATATCTCCTAGTTACAAACGCTTGGGGAAAACAGGTTTTCAACATCATCCCATTAACTGGAGGAGGAGATAGCAGCGTGCCGCGCGTGCGCAGCCCTCCAGTAAAAATGATCTCGTACCCATTAAATAGGGGCCGTGGACAGTTCTGATTTGATGGAGACAGACATGAAAGCACAGAGGAACATCTGAAGAAATTTCTGAAATGCAGCTTCGCTGCCGCTGTTACTGGACGATCGAGAATCTTCCAAGGGAAGGCCCCAAAATCCCCGGCTTTGCCTGCTGCTGGCGACCGAGATTGAGGTCGAATCGTTCGGATGGAGATGGTGCTCGGTACTCGCTGTCGGAGGGCTGATCGGAGGCTCGACGTTTTCGGACGACTCAGAGTCGGACTGTGGTCGGGCATGGCAGGGAGAGTTTTCTTCCTTCTCCTGTCTGCATGAGATGTGGGACATTTGAGAGATCTTAAACTTTTTACTGTACCATGGACTGTTCTTCATCAAGTTATGGTATTGTTGCACTGTTGTAACTATATGTTATAATTATGTGGTTTTGTTAGTTTTTTCAGTCTGGGTCTGTCCTCTGTTTTGTGATATCACACCGGAAGAAATATTGTATCATTTCTTAATGCATGCATTACTAAATGACAATAAAAGAGGACAATCTAACTGTCTCTTAACCTGAAGCTCACTTAAGCAAAGACCTTTACAAATGTGGCACTTTACTCTTATGGATAAATACACATAAAAACAGGCCATCGACACAACTCAATCATGCAACCATGATACACATCCAAGTTATTCCCATGTACCTGTTTGACCCATATCCCTCTGAGCTAGGGAGGGGTTCTGAACTTTTTTTATGCCATGGACCCCTATGATTAACCAAGGGGTCTATGGACCCCAGGTTGGGAATCCCTGCTCTAAGTCCTTCCTAATTTGTACCTGTGCAAATTACTTTTAAGCATTATTCTGCAATACTTGATGCTAAATCATAGATTATCAATGCAAAGAGTAACTTCCATATTTCATCTGGACAAACGACTAAGCAAACTTAAACTTAATATCAAACGAAAAGACAAACGGCTACCCAATGATCCATACCGAAATCACACTAGATCGAACTCTCATACAAGATCCACCTTCAAAAGGTGCTATGAAACTAAAATCCAGAACGTACATGATCAGGAAGATAGCATCTAGCCTAGCACTGTGTCTCTCAGTTGCTAAATATTGCACACCTACCTGGCAGAGAAGTACCATCCATACATCTATGAGAAGAATCTCAGGAGCCCTAAAATCCACACCTGTCCAATAGCTCCCAACAGTGAGCGGAAGAGCACTGCTGGAGATCCACAGAACAGCAGCTTCAGCAGAATTCTACAAGCGTATCTAAAATATGCCCAACAAAATTCCAGCTGTAAACTCATCAAAATGCTCCTCCAACTGCCCAACTCAAATCCCGAAAATCTTTCTATAACTTGAAAAATCTCGACTTCTATGATGAACATACTGAACAGCACCAATACTGGCACACCAACCACCCAGCTCCCCACCACCACACCCGGCAGAGATCTGATCAATGACCCACCTCGCTCCTCCTGGGCTTTACTACAGCTAGCAAAAACAACTGGACAGTTGCAAATAGACTCAGAAGATGCTACTGTATTCCAAATCACCGTAAACATCACACTGAAAGGATGCCCGACAACGCTCAGCTTGTCCCTGTGGTGTCCCAACCCAGGACATCCTCCACCTGGTCCAAACATGCCCTTCACCAAGGTCAGAGGTGGCTTTGTCGCGGTCCGTCGATGCGGCCATGAGCGGAAGTGGTTTGACAAAATCAATTATAAGCATGAAGAGAGAAACACCTGTCATACGAAACGACAATCCATGCAAACAAACTTCCTTTGTTTAGATATAGCCAGAATCTTTTTATTCCCCATGAAAAGAAATCGAACGCCGGGGGGCAGGAATTTAAGATGAGAGGGGGAAAGTTTAAAGGGGATGCATGGGGCAAGTTTTGTTTTCACACAGAGAGTGGTAGGTTCCTGGAACACACTGCTGGGGGAGTAGTGGAAGTAGATAAGGTGGTTTTCAAGAGGCTTTTAGAAATGCACATTAATATGAATGGATACGATCATGTGCCAGCAGAAGGAATTAGTTTAATTTGGCATCATGCTCAGCATGGACATCACAGCCAATATGTCAGTTCCTGTACTGCACTGTTCTCTGCTGTATAAATGGGATTAGTGTAGATGGGCATCTTTATCAGCATGGACAATTTGAACTGAATGGTCTCTTCCTGTGCTGTACCATTCTATGTTCTATAAATGGGATTAGTGTCCATGGACATTTTGGTCAGAATGGACGAGTTGGGCTGAAGGGTCTACTTCTGTACTGTACTGTTCTAAGCTCTATAAATGGGATTAGTAGAAATGGGCACTTTGGTCAGCAGGGACGAATTGAGCCGAATGGCCTGTTCCAGTGCTGCTCTGTTCTACGTTCGACAACTGGGAATAGTGTAGATGGCCATCTTGGTCAGAATGGACCAGTTGGGCCAAATGGCCTGTCCTTGTGCTGCTCTTACCCTATGAGTCAATGAAAGATAACCAGAGGACCATGAAGAAAGCCGGTGGATGCGGTAGAAGGAACGTTGCTGATGCTGATCATGAGCCACTTTGACAGAACAGCTGGACCCCTTCAAGCCGCACTCCAAACGTGTCAAAGGAAGCTTTGAACTCGGAGTGACGGGAATCCAAAATTTTTCACAACCTCCCTCAAGGGAATAAAAGGCAAGAGTGCAACTTTTGATTTGCAAACTTGCAGAATTCAGTTTCCAAATCATCCTTCTTAATCTCGTGAAAATCCCCAAAAATCTGAATCAAAACCAGAAAATGCTGTAAACACTCCAGGTTGGGGTATTGCAGTGGAATAGCAGCTAGCACAATGCTATTACACATCAGCAAACTGGGTACAATCCCACCACGGTCTGTAAAGAATTTGTACATCCCATGACCATGTGAGTTTCCTCCAGGTGCTCTGGTTTCCTCCTACATGCAAAAGACATACAGGTTTGTAGTTTAATTGATTACATGGGTAGAGTTGGGTGGTGGAGGCTCCTTCGGCTGGAAGAGCTTGCTATTGCCCTAAGTCTCTAAATATGGTACTGTGAAAAAGTCTTAGACATTTATTGCTAGAGTGCCTAAGACTTTTGCACAGTATTGCATTTCACAACGTGAAGCATAGAGCGAGTTTGTTAATCTGGCAGGATGTTGGGAATGGCAAGGGTCGAGCACCGTGGGACAGGTGGCAGAGAAGGGGTGCCAGGGAGGGGGTGGTGCAGGTGCAGACACAACCAGCCCTGAGACACCAGGGAAGGTCATTTGATTCCAAGCAACTGGTTTATTGATCATTACAAAATGACTCTGGTGCTTCCCACTCCCTGTCCTTTCGCTTCTACTGTTCCCAAATATGATTCCCCTTTCCCTGCCCCTTTCCCACTCAGTCTGCATATACGTCATGAAATTTGTTTTTTTTTGCAGCAACAGCAGTACAGTGCAATACATAAAAAATACAGTACTGTGCAGAAGTTTTAACACCCTAGCTCTATATATATATATATATATATATATATTTGTGTGTGTGTGTGTGTGTGTGTGTGTGTGTGTGTGTGTGACTGAGACTTTTGCATTTTACTATAAATTAAATAAATACTCCACAGGCCACATCAAAGGAGAGAGAGTCCAAGTACAGTTCAGGACTGGAATCCCATGCTTTTGTTAAATCTCAGAAAACCACGTCATTCTTCAAGGAGAAAGCTCCCCCTAATGTTTTCCTTTTCTCATCTGTTATCCTTCCATCGCCTCTGAGAGTTGGACAAGTAACCCCCCCCCCAGAAGAAGCAAACTCTGCTTCAAATAAAAGATCTGTCAGCTTAAGAAAATCAGGGGTGCTGGTGGGAACAGGCATTGAAGTCATTTGCTGGAGACCCAAAGGCATAAATTTGAGCGGAACTGACAAAAGCTGATCCAAGTAAATTGTGATGTCTTGTACTCTTAATCCTGCGAGGAATTCTTTCACATCCCAGCATATAATAAAAAGGAGTCAGCTGTTCGAAGGCAGCACTGTGACTGTGATGTGAGATAGGACTGGAGGGTGCAGAGCTGGCCTGTCTTGTGGTGGAGTACCTGACGGGATATATGAACGGCAAGGGAAGGGGGTCTTGTTTTGCTGTTGTTATCTTGTTTTCTTGATGTTGCTGCTGCTTGTGTTGCTCTGTGAAACACTGTGGGCCTGTCATGTTTGTGCCGGAATGTGTGACGAGCTTGCAGGAAACCACTCCCCCTCCCCCCAGCACATCCTTGGGTGTGCAGGTCATTAACACAAATAACATATTTCACTGTATATTTTGGTGTACGTGTGATGAGTAAATCCTTGGCTTTGTTCTATACTGGAACAGTTCTGGAAGTCAGTTTTTTCGACAATTTCTAAAGCACTTAAAATTAATTTACAACCTAACAAATTAACTGTGCTTTTTGGAATAATTCCTCAAAATATCTGTGGTATCTCTGTGTCTGACCAACATGTTATTGCATTTGTTAGATTGATAGCTAGGAGGGCCATTTTGTTGAAGTGGAAGGATACATCAGCTCCCACTTTGTCACAATGGTTCTCTCAAGTGATGCTATGTCTTAGTTTGGAGAAAATTAGAAGCTGAGCCTTTGAACCTTTATTTGATCTTGAGAAAAGATGGGGTTCATTTGCTCGTTATTATCATTTGAGTTAATTGATAGATTTCCTCCATGATCTAATCGTAAATTTTTGGTATTTTTTTTGCTTGCTGGCGGTTTGATGTTTATCTTTAGAAGCTTTTTGTATGACGCATGGCTCCGGGTTGTACACCTAATGGGGTTTTTTCCCCACTTTTTCTGCTTAGTAGGTTTCTTTTATTACCACCAAAATTTTTCAATCCTTAAAATAATGTTTTTTTTTCCTTGAGACATTGTGTTTACATCGATGTACTCGTGTTATTTTTGAATAATATAATAATAATAAGAAGATTTTAAAAGAAACAGTAAATCTTTGGCTAACACAGTATATACTCATCTTTTTTTCACTTCTTTATACACTTGGAAGCTCCTTTATCAGTTACACTTACACATTCATGCAAACATCTAATCAGCCAATCAAACACTCAATCGTACAGGAGGTACCTAATAAAGTGGCCACTGAGTGTAAATCTGAATCTGCCACCATCATTCTTCAACTGACAGACACTGAACTGATCTTATTTTCCACTTTATAAGTTCTTCACTGCTCCCTGACAAATATCCTGTAGGTCATTTCTGAGGAGTACTTCGCTCTATTTGCATGTTGCTTTCTCCTGATTGAATAATCGGGAAGCAATCTTATGTGCAGCTTGGGAAAGTGGAACTTCAGCATACTAACAACAGCCAGCCCATTTGCACTGACAAAATATTCAGCTCAGTATAGTGCTTAGCTTGTTAAAGACCATTTTATGCAGGTGCATGGATTTTGTTCAGTCAGGAGAAGATTATTGTTCAAACACAGAGTAGTATGTACAAATAATGGTTAAAAATGCAAAGCTTCAGGAGGTTTTAGCACAGCTTATCATGGAACAGCATATTGTGGCAGCAAGATGATTCAATTTATCCAAGGAGACCAATATTTCAATGGCATATTATTCAGAGTACTGCTGTCATCCACAGTTATGCATACACTCACTGGTCACTTCATTAGTTACCTCCTGTACCTAATAAAGTACCCATCGAGTGCGTATTTGTTGTCTTCTGCTGCTGTAGTCCATCCACTTCAAGGTTTGATGTGTTCTGTAATAATCGATAAGCCAACTGTTTGGAATTAAGAGACCCTTATCTGGTGTCCCCCTCTGCCGCCTGTCCCTCACTCCTCCCACGGCGCTTCGCCCTCAGCATTCCCAACATCCTTTGCACAGTCCTGCACATCCCTTTAGAAGAGAGATGAGGAATCGCTTTAGCAGAGGGTGATGAATCTGTGGGATTCATTGCCACAGGCGGTTGTGGAGGGCAAGTCATAGGGTATATTTAAAGCAGAAGTTGATTGATTCTTGACTAGTATGTGGAGAAGGCAGGAGAATGGGGTTGAGAAGGATAATATATCAACCATTATGGAATAGCAGAGCAGACTCAATGGGCCAAATGACCTAATTCTGCTCCTGGCAATAATGGCCTCACGCCATCAGAAACAATCCCCTCATGTTATCCATCCTGCCCTTCATTCAATCTGCAACTGAGTGTTTTTCTCTCTTTTCCAGTTCCGCAACAGGGATATTAACATCAGTTATTAGTTCTGTTTCCTTGATTTGCAGACGCTGCCTGACCTGTTGAGCATTTCCAGCATTTTCTGTTTTTGTTTCTCAACAAACCTGGTTTTGGATGCAATGCCTTGCTGCTACCTTTTAAACTTCGAATGAGTTTTGATCTTCCGCCTGCATTATATTTCACACTTCTTCAGCTTTCTTATTGTGCTGTTCCCTCGACTCTATAATTTCACCCAAGTGTACTCTTGCCGAGAATTGGTGTTAGTAGGCTGCTCTGCACAGCTGATTTGTGCTTGTACATGCTTATTTACCAACACCAACAGGCAACGTGTCTAGTGTTCTCCTGGTATGCTAGAGGCGTTGAAACAAATTAGACTTTTGTGCCACAGCAGTGGCTAAAATGATCCAATTTGTGAGAATTTTGGGTTTATATAAATGTGTAAATTTTATAAACTCAGCACTGCAAACAGTGGCAAAAATTCAACAGAATATTCCCTTGTATCTCCAGTAAATAACTTCAATGCCTGTTCCAGCACCTTATTTAAGCTGGCAGATCCTTAACTTGAGGCAGGATTTTATTCTTTTGAGGTGTTATTTATACAACTGTCAGGGACAGTGGGAGAGTAACAGCGATGAGAAAGGGGAGACACTCTGTCCTCGAAGAATAGGATTTTCCGTAGTTAAATGAAAGTATCGGAATCTGGTCTTGAACTTAATAGTTGGATTCTTGTGGCAAGAGGAGGCCAACTTCAGGGTGGAGGAGCGGCAACTTATATTCCATTTGGGTTGTCTCCAACCTGATGGCATGAATATCAATTTCTCCTTCCGGTAATTTCTTTCCCTCCTCCTCCTCCCCTGTTCCTCTGTTCCCCACTCTGGCCTTTTACATCTTTTCACCTGCCTATCACTTCTCCTGGGTCCCCTCCTCCTCCCCTTTCTCCTATGGTCCACTCCCTCTCCTATCAGATTCCTTCCTCTCCAGCCCTTGACATTTCCCACCCACCTGGCTTCACTTATCACCTTCCAGCTAAGCCTCTTTCCCCTTCCCCCACCCCCCCACCCCACTTTTTTTTATTGTGGCATCCTTCTCCAATCCTTTTCAGTCCTGATGACAGGTCTTGGCCTGAAACGTCGACTGTTTATTCGATTCCAGTGATGCTGCCTGACCTGCTGAGTTCCCCCAGTATTTTGTGTGTTTTTGCCTTGGATGATGTATCTATACTTAGAATACATTGAATTCTATGTATTAAATAGAATACATCTCTATTTTCGGAGAAATGTAAACTACATCGGAGGCATGAATTCAGGTTCAATTATTCAGTCCTTTCACAGTAAGTATCCAAGGCGATGGATGATTGCTTAGAAAATCTATTTATTAACTATTCAAACTTCCTGATGCCATGTGACTTAAGGATCCATGGGATTCCATCAACTGTGCAATCCTACATCGCACTTCCTCACTAAATGCAAAGGATTGTTAATCTCAGCTGCTGCAGTGAAGCTGCACTTCACATGGCCTTTCCCTTTAACGTAATCGTTCAGGGCCCTGTTGAGGAAGAGTAATTTAAGTGGGAACGTATGAAGGACAAAACGTGAATAACTGCTGATTGACAGCTGCTTGTAAATCCCAGCTACCTGTCCTCAGAGAGAAACCAGGTTATAAAACAGGAAAATGATTATCTTCCTTCATCTTTAGCACGACTTCACTGTTTTAGACATAATGCTGAAATATTCTAGTTTTGCACATAATCTTCAGGATTCACCTTCTTAATGAGACTGTAAACAAGTTAATTAAGTAATGTTGACTAATTCTTTTTCAGGGCAATATATGTGATATGGAAATAGATATTTAGAGAGCCACACATATGTTTGCACCCATACACACATCTGTGTGCACATACAGGGACAGAGACATACTGTACAGATGCATCCATGCTCAGAAGTCCACAGTCTCACACACACACACACACACATGCACCCACGCACTGACACACACACACACACACACACACACACACACACCCACACACTGACACACACACACACACACACACCACACACTGACACACACACACACACACACACACACACACACACATGCACCCACGCACTGACACACACACACACACACACACACACACACACATGCACCCACGCACTGACACACACACACACACACACACACACACACACACACACACACACACACTCACACACTCTCACTCGCATGCGTATTTGAACAGATAAATTCACATTGGCATACAAGCATACATGCTCACAGGCATGTGTATGCACACATATTCAAACATATATTCATACATGTGTACCTGCACACAAAATCATAAGCATGCACACACAGGTGTATGTGAACATACGTGTGCATGGCACACAGTCACATACATGTGAGCATGCCCACAGACATTCAAACACACACACATGCATAAGTAAACATACAGCATGGATGTGAGCAGGCATACACACACTCACATGCATAAACATGCATTACACACACACACACACACACACACACACACACACACACAAAATAATTCCCCACAATTTGAAAAAGGTTTATGTCCCTGGAAATTGTCTTATTAAAGTGAAGAAAAATGACAGGAGGAACTACAATATGGGCATTTCAGTACAGCATGTTCATTGGAGTGAAAAACGGCTTTATAAATCGCAGATATGTACACCCAAACAATCACTGGAATTGCAATGAAAATTTGTAATCAAACAATTATTGTCCAAAGTATTACTGCATATGGACAGTAATTCTTTGATTGCAAATATATATTATATAAATATTCACATATTATAAATTTAAAAGGTGAAGACTTGAGACGAGCTACATGCAAGTGTGATGACAGGTTTCTGACTCTGCTTCAAGTAAACTGTACTATTACTCACCACAGAGAATGAGAAAATTATATTTACTTTATTTAAAATCCTCAGAATTGAATTAAAAGCTAGGATCTGTGACGATGGTCATGAAACAGGCGTTGATTGTAAAAGCCCACCCTGTTGCCGAAGCCATTCAGGAAAAGAAGTTGGCTGCTCTTACCTAGTTTAGCCAATATGTGACTCCAGATTCACATCCACACAGCTCTCTTTTAAATGACGAAGGGTCTCGGCCTGAAAAACACCGACTCTATTCCCTTCCATAGAGGCTGCCTGACCTGCTGAGTTCCTCCAGCATTTTGGATGTGCTATTCTGGATTTCCAGCATGTACAGAATCTCTTGCACTCTCTTAAACTATCCTGCAGCACTGCACACTAAGCAACCCAACTCAATGTTAGTCAGAGATCGACACCTGAGTGGTTAGACCCTGTATGACCGCTTCAGTGATGCAGTGTATTGAATTGCTGCTACAATGAATGCAGACAAAGACAATTGTACTTATGTACAATTGTACTCAATTGTACTTATGTGTGTATTATGAACAGTAGAGGCTATCAGAGCTTGTAGGGCTGCTGTTTCACTGCTCCAATGAGCCAGGTTCAATCCAGATGTCAGCTGCTGTCTGGTTCGAGGTCGAACGTCCTCCCTGTGACTGAGTGATTTCCTTTAAGGTGCTCCAGTTTACTCTCGCAACACAAGGATGAGCATGTAGGCCAGATAATTGGCAGCTGCAAGTTGACCTAGTGTGTAGGTGGGTGGGAGAATGTGTGTTGATGGGAATGTGGAGAGAACAAAATTAGGATCAGTATATGATGAATGTAAATGAGCATTCCATGGTTGTTGCAGACTTGGTGCACCAGATCTGTTTCTATTCCGTATGACTCTACCAACTAAATATACATCATAAAGATGCACTCAGTGGACACTTTATTAGGTACACCTGCTCGTGAATGCAAATATCTAATCAGCCAATCCTATGGCAGCAACTCCATCTATAAAAGCATGCAGACATTAATAAGAGATTCAGTCGCTGCTCTGACCAAACATCAAAATGGTGAAGATATGTGATCTAAGTGACTCTGACTGTGGAATGATTGTTGGTGCCAGATGGGGTAGTCTGAGTATTTCTGAAACTGCTCATCTTCTGGGATTTTCATACACAACAGTCTCTAGAGTTTACAGAGAGTGGTGCAAAAAAAAAAACAGAATTCATCCAGTGAGCGGCAGTTCTGTGGGCAAAGATGCCTTGTAAATGAAAGAGGTCAGAGGAGAATAGCCAGACTGGTTCAAGATGACAGGAAGGCAACAGTTAATCAAATAACCATGTGTTGCAACAGTGGTATTCAGAAGAGCATTTCTGAATGCACAACACATCAAACCTAGAAAGTGGTTGGGCTACAGCACAGAAAAGCATGAACATTGATACAGCGGCCACTTCATTGGGTATAGAAGATACCTAATAATTAGCCTCTGAGTGTATATTTAGGAACAAAATAAGGATTGGCAATAAATGCCCATGATGCTCATATTCTGTAACTGAATAAATGAATGAACAGAGTTTTTAGCTGCTTTTTGTTGATATACAGTGTGTAGGTTCATACTGGAGCCAATATGAAATGCCTTAATGTTACTCTTTTCAAGCATTTAACTCAGCTGACCCCCATTTAACTGTTAGCTGAAACCATAGGAATTTTTGCAAATCAACTTAATTTTATGGCCCCATTCCAACATGAGCCAGGCAGATGAGTCTTGAGACAAAAAATGGACAGGATGAAGAATGAGCTGGCACCTGCAATCTTGAAAGAAATCATTCCTTTCTGGGATCTTGTTCAAGCTAACACTTCTGCCATAACAAGCTAAGAACGATGGCATTCATGAGCATTTGAGTCTAATTTTTCCAGAACAGGTTGTCGAGAAAGTTGGGGCTCCTAAGAGATTACTAAGATGATATTCGCAATGGAGAAAAACAATAATGTAGTGTTTTTTTTCCCAGAGGGTTTACTGTGCTGGCACATTAGGGGGATTGGACTACTTTTGTTCACTGTCTTGGAAGTGAACTTTGTGCATGGATTCCAATGGACATTGGCCATGCTGGACGTGTCTCCCCTTCTCGCTTGCCTCTCCTGAGAAGCCCACAGTCATAGTTTCTGTTTCTCAACAACCTACCATGCTTTTACCTTATCTGTCCAGTGGAGGACTAAGTTTCATATGGTGGAAGCCATAGCCCCAGACACTCGCCATCTGATGGCCTTCTGAAATCTCATGCACCTTCTCCACTGTTCCTAACCATCTCTGAAAATCAGAGATGTTTAGATACAACTGGAAATCTTTTAAATAACATTAAAAATTAAATGCTAATAAAAAAAATCAAAAATCATAATAAATTAATTTAAGGAGATGTCTAGCATACAGATTAATTAAAATATTAATAATATTAACTGTGTGGGAAAAACATCTTCACTTACCTCTCAGAAAGCTGCATTCAGCTGAGTGTGGTTGAGCCCAGTCACAAGCTGTGACTGGTGTAAATCTGAGAGCCAGTGATAGAGTCAATGGAAAGTACAGCACAGAAACAGGTCCTTCTGCCCATCTAGTCTGTGCCAAGCCACTTAAACTGCCTATTCCCATCATCCTGCACTGGGACCATAACCCTCCATAAGCCCCTACCATCCATGTACCTATCCAGACTTCTTTTAAATGTTGAAATTCAGCTTACGTGCATCACTTGCGCAGTCAGATTGTTCCACACTCCCATGACCTTTCGAGTGAAGAAGTTTCCCCTCATGTTTTGCTAAACTTTTCACCTTTATGTGGCGTACTTTGCAACTTGGTGAATTATTAGATCACCCAATGAGGAGGCCAGGGACGGAGCAAGAGATCAGATGTGCTATTATCGAATCTCTGAGTGTCCCAAGGATCTGCACTGGTAAATAATTCCTGAACAAGCAGTTGTACTCAGAACACCTAGACAATAGTTGCACAGAGAATTGTCAGCGTGAACTGATGCAATGCAAATAAGTGCGCAGGAAGAGAATACAAAGGTGACCAAATTAGTACTTAGTGCTGGCAACCACAGATAAGTTTTTTTTATCCCCTCTTGTGTGTGCCTGTATTTACTTGGATATAATAAAATGGGGAGCTCAAAAGTGGTGGCAAAATGGAACTGCTTACACTGCAAGCAAAGGATAGGAAGTCGTGCCTAGTGGGTAGAATTAAAATTAGATTATAACTTAATCTTCGATTAACTTCTTTTACAACTGTAGTTAGGAGACTATCAGCAACATAAGAAAGCAGCTGGGCTCATGAATTCATAGTTAATTTACTTGCTTTTTGTCTCATATCAATAGTGGTCCTTTCAAAGAAAATTATCTGGGACACGACCTAGTCTGTCCTGTCTAATAACAAATTACAACACATACAATGAGAAGCCACTTTATTAGGTACAGGAGGTATATGTTTATGGTCCTTCTGCTGCTCTAGCCCCTCCACTTTGAGGTTTGATATCTTGTGTATTCAGAAATGCTCTTCTGCACACCACTGATGCAATGCATGGTTATTTGAGTTAATATCGCCTTCCTGTCAGCTTGAACCAGGCTGGCCTTTCTTCACTGACTTCTCTCATTAGCAAGGTATATTTTCCCACTTAACAGCCATTCACTGGATGTTCTTATGTTTATTTTTTTCTGCACCATTCTCTGTAAGCTCTAGAGACTGTTGTGTCCGAAATTCCCTGGAGATCAGCAGTTGCCAGGATGCTCAAATCACCTCATCTGGCACCAACAATCATTCCATGGTCAAAGTCACATAGATCACATTTCATCCCCATTCTGATGTTTGGTGTGACCAGATGAACCTCTTGACCATGTCTGCATGTTTAGTTGTAGCCACATGATTTCCTGATTAGATATTCACATAGGTGTACCTAATAAACTGGCTTCTGAGAATATTTAACCAGACATCTTTTCCGTCTCTATTTCCTGAGGAGACTGAGGTCCTTTAACATCTGCTGGACGATGCTGAGGATGTTCTACGAGTCTGTGGTGGCCAGTGCTATCATGTTTGCTGTTGTGTGCTGGGGCAGCAGGCTGAGGGTAGCAGACACCAACAGAATCAACAAACTCATTCTTAAGGCCAGTGATGTTGTGGGGATGGAACTAGACTCTCTGACGGTGGTGTCTGAAAAGAGGATGCTGTCTAAGTTGCATGCCATCTTGGACAATGTCTCCCATCCACTACATAATGTACTGGGTGGGCACAGCAGTACATTCAGCCAGAGACTCATTCCACCGAGATGCAACACAGAGCATCATAGGAAGTCATTCCTGCCTGAGGCCATCAAACTTTACAACTCCTCCCTTGAAGGGTCAGACACCCTGAGCCAATAGGCTGGTCCTGAACTTATTTCATAATTTACTGGCATAATTTACATCTTACTATTTAACTATTTATGGTTTTATTACTATTTATTATTTATGGTGCAACTGTAACGAAAACCAATTTCCCCCGGGATCAATAAAGTATGACTATGACTATAACTACTATCTTCTAGATCAGCTGAACAACTTATCACTCCTACAAGTAATTAGAACTAAAAATAAAAACCTATGATCTTCTTCAGAATAAACACGTCAATACTAATACATTGAAGCATAAAAAAGCTTAGATTTTGAACGTTTTTACTCCTTTGCCATGAATACTTTAACTGGAATAACACTAAATGATATAGTGCATCTTTTCTGTACTCCAGAATGTCTTTGCCCACATATTCCAATGTAAAAGTTATGGTGTGTGATCCAAATCCAACAGGTAACTATAAAACTTAGATTGACATTATTGCATGTATCAGCTGTGCCTCAGCAGGAAGCTCTCACTTCTGACTCATGCGATTGTGGGCTTAACTCCTACTCTAGTGTAAAAGTCTTAGCCAGCTCTCCAAGGCAGTGCTGAGGGGTTGTGAGGGGTTGCCTCCCTGCTGGAGGTGATGTCTTGTCAGATGGGGGATTGGCTTCTGCAGCTGGCGACGGTAGTATTTCCCCATGTTGCCTGGAACTTCCAACCTTCAACTGTCATTGGCAAACAGATTATCTGCTCATTATGCCACGTACCTAAAATGCTGGAGGAACTCAGCAAGTCAAGCAGCATCTATGGAGGGGGAATAAACAGTCGACGTTTTGGACCGAGACACATCTGAAATGTCGACTGTTTATTCCCCTCCATAGATACTGCCTGACCTGCTGAGTTCCTTTAGTATTTTGTGAGTGATGCTCAAGATTTCCAGCATCTGCAGAATCTCTTGGGTTTATCTGCTCATTATCATGTTGCTCTCTGCAGCATTAATTTGGCTTTTGCATTTCGTACAATAGTGACTACATGTCAAAAATCCTCTGACAAAGTGGTTCAGGACATCTGGATGGAGACATTCAAGGCACTACATAAATGCCAGCTTTTTTTTCTTTCAATATTGCACTGCAGGAACTGCTGGGTTTTGGTCAAGACATTAACCCAAGTTCCACATCATTGCTTACGGTGTATACAAAACCATCCCTTTGGCATAATTCAAAGATTTGGCAGCCCTTCAGATGGTTCCGATATCATCTTTTTCCTCAACTAAATATAAGAAGTGTGCTTCTGCTGCTGTGCAAGACACCGGCAAGACCTTTAGTATTGGTCATCGTTATAGTGGCATGCTCAGATTCTATGAGAGGGCTGTAGTCCTATTGAGGATGCCCTCCAGCAAAGGCATCAGGAAATTAGCAGCAATGAAGGTATATTAATTGTTCATATCCCACCTTTACAGAATTTGGAGGGGGCTTGCATACAAATCAATGTACAACTAGTCACTAAATACTGGCGGGGTGTTTCGGAGTTCATATCTTTCCAGTGTCATTCTCCATACAACATCCCTGATCAAAAACAAGAACTATGCACCACTTCTTCCCTTCCTAGTTTCAGGTTAACCCAAGCAGCAAATTCTGTGTCTCTCTCTCTCCGCTGATGCTGTCTAGCCCACTGACCATATCCAGCATTTCTTGATTTTATTTCAGATTTGTGTCATCTGCAGCATTTCATTTTCATGCCAGGCTATTTTTGAATTAATGTAGCCAAGACCAGGACCAATTTATGTTGCACTGGACTAGGTGTTGGAACAAAGATACCTGGGGAACTGTACTTTTAGGGAAAAAAGAAATTATAAATAAACAGCCTGCAGTTGATGGAATTCTGAAATAAAAGCACAACATGCTGGAAGCAGCTAAAGTTCAGGAAGCATCTGCGAAGAGAGAAACAGAGTTAACATTTCAAGTCTGACGAAAGGTCTTCAACCTGAAACAGCTCTGTGTTTTTCTTTCCACGGAGGCTGCCTGGCCTCCTAATGTCCCATTTGCAATAAAGATGTTAACCAAAGCAAGGTGATATACAGGTATCTATTATATCCAGGTCCCTCGCTGCAGCTTCCTCTTCATTGGTGAAACCCATTGAAAATTAGGCAACCACTTGGTTGAGCACTTCCTCTCCATCTACCAAAAGTGGAACTTCCCAGTGGCCTGCCATTTTAATACCTATTTCCATTCCTCTTCCGACATCTCAGTCCATGGCTTCTTCATGTGCCATGATGAGGCTAATCTCAAGGTGGAAGACCAACACCTTACATTCCATCTGGGTAGCCTCCAATCTGATAGCATGAACATCAATTTCTCCTTCCGGTAAAAAGAAAGTCCTTTCCCCTTCCCTCTTCTATTACCCACTCTGGCCTGCTACCTCTCCTCACCTGCCTATCACTTCTGCCTGGTACCCCTCCTTTTCCTCTTTTTCTCATGATCCACTCTCTCCTGCTATCAGATTTCTTCCTTTCTATCCCACTTCTCCTCCCACTTGGCTTCACCAATCACCTTCTAGCCATCCTGCTTCACCTCCTCCGCCTTCTTA
This sequence comes from Mobula birostris, assembly GCF_030028105.1. Classification (NCBI taxonomy): domain Eukaryota; kingdom Metazoa; phylum Chordata; class Chondrichthyes; order Myliobatiformes; family Myliobatidae; genus Mobula; species Mobula birostris. The sequence goes on along the minus strand of NC_092377.1, from coordinate 155,629,067 downwards.
TTCTGGCATCTCTCCCCTCCTTTTCCAGTCCTGAAGAAGGGTTTTGGCCCGAAACGGCGACTGTTTATTCCACTCCACAGCTGCTGCCCGAACTACTGGGTTCCTCCGGCATTTTGTAAATGATGCTTTGGATTTCCAGCATCTGCGGGATTTTTTCTGTTTTGATATGCAGGTGTTCCATCGCAGAAGGTCCCCATACCATTACATTACTTCAGCGCCAACTCCATTAGGCAGCTGTTGCATGGCCTATTTATAAGAATGACTCCAATTGCAACTGGCCTACACAACATGCTAAAAAGATGGATTCATGTTTATCTGATTGGAATTGTTCACGTGTATCTGGTCAAGTCACTGCCCTTTCTTTGTTAATGGAAAGTAAGATCTGATTCTGGCAAATAAACAGAATGCATGAAAATAATAAAATGACAAGCTTCATTTGCTTGATGTACAGACGCCACTCCTGCACTGTTTAATAGATGGTTGAACATCAACACCCAGGGCACTGTCACATCACGAGTGATTGACAGGCACCTTGGCAGACGGATTAATACATTTTCATTAACAGGGCAGAATCTTTTTCAGGGCACTGGCATGAAACTGGATGCACGCACGTCACTTCTGCTCCCACCTCAACTGCAGAAGCTGCCTATAGGGACGGGATTTCCTTTACAATTCATTCACAGGGAGCGGGCTCTCCTGGGCAATTTCAAGCATTGGAATAGAGGGCCAAATTACCTCCTTCTGTGTCAAAACAAGAAAACTGATTTGAAGCCCATGAATGGCCTGCTGCCCTATTCTGGCAGTCAACCATGCTGGGACTGGAGTCACATATAGGCCAGACCCGGTAAAAATGGCACATTCCTGCCCCCGAAGTGAGCCAGATGGTTCTTGATGACAATCCAGTAGCTCCATGGCTATCACTGCCTTTTCAATTATAATTTAATTAACAATTATAATTTGAATTCATGCCTTGGATGTTTGTCCCTCAATTGTTATAGTGTCATTATGCCATCATACCACTGGCTACACAGAAGGCATGCAAAGATGACAAAAAGCACCAGTGTCACACATGGAACAAATTGGCAAAGACCTGCCTGACCAATTCCAAACAAGGTGGAAGGCATGGAGAACCTTTACCTGAGTGCAAATCATTTGAATTCTATTTTTTTGTTTATTAACCACAAACTTGTAGTGTACTGCATTCAACCACCACCTTGTAACAAAAAATCTGGCTAACAGCAGTGTGCAGACTGTGTTACTCATTTGATATCCCACCTCTGCCACACTGTTGATACACCAGAGCATAGGCCTGTCATCTGTTGGCAGAAGTGGCTGAAAGCCGGCACTGATTCACACACTTGTACCCGAATTGTACGTTCAGTAGCAGCAACAATGCAAGACCAGGTGTTCACAACCATGGATGGCGGAAGTTCAGACTAAGATGCTCACACCTTACCCCCAACCAAAGCCTCAGAGGCCCTCCTCCCCAAGGAAAATACTTCCTACCTCACATTCCCTTGAGCCGGGTCTGTAGGTGCCTGCCGCCGTTCCGTTGACCAATACGTCCACCGTTTCGGAGTTGGTTGGCTTGTAGTCCACATAGTACTCTTGCAAGGGGGAGTTAATTTGCCTCTCGCACTCTCTCTTCTTTTTCCGGCGCCTCTTCATCAGGGACCGCTGTTGCAGCTGCTTCATGCTGGCCGGGTACCTCTTCCAGGAGACGTAGATCACCAACAAGATCATGGTTACGGACAGGAAGAGCGCCACACTCCCCGCAATTATCTTGTGAAAGGAGACATGTTCAAAGTCGTGCTCCAGGTCAGGGATAGATTCGTTGGAAGGATGGATGGAGACAGGGGGCTGAGGCTTACTGACCACAGCAGTCGGTTTGGGGGTGAGAGCCCTGTGGGTTGTCTTCGAGCCTTGTGGCCTCTGGGTGACAACCGGGGTGACCCCAGCGCAGATTTTGTAGTGGTCAACGGCTTCCATGACGTTGTAGCCCTGGAGAGACTTGGGCCCTGCACAAATCATGGCACTCTCCCTGTAGCCTTGGAAGTTTTTCAGCCAGTTGACCAGCGAGCAGATATTCCTGTTGCACTCCCAGATGTTGGAAGAGAGGCTGATGGTTGTCAGGGAGGTCCAGGAGCTGAGGATCTCCTGGCTGATGGTGGTGAGCTTGTTGGAGTTGAGGTGGAGACTGTGCAGGTTGGGCACACACTGGAACACGCCGGGCACAATGGCTTGGATCTCGTTCCCGGACAAGTCCAACTTCTGCAGCGAGCTCCATGTCCATGACATCCCTTGGCTGAAAACCCTGATCCTGTTCCATTGGAGATAGAGAGTCCGCAGGCTGGACAAACGTGGGAAGTGCGCGAGGTTGACCTTGGAGAACTGGTTATGCTCCAAATGTAACTCGGTTAGCTTCATGAGGCCGGCGAAGGCATTCCGCGCCAGACTGCGGAGCCGGTTGTAACCAAGGTCCAAGAACTCCAAGTTACGGCAGTCCTGAAAAGCCCGGACCGGTATAGCTTTCAACGAGTTCGATCTCAGGTGCAGGCTCTGAAGTTTCCTCAAACCCTTGAACTGCAGCGACTGCAAGACGTGCATCTTATTGTAGGAGAGATCCAAGTTGCGTAGATTGGGCACCGGGTGGAAGGTGCCATTGTGCAGCCGAGTGATCTTGTTAGAGCTGAGAATTAACTCTTTCAGCCGGCGGATGCCTTGGAACGCGTTCTCGTCCACTGCGTTGACATAGTTGTGATCCAGATAGAGCCAGGTGAGTTGGTTTAGCCCGGAGAACTGGTTGGGTTTAAGGGACTTGATGCTGTTGTACCGGAGGGAGAGACCGAGCGACCCCGAGGAAATGTTCCTCGGGATTTCTTGCAACGCCTGGGACTCGCAGTAGACTATCTTTCCATCGCAGCGACATGTCCTCGGGCACACTCTCTCAGCACCGGACAGCGCCGTCAGTAACACCGCGGGAACCAGGACCAGCACAGATCTTGGGGCAATGATATATTTCATGAAACCTGCAAGGACGGGAGCGAGAGAGAGAGAGAGAGAGAGAGAGGAGAGAGAGAGAGAGAGAGAGAGAGAGAGAGAGAGAGAGAGAGAGAGAGAGGAGAGAGAGAGAGGAGAGAGAGAGCGCGAGAGGAGAGAGAGAGAGAGAGAGAGAGAGAGAGAGAGAGAGAGAGAGAGAGAGAGAGAGAGAGAGAGAAGAGCGCCGATTAGAGAGGGCAAACACAAGCCGTCGGCGCAATATGTGTTGCATTCAGATGTCCCAGAGCGCAAGATTAGTTAATGAACGCCGGTTATTATTTTGAGCAGCCCACGACAGAGGGGGAACCGCGCCAATCAATGCACTGTTTATTTTGTTAAACGATGCAGATGTCAAATCCGGCTACATAGATAATAATAATGGAAAATACGACTCCTGGTTAGGAAAGGGGTTAAACAGGTGCCTCACTCACCCATGCTGTTGCCGCGGGTCCCAATCCCTGCTGCTTATTCCGCTCTCTCTCCTATTCCACCGGCTGCATGATAGCTTGTAACTGGCAGAGAGTCGGGGTCGCTGATATCCATGAATAGCAATGAGTTCCCCAGGGAAGCGGAGCGCCGTGCACTGGGCAGCCCGTCAGGCTAGCCATGGAACGGCACGGGAAGGCTGGGGGCGAGGCGAAGTTTGCCCGGGTGATGATCCCTCCACGCCCCTGCCTTCGGTGCCCATTCCTGGGCTGGCCCAGCGCCGCGCCGCCTCCCTCCTGCTCTGCTGCCCAGTTCCGAGGGGGGGCTCCTGCCGTTTCATCCGAACCTGCAGCTCAGGCTCAGCAACGCTCCCGCTACCCTTCCCCTCTCACAGACAAGACTGGAACTTCAACACCAACGCACACGCGCCTTTCCCATCCCAGCGCGCCACTGTGTAGGTCCGCTGCTTCTGACGCGTTCTAATAAGAACCCCCCCCCCCACCACTACCACCACCCTCCTCTCCCCTCCGCCTTCCAAAACTCCCCTCCCTCTGAGTTTCAAGCTGATCTGCTCTCTGTATCAGCCCTACTGACAGCTCTCCCCTTCCTCCCTCTTAACCCCCTCCTTTGCAAAGCGAAGTAACAATTCTTGACTCAGTGCCCCCCTTCTCCTCTCCCCCTCCCCTCGAACGCCAAGGGTCCTTTGGAGTTATGCGCCCTTGCTGCATTACGACATGCCAGATTTACTTCTTGAAAACATGCATCAACGTAATTTTACTTAATGCAATTTCTCCCAGAATCTGAATGGTGCGTGTTTAAATTGTAGCTCTCTCTCTCTCCCTCTCTCTCCCTGTTTGGAGGGTTGGGGGGAGAGATGAGGCTGTGGCTGGTGGCCATGGCCCTGGGTCTTGCCAAGTGCAACGGCAACTTGGAGATGGGGGCGGATGAGAATGTGACTGGGTGAGTGAAAAAAGGGGCTTGATGTTCCGAGACGGCACTGAGACGCTGTTGTGTGCTCCGAAGCCCGAGGTCTGCGAAGACTGAAACCAACATCCCTGTTTATTCCGCGGGTGTCTATCTCTCTTTTGTGCCTTCGAAGACTTGTCACTGTGTAAGGCGAACAGCTACAAGTACACCCGGCCTGACCACCACCAGCTCTCGGCCGCACCCTCCGGGAGCACACCACAATGTTTGCAGCTGCATCACCGTTCAGTTGCTGAAACTTAAAATACGACTCTCTTCTTTTACCCTCCCGATTTATAAGTAGTCTGTCAAAATCACTTGGAATTTGTTAACCTCAGTGGCAGTGCTGTTAAAAAATCGTTTGCTGTCTCAATTTATTTCACAGTTCGTATGTATCTGGAACTCTTATTGTAGATAACTGCATCTCCCATGGAATGGAATATTTTAGCCTGTTTTCAGTTAGTAATTGTTTCATTTTTCAATGGGAAATAGCGATAGTTAATTTGCCCCCCCCCCCATTCTTAGTGAAGAAAGACCCTCCCTTCCCTTTGCAAGCTGATGTTGGAACTGTCTATATCATTAACAACCAGTTAGATGTACCCAAGAAGTGGGTGAGTCACAAACTGTAATAACACTATTCAGATAGATGATATTTAGTTTTGGTTAGGCTCCTATAGAGTTTCCAAGATCAGTAAGACTGGTTGAGTTTGACTGCGGCGTCACTTATCAAAGCTTCATTTGACACCCACAGTTGGACTTGTGAGGTCATCGCGAGTTCTTCGGTAGGACCTCCAAAGCACCCATCTCACCACCTTTTCGATCTCAGTCAATCTGAGGCAGATCCTCAGGATGGGAGATGCATGCTTTCTTTCCTGAGACAGTTGGTAAACAACATCCAGCACTAGGTTCACACCATCTGGACACCCTCTTCTCATTGTTACTTTCAGGCAGGACGTACAGGAGCCTGAAGGCCCACATCTCAAGGTTCAACAACTGCTTCTTCCCTGCTGCCAACAAATCCTTAAATGACAGGAAAGGCCCTTATTCTACCTTGGAACATATTTTCCCCAACTTGCACTAATGTGATGTTTAGTTTTGTTTGTTGAGTAAGTTATATATAAATTTAAGTTTGTGTAATTTATATTTGTAATGTACTGTGCTGCGGATGCACACAGCTAAGTTTCATGGCAGTTATACACTGGTAAGTATTCCCGAGATAATAAACTTGAACTGGAACTTCAATACATGGACCTGGATACAACTGGTGGCATGAGTAGTTTGAGAACAACATGAGGCTGCTGTTTGCTCCCAGTGGATGGAGGCAAGGTTGTCATCTCCCCTCCCAGAATGTCCTTCTCCACTTTGGGCGTTCCTGGGCTAGGGATTCCCAGGGATGAAAGTTTAAAGTTCAAAGTAAATTTATTATCAATGTACGTATATGACACCATATATTACCCTGAGATTCATTTTTTGTAGACATTAACAGTAATAAAAAGAAATACAATAGCATCAAAGAAAAACTACACCAAAGACTAACCAACAACCAATGAGCAAAAGAAGATGAACTGTGAGAATACAAAACAAAAAAGTATAATAATAACAACAATAAATGAACTAGTAAATAAATAAACATGAGAAAGACTGCTGATGCTGGAAATCCAAAGTGACACATGTTGGTGCAAGGCCTCCTCTTGTGCCAAGATGAGGCCATCCTCAGCATGGAGGAGCAACACCTTATATTCCGTTTGGGTAGCCTCCAACCTGATGGCATAGATATCGATTTCTCCTTCCAGTAAAACATCTTTTACCCTCTCCCTCCCCTCTTCTTCTATTCCCCTTTCTGGCCTCTTATTTCTTTTCACCTGCTGATCACTTCCCCTGGGTTCCCTCCTCCATCCCTTTCTCCTATGGTCCACTCTACTCTCCAATCAGATTTGTCCTCTCCAGCCTTTTACCTTTCCATCCAACTGAATTCACCTATCACCTTCTAGCTAGCCTTCCTCCCCTCCCCCACATTTTTATTCTGGCATCTTCCCTTTTCGCTTTCAGTCCTGAAGAAAGGTCTTGGCCCAAAATGTTGACTGTTTATTCATTTTCATCGATGCTGCCTGACCTGTTGAGTTCCTCCAGCATTTTGTGCGTGTTATTTTGTTAAATACATAATACTGAGTTATAGAGTCCTTGAAACTGAGTCCATGAGTTGTGGAATCTCTTTTGTGTTGAGGTAAGCGAAGTTATCCACACTAGTTCAGGAGATTGATGTTAGAAAGGAAATAATTGTTCCTGAACTTGGTGGTCTGTGACCTAAGGCTCTTGTATCTCCTTCCCAACAGAGGCAGTAAGAAGAAATCATGACCTGGATGATGTGGGGCCTTGATGATGGATGCTGCTTTCTTGTGGCAGTGCTCTTTGCAGACATGCTCAACGGTGGGGAGGGCTGTTCCTGTGATGGGCCAGGTAGCATCCACTGCCTTTTGTAGGTTTTTCCATTCTTGGGCATTGGTGTTTGCATACCAGGTCAGAGAAGGACAAGGGTAGCAGGTGCACGTGAACACCATCCCTGTAGGTTCCCATTAAGGCACAGACATCTGACTCGGAAATACACTGTAGTTCTTTCATTGTCTTTGGCTCATGATCTTGGAACTTATTAATTACATTTGTCATTGCGATTCAGTTTGCATACTGATAATTAGTTATGTATCTTTATGATTAAATTTGTGGTTGACGACATGACACCAGTAGAGTGGAGTATTTTAACCTGATTTCACCCACAGTCTGAATTTCAATTACAAATTGTCAGCAGAAATGGTTTATTTTTCCCAATCTAATTCATTAAAACCCCTCTCGCTTGCTTTGCGAACTGGTTTGGAAGCTGTATGATCACCCACACAGCAAAATGTGTCGAGGAACCGGGTGAGTCACAATACAAAATGACACCCAATACCCAACGGCACTGTGGGAGCACTGTAAGTTTAAAGTGGCTTACCATCACATTCTCAAGGACGTTCAGGATGGGCAGAACTGCTGACCCTGGCAGCAGCATCTTTTCTGCAAAGGAGACATAATAGTCCCTGCTTTAAATGTATCCTCTGATTGAAGTAGATACTAAACCACAGTTAAAAAGTGAGGCTCCAGCACCACGGACCTTCAGACTGGGCATATGCCAACACTGAGTGAGTTGACTGTAAGGGATGGGAAGGAGCAGACAGCCTCACAAGCAACACACCCATTGACCATCTCCCGCCCCAGCACGTTAAGTGCCATCACAAAGAAGGCACATCCGCACCTCTACTGTCTTAGAAGTTTACATAAATTTGGCATATCACCTAAAACTTTCACTAACATCTACAGCAGGGTGTCCTAACCTGGGGTCCATGGACCCCCCATCCCTCCAGTTCATGGTAAGGCTCACTGGTATAAAAAAAAGGGTTGGGAATCCCTGCTCTACAGTCTAGATGCACATTGGACAGCATCCTGACTAATTGCATCACATCCTGGAGTGGAAATACTAATGCCCATGAAGAAAAAGTGGTGGACAGAGCCCAGTCCATCACAGGCAAAGCCCTCCTCACCACTGAGCGCATCTACAAGGAGCACTGGCACAAGAAAGCAGCATCCATCATCAAGAGCCCCCAGAATTCTGGCCATGCTGCCCTCTCGCTGCTGCCTTCACAAAGGAGGTACAGGAGCCTTTGGTCCAATACCATCAGGCTCCCAAGCCAGCATAGATAACTTTACTTAACTCAATAGTGAACTTATCCACAATCTATAAACTCACCTTCAAGGACTCTAAAACTCACGCTCTCAATATTACTTATTTTATTCGAACAATTTGTCTTCTTTTACATATTAGTTGTTTGTCAGTCTTCGTGTAGAGTTCTTCATTGATTCTATTGTTTTTCTTTCTCCTACTGTGAACGTGAGCAAGAAAAGGAATCTCAAGGTAGTATATGGTAACGTATACATACTTTAATAATAAGGTTACTTTGAATGTTGAACTATGTACATAAGAGGCATCTCCATCACCGTCCCATCTGATTCACCTTGGAACCACCTGAGCCCCAAGTATTGAAGAGTGACAGATAAATAGTTGTTTTGTATTATTTTCAGTAAATGCTAAGGACTCTGTTCCTTCTGGTGACACACAAGACAGCAGATGCTGGAATCTGGAGCGATGAACAGTCTGCTGCAGAGACTCAGTGGGTCAAGCAACATCTATGGGGAAAAATGAACCATTGATGTTTTTGGTCAATAGTGTTTGGATACCTATATCCTGATGTAGGCTCTCCTCCTGAAATGTCAGCCATTCCTTTCCCCTCCATGCTGTTCAACCTACTGATACCCACCAGTAGACACCAGGAAGTCTGCAGATGCTGGAAAATCAAGCAACACACATCAAATTTGCTGGTGAACGTAACAGGCCAGGCAGCATCTCCAGGAAGAGGTACAGTCGACATTTCAGGCCGAGACCCTACGTCAGGACTAACTGAAAGAAGAGCTAGTAAGAGATTTGAAAGTGGGAGGGGGAGGGGGAGGGGGAGGGGGAGATCCAAAATGATAGGAGAAGACAGGAGGGGGAGGGATGGAGCCAAGAGCTGGACTGGTGATTGGCAAAAGGGATATGAGAGGATCATGGGACAGGAGGCCCAGGGAGAAGGAAAAGGGGGATGGGGGGAAAGAACCCAGAGGATGGGCAAGGAGTATAGTCAGAGGGACAGAGGGAGAAAAAGGAGGGAGAGAGAGAAAGAATGTGTGTATATAAATAAATAATGGATGGGGTACGAGAGGGAGGTGGGGCATTATCGGAAGTTAGAGAAGTCTATGTTCATGCCATCAGGTTGGAGGCTACCCAGACAGAATATAAGGTGTTGTTCCTCCAACCTGAGTGTGGCTTCATCTTTACAGTAGAGGAGGCCGTGGATAAACATATCAGAATGGGAATGGGATGTGGAATTAAAATGTGTGGCCACTGGGAAATCCTGCTTTCTCTGGCAGACAGAGCGTAGGTGTTCAGCAAAACGATCTCCCAGTCTGCGTCGGGTCTCGCCAATATATAGAAGGCCACATCGGGAGCACTGGACGCAGTATATCACCCCAGCTGACTCACAGGTGAAGTGTTGCCTCACCTGGAAGGACTGTCTGGGGCCCTGAATGGTGGTAAGGGAGGAAGTGTAAGGGCACGTGTAGCACTTGTTCCCCTTACAAGGATAAGTGCCAGGAGGGAGATCGGTGGGGACGGATGGGGGGGACGAATGGACAAGGGAGTCGCGTAAGGAGCGATCCCTGCGGAAAGCAGAGAGTGGGGGAGGAAAAGATGTGCTTAGTGGTGGGATCCTGTTGGAGGTGGCGGAAGTTACAGAGAATAACATGTTGGACGTGAAGGCTGGTGGGGTGGTAGGTGAGGACCAGGGGAACCCTATTCCTAGTAGGGTGACGGGAGGATGGAGTGAGTGCATTCCCATTCCCATTCTGCCTGCTCTGGATCTCTTTATTGCTAACTGCTGACGGGACATCAACTGTCTCGACTTCACCACACCTTGTTCCCATTCCAGCCTTACTCCTTCCGAACGCTCTGCTCTCCACTCCCTCCGCACTAATCCTAACCTCACTATTAAACGCGCCGATAAGGGGGGTGCTGTTGTAGTCTGGCGTACTGACCTCTACCTTGCCGAGGCACAGCGACAACTCACGGATGCCTCCTTTTATTTACCCCTCGATCATGACCCCACTAAGGAGCACCAGGCCATTGTCTCCCACACCATCACCGACTTTATCTGCTCGGGGGATCTCCCATCCACTGCTACCAACCTTATAGTTCCCACACCTCGCACTTCCCGTTTCTACCTCCTACCCAAGATCCACAAACTTGCCTGTCCTGGCAGATCTATTGTCTCAGCTTGCTCCTGCCCCACCGAACTCGTTTCTGCATTCCAGGACGAGGGAGATGTTTTCCTTTTATAAAGAAAGGGGCTTCCCTTCCTCCACCATCAACTCTGCTCTCAAACGCATCTCCCCCATTTCACACACATCTGCTCTCAGTCAATACTCCCGTTACCCCACTAGGAATAGGGTTCCCCTGGTCCTCACCTACCACCCCACCGGGTCCAACATATTATTCTCCGTAACTTCCACCACCTCCAACGGGATCCTACCACTAAGCACATCTTTCCCTCCCGCCCCCTCTGCTTTTCGCAGGGATCGCTCCCTACGCGACTCCCTTGTCCATTCGTCCCCGCCATCCCTCCCCACTGATCTCCCTCCTGGCACTTATCCTTGTAAGCGGAACAAGTGCTACACATGCCCTTACACTTCCTCCCTTACCACCATTCAAGGCCCCAGACAGTCCTTCTAGGTGAGGCGACACTTCACCTGTGAGTCGGCTGGGGTGATATACTGCGTCCGGTGCTCCCGATGTGGCCTTCTATTGGCAAGATCCGACACAGACTGGGAGACCGCTTTGCTGAACACCTACGCTCTGTCCGCCAGAGAAAGCAGGATCTCCCAGTGGCCACAAATTTTAATTCCACATCCCTTTCCCATTCTGATATATCTATCCACAGCCTCCTGTACTGTAAAGATGAAGCTACAGTCAGGTTGGAGGAACAACACCTTATATTCTGTCTGGGTAGCCTCCAACCTGATGGCATGAACATTGACTTCTCTAACTTCCGCTAATGCCCCACCTCACCCTCGTACCCCATCCGTTATTTATCTATATACACATATTCTTTCTCTCTCTCTCCTTTTTCTCCCTCTGTCCCTCTGACTATACCTCTTGCCCATCCTCTGGGTTTTTTTCCCCCCATCCTCCTTTTCCTTCTCCCTGGGCCTCCTGTCCCATGATCCTCTCATATCCCTTTTGCCAATCACCTGTCCAGCTCTTGGCTCCATTCCTCCCCCTCCTGTCTTCTCCTATCATTTCGGATCTCCCCCTCTCCCTCCCACTTTCAAATTTCTTACTAGTTCTTCCTTCAGTTAGTTCTGGAGAAGGGTCTCGGCCTGAAACGTCAACTGTACCTCTTTCTAGAGATGCTGCCTGGCCTGCTGCGTTCACCAGCAAATTTGATACCCACCGGTGGATTGCTTGTTCCTCTGGTCTTCCTTCTAGGTTGATAGAGTAGAGGAGGTGAAGACAAGGACGAAGGCTTTGTTTGGTAACACCATAAAAATAATGGCCCGAGGGAGTGCTACATTGTCAAAGGCACCACTTTTCTGATGGAACATCTAGATGAGGCTTCACTTACTCTCTATAGTTTATCTAAAGATTCCATGGGTTTACACTCATGGGTTTATTAGGTACACATGGACACCTGTTCATTAATGCAAATGTCTAATCAACCAATTATGTGGCAACAACTCAATGCATAAGAGCATGCAGACATTGTGCTAAGGTTCAGTTGTTGTTCAGAGCAAACATAGAATAGGGAATAAATGTCATCTAAGTGACTTTGACTGTGGAATGATTGTTGGTGCCAGACAGGGAGATTTGAGTATCTCAGAAACTGCAGCTGATCTCCTGGGATTTTCATACATAATATTCTCCACCGATTTCAGAGAATGGTGCAAGAATTCTGAAAAGCATCCAGTGAGCTACAGTTCTGTGGATGAAAATGCCTTGTTACCAAGACAGGTCAGAAGAGAATGACCTGTCTGACCTGGTTCAAGCTGTCAAGCAGGCAAGAACAACTCAAATAACTATACCACAGTGGTGTGCAGAAGAATATCTCTGAATGCACAACACATTGAACCTTGAAATGGATGGGCTACAGCAGCAGAAGACCACAAACATACACTCAGTGGCCTCTTAGATCCAGGAGGACCTAATAAAATGACCACTGGGAATATTTTATGTACTAAGGATAGGTGACTGAAATAGAAAATGTTTCATTGTTTTATAGATCAGACAACATATACAGGAAGAGTACCCATAAACTCTGCCTTCCCTCTCCGTAAATGCTTTCCGACTGTTGAATATTTCCACCAATTATTCTTCAATTTCAGATTTTTCAGGGCCCTGGATTTTACTTCTCAGTACTTTATGCTATGCTAGACACCTGAAACAGGCATGAGAGAAGGCTGGAAATACTCAACAGAGAGACTGATAACCACAGATGAACAGAACAGAATAATGTCCCATTGCAAAAGGGTTTCAAGTGGCATATTCAATTAGTTTAAACCTACTCATCTTGTTATTGACCTCACTGCAATGAGAAATGTTTAGCCCGTCTACTCATCTCATAAGTTTAAACAACCTGGTTTATTACAGCACCCAATACTCCACACAGCATTTGCAGAAGAACAATGCGATAATGGGCAAATAAACTAATGCAGGTGATTGGTCATTATCCCATCGATCTTTGGGCAATAGGCAATGTGAGAATTATAAATAGAACTATTTGGGCATAAAACATACTACAGATGCTGGAAATAAGGGATTCAGCCCAAAATTCTTCTCCACAGATGCTGTCTATAAATTCTTCTCCACAGATGCTGCTTAGGGAAGCGGGGCAGAGGTACATCTCCAGCAAAGGAGGTGTAAGGCGCTCCTCTTTCACTAACCTGCAGTTCACCCTTGGGAAAGGTGTAACACCAGCTTATTCCCTCCCCCCACCCCGCCACCAATCAAGGTCATGTGAAACCGTGGGAGCAGGTGGTGGATGGTCGTATGGGAAGCTGGTGCACATCACAAGACCTGGTTATGGCGCCAGGCAGACAGTCTCTGAAGAGTATTGATAATGGTTGGGGCCACCCACCTTGTAAAGACACTGCCTAGAAGAAGGCAATGGCAAATCACTTCCCTGTAGGATAACTTCCCAAGAACAATCAAGGTCATGGAAAGATGACGATCGCCCACATCATATGACTTGGCACATAATGAAGATAATGATGATGAGAAACTTCTTGACTTGCAGAGTTCCTCCAACATTTTGTGTGTATTGCTCTGAAATCCTTTAGAATTGAGTCTATATAACTGATATATGTTGTGAAATTTGTCATTTAGCTCTGTTCTATCTCCTACAATCAGGTTAGAAACTTTGCGTGTTGGGATGTCCCCAGTCCATGAAAGGTGCTATAAAATGGAGCCCTGCTCCTGCTCTTCTTACCTCCGGGTTGCACACTATATTGCGATACTCATTCATATTTGGCTTTGGGGAGAAGCGTTGGGCAGCTGGAGAAGGTGTGGGTAGTAAGGGAGTCTGTTGAGATGATGCAGAATATGAGGCTAAATAATGGAGAATTCAACCTGCTTATAAAAAGCCAATAGAACAATGCTTTATAGTTTTTTCTTCCCGAGAGAAGGACTGTTAAAACAAGGGGGCATATGGGCTTAAGAAATTTTATTGCGACGTGGGGGAGATCTTCTTCTCGTGTTTGAGGCAGGCGCATTGGTAACATTCAAAAACTATCTAAATACGTACAGGGATAGTACAAGCTTAGAGGGCAGCGGGCCAAAGGCAGGCAGATGTGATTAGCTCAGAGGCCGACACAGTCAGTAGGGATGAGTTGGGAAGAAGTGTTTGTTTCCATGCTGTATGACTCTATATCTCTATAACAGCATAACCTTGGAATTAACATTATCGTCCCACGAGACTTCAGTTTGATTTTTTAAAGAGTTGAGATCAGTTCAGAATCAGAATCAAGCAATTCTGCAGATGGTGGAAATTTTAAGTGAGTTGGTTCAAATGTTCACAAAATGGAAATTTGTGGGTGTTGCTCAGGTTTATTATCACTGAATTATTATGATGTGTAAATGGTTGTTTTGTTTGGTATGTCATATGCCCTGGTTTTTGAATATTCTGTCATGAGGATTGGTTCCCTCTATTCGACCTGTCTAGACATCTTATCACTTTATACAGATTGCTTAAACCTTCTCTCTGTATCCTTTATTGCCAGGGAAATATTTGTTCTAAACCAGGGGTTCCCAACCTTTTTTATGGTATAAACCCTTACCATTATCCTAGGGGCCTGCAGAGCCCAGGTTGGGAACCCCTGCTCTAAGCAGTCTCACCTCAAAACCCCAATTCTCCAGCCCAGGCAATACCACAAGTTTCTTCCCCAAACTCTCAAGTGGTACTGCACCCTTCTTGTAGTGCCCTCACAGGAAATACACACCAGCTGAGGCTTAACTGATGTTTTATTAAGTTTCAGCCTGACTTCACACTTAGGCATTATGCCCCCTTTGCTCTCCTGTCTCCCATCTCTTATCTGCTGTGTCACCTCCTCCCAGTCCACCTCCAGCTTTCCGAGTTTGGTTCCATTTCAACATTCTCCACTCCAGCTCCCTATCATCCATTTTCATGCCAATCTCTCTCCTGGTTCCATCCACCAGCTACCCACACATTGCATCCACTCCTCCATCTGCCTTCCCTTTCCCTTCTAAATAGCTTCCATAATCGCCTTCCTTCCTTGCTATATGTCAACATTGGCAGTCTTTGTGTCTCTGCTTGTTTCCCTCCAGCAGCTGTCTCCATCTTCCCCCTCCAACCTCCCACCTACCACTTGGCTTAATCTTCTTATTCCTTTTCCTGTGTGCTTCCACCTCTCAACCACCCCTACGTTTCCCAACTCTATTCATACTTTTCCAGCTCCAGCTGCCCTCTATCACTCACCTCTCCTCAATCCACCTATCACCTACAGCCCACTGACTCACACACACAAAATGCTGGAGGAAGTCTGCAGACCAGGCAGAATCCAAGCAGAGGATAACTAGCCAAGATCTTTGCCACCAGCTTATACCACATGGTAAGCTCTCTCCCCTCCCCCCAGCTTTTAAATCTCCTCCTCAGCATTTTTTGTCCAGTCCCGCTGAAGGATCTTGGACCAAAA
Source organism: Mobula birostris (assembly GCF_030028105.1). Taxonomy (NCBI): domain Eukaryota; kingdom Metazoa; phylum Chordata; class Chondrichthyes; order Myliobatiformes; family Myliobatidae; genus Mobula; species Mobula birostris. Next base: position 155,613,812 of record NC_092377.1, on the reverse strand, counting down.
CATCGACTGTAGTTTTTACCATAGATGCTGCCTGGCCTGTTGAGTTCCTCCAGCATTTTGTGAACGTTATTCGGATTTCCAGCATCTGCAGATTTTCTCTTGGTTATTCAAGATTCGAGATGTGTGGGCATGTGGCCAAGTGGTTAAGGCATTCGACTAGTGACCTGAAGGTCGTGAGTTCGAGCCCCAGCCAAGGCAGCGTGTTGTGCTCTTGAGTAAGGCACTTAATCACACAGTCCTCTGCGATGACACTGGTGCCAAGCTGTATGGATCCTAGTGCCTTTCCCTTGGACAACATCAGTGCTGTGGAGAGGGGAGACTTGCAGCAGGGGCAACTGCCGGTCTTCCATACAACCCTGCTCAGGCCTGCACCCTGGAGAGTGAAGACTTTCCAGGCACAGATCCGTGGTCTCGCAAGACTAACGGATTCAAGATTTTGGGCTGAGACATTTCATCAGGACTGGCCAGCTGCCCGATCTGCTGAGTTCCTCCAGCATTTTGTGTGTGTTACTCTGGATTTCCAGCATCTGCAAAATCTGGTGTTTATGTCTCACCCGACCATCCCCCCTCCCCTCCTTATACTAGCTTGGGTGGCACAATAGCCCGGTAGTTAGAGTAACACTATTACAGTACCAGCGATCCAGGCTCAATTCCCGTTACTGTTCGTCAGGAGTTTGTGCATTCACCCCATTATCCTGTGGGTTTCCTCTGGGTGCTCTAGTTTCCTCCCACAGTCCAAAGACATATGGGTTTGTAGGTTAATTGGTCACGTGAGTGTAATTGGGCTGCATTGGGTCATTCAGCCGAATAGCCTGTTCCCGTTAACTATTTTTGCTAACTAAATAAATACAAAGTCTGTCCTCTCCTCTCTCACCCTGACACTGGGTCTCAACCTGAAGCGTCGGCAACTCCTTTCCCTCCCAGAGATGCCGTCGGAATCGCGGACCTCCTCCAGCAGTTTGCTGATTTTGCAATCCATCTCTCCTGCTCCCTTTATCACCTGACTTCAAGGATAGGACTCGTGGCAACCACTACATTAATCTGAGAGTCAATATTTTATCATTAACTTACAAAACAGTTTGTTAAATTTGTCCCTACAAGCAGCAATAATGCGACACCCGGATCGGTCTGCCTGGAGGCACTTGTGATGTACCATCTGTTGACTATGCTGAGTAGTGCCAGCATGAAGCAGCAAACACATCGCAGAGAATCGTGGCCAACACCAAGAGAAAGAGGCACCAGTAGAGGATGGGAGATGTTGAACGTGGGAAAGTCGATGCACTGAAGGTTGCGCCATGTGTGTGGTAACTGGAGCCATGAACGTGGACCAAACTTAACACAGGCTGTGCCCTTCAGCATACTGAATACCTAAGTCAACTTTAAGGGTTCCAAATGATTTACTTCTAACACTATCACAACAGTAATCACATCCTTGTACCCAACACCAGAAAGGTAAGAGGGGAAAGTTTAAAGAAGCGGAGGGTGATTTTTTTTCCACCCAGAGAATGGTCAGTCCTGGAACTGGAGTGGTATTGGAAGTAGATGTGATATTGTTTAAGAGGCATACACAGGGAATGGAGGAATATGGGTCATGGGTACAGGGAGAAGTGATTTGGATTAATTTGTCATTGTGTTTAATATAGACATTATATATGGTTGAATGACAATAAACTTGAACTTGATGTATAACTAACAAATTTTGGTTTTATTTACAGGTAAAAAACTATAGGAATGAAGTTTATATTGGTAGGATACAAAACAGTAAAGGCATCAGCTTTGCATGGCCATAAATATTTATGTACTAAGTACATCCAGATTCCTTCATTAACTTGAGAGAAAAAGAGACTCCAGAGGAGAATGTGCAACTACGTTTAAATCTTCATCCACACTCTTGTAATAGCCCAGCAGAGAATAAAAACAATAACAAAATGCTTGGATTATAGAAGATCAATTCTCTTTGAAGCAGATTTCCAAATTTCACACATTGGAACAAGAGTGGATTTCTACCTCTTTCTCTACTCTTGTAAGGCTTCTCTCTCCATTGCTCAGCTGTGCTTTCAATTACTCTGTCCTCGTCCCTGCCTTCCTCCATCCACTCTCTCCATTTTAATCCTTAAACTGCTCTTAGATGTAAGGAACGATGGATACGATATAATGCATCCCCTTATATACTGTAAGGAAAAAGAAATAAACCACCTTTGGAAGTATTCCAGAAAAAGTCCATTTAGCTAGTTCTCACGATGGGAGGATTCTTCTATTGCACGTTGTTAAGGAAATTAAGTTTATATTAGTCATGGGGCCATACATCATGAAAACAGGCCACTGGCTCACCCCAATTCATGCCAACCATCAAACAACATCCATTTTTCGAAAAACCCTACACTAATGACTTGTACAAAATGGATTGTTGACCCCTCAATTCACCTGGCCCTTATTGTCTGCCAGTGGGCTATGGAGGCATGAAAGACAGAGATTTATCGCTAATGTATTCCATGGGAATGGAGAGGTCATATAAAGATTATATGAAAGTAACAGCAAGGTGGAAATTCGTGGAAAATACTGCATAATATTTGAGCTCAGTCCACTAATATAATATAGTCAGGAATATAATGTAGAGAGAGTCAAGGGAGTGGTTTGAATAGGAGCGAAGCAAGGACAGCTCTGTGCATCCAAGCACGATAGCCTGAGCCTGGCCCAGTTCCCATAACTACGCCTTCAACTAGGAGAAAGTACATTAGGACAGCACAATGCTTTACAGTACCAGCGACCCGGGTTCAATTCCCATTGCTGCTTGTAAGGAGTTTGTACATTCTCCCCGTGATCATGTGGGTTTTCTCCGGGTGCTCTGGTTCCCTCCCATGATTCAAAGGTTAATTGGTCATTGTAAATTGTGTTCCTGATTAGGCTGGGATCAAATTGGAGGTTTGCTGGGACAGCGTGGCTCAGAAGGCCGGAAGGGCCTATTTCGCACCGTATCTCAATAAATAAATAAGATTCTGAGCTTGCCATCAACGTCTGCATGAATAAAAAAATGTAGATTGTAACAGTGCTGTAAATACAGAACAAAAGCAAAAAAAAAGGCTTGCATTTTTTAATGATCTCAGAAGACTCCAAGCACATTTTACAGTTCGTGAAGTACTTCTGATGTGTAAACAGATTGAAAATTAGGAAGCTCGACAGCCAATTTAGAATCAGAAAACTCTCACCAAAAAAAGTCAATAATGTTAGTTGAAGGGCGAGCATTGACTGGGGCACTAGGGAGAACAGTCAATGATTTAGATGCAAACAGTCAGGGCATGGTTAGTAAGTTTGGAGATGACATTAGATGGGCAGCATGGCAGCGTAGTGGTTAGCACAACGCTTTACAGTACAGGAGACAGGAGTTCAATTCCCGCCGCTGCCTGTAAGGACTTAATACGTTCTCCCCGTGACCACACTGGTTTCCTTTAGGTTCTCTGGTTTTCTCCCACAGACTAAAGACGTACTGTTGGTAGGTCAATTGGTTATTGATCAGGCTGTGATTAAATTGGAAGATTGCTGGGCAGTGCACCCCGAAGGGCAGGAAGGGCCTGTTTCACACTGTTTGCCAATAAATAGATAAATAAAATAGAAACCAAAACAGTATAATGGACAGTGAAGAAGGCTATCAAAAATGACAGGGGAACTGAGGCAGCTGAGTAAGTGGGCTGAGGTACGGTAAATGGAGTTTAATTCAGATTCGTGTAAAGAGTTTGCATTTTGGAAAGCCAAATCCAGGTAGGACTTCCACTGTGAATGGCAGAGCCCTGGGGAGTGCTGTAGAACAGAGGTAGTGCAAGTACATGGTTCACTGAAATTGGACTCACAGGTAGTGAGGATGGTGAAGAAGACTTGTGACAGTCTGGCCTTCATAATTAAGGACATTGAATATAAAAGTAGAGAGGACACTGGTGAAGCCTCACTTGGAGAAATATTGCTTTAGGAAAGATGCCATTAAACTGGAAAGAGTGAAGAAAAGAGTGAAAAGTTTAAGGGGAATCTTCTTCACGCTGAAGATCGTGTGAGTGTGAAATGAGCTGCCAACTCTAGTGGTGTATGCAAGCTCGATTTCAACGTTTAAGTGCAGTTTGGATAGGTATATGGATGGTAGGGGTATGGAGGGCCATTGTCCCAGTGTAGGTTGATAGGAGAAGGCAGTTTTAATGGGTTGGCATGTCCTGGATGGGCTGAAGGACGCTTTCCATGCTGTACTTTTCTATGACTCTATGATTCTATAAAAGATCTATGAGGATGTTGCCAGGACTTGAGCAACTGAGTTATGGGGAGTGGTTGGACAGACTTCAAAATTTAATCCTTAGAGCATAGCAGACTGAACAGTGATTTTGTAGAGTTGTATAAAATCATGAGGAGTGTAGCTAGGGCCAATGCACTCAGCTATTTCTCCCAGGGTTGAGGAATCAATAACTAGGGGGTTTAAGATGAAGGGAAAGATTTAATAGGGACTTGAGGGGAAACTTTTCACACAAAGGATGGTATCTATGTGGAATGAGCTGCCAGAAGAAGTGGTTGAGGCAGCTAAGATAATAACCTTTAAAAGACAATGGGACAGGTACATGGATTGGAAAGGTTTGGAACTCAACTTCCAGGTCATTTAGGGTACAGTCTGTAAGATGCATTTCCTGGAACGGAAGGCTATACCTTAGGGGAGAAACTGGATAACGTGGGCACATTTTCTTCGAGTCAAGGAGGCTGAGGGGGGACCGGATAGAAGTATATAAGAATATGAGAGGCATAGTTGGGGTAGATAGTCAGAATTTTGTTTCTGAAAGTGGGGTGTCAACACCGAGAAGGAGAGAACAAGATTAAGGCGAGCAGAAGGAGTTTGAAACAGGGTCTGGGAAATAAGTTCCCGCCGCTGTGTGTAAGTGGCTTGTCTATCCTCCTAGTGTAATGCGTAGATTTACTCTAGGTGCTCCAGTTTCCTCTCACAGCCCAAAGACATGCCAGTTGCTCAGCTAATTGGGTCATTGTAAATTTTCCAGTGATTAGGCTAAGATTAAGTAGGTGGGTTGCTGGGTGGTGAGGCTCGTAGGGCTGGAAAGGCCCATTCTGCACTGTATCTCAATTAAAAAAATATTCTTTCCTGCATGAATGGGCACTTAACTCCAAGAAGTGTCACCTTCTGAGTCTGGCTGAATGAAGGTTGGGTGAACGGTGACTGCAAGTGGTGAAGCTGACCCTCCAGTGAAATTTGGGGCTCTGCTTTGAACAAAGTGTTTCGGTTCTGGGATGGATTTCATGGACTGAAATGAATGGGTGAGTTGATCTATTATTGTCCCATGGACCGAGATAAAAGGAAAAGCTTTTCTTTATCTGCACTCCAGTTGTATCAATCCATACGTGAGTACATTGAGATATTAACAAGTAAAACAGAATCTTGTATATAGCGTTACTTTACCGAGAAAGTGCAGAGCAGATAGACCTTGAGCTGCAAGGAGGAAACAGACTCAGTGTTAACATTCCAGTTTAAGATGGCACTGGTAATGCCTAGCAATTACTTATCGATGGCAAAAAAACAAGCTAAAGAAAACTACTAAATACTTTATTACTAACACTTTATTAAAAATGATCATTGTTAACAATGGAGTGGTGAGTGGTGGAGGTGACGGAGGAGGAGGTGCAGCTGAGAAATGGTCGAGGAAAGCGGTTGCAGAGGTGAAGGCGGAGGCGGGTCAAAACAGAGTCAAGGCGGGGTCGGGGCATCCCCGAGAGCGAGGAAATTCCTGACGGCTGATCAATTTAAGCACCGGGTCAGATTGGAAAGGGTCAGAGTGTCAGGACTGGAGGTGAGGCATGGGCTGATTCAGCTTGCTGCTCCAGCTCTGCGCTGAACTGAGGCTGCAGTGATGCCTGGCTTTGTGTCTTCATTAAAACTTCAGTTCCAATGCTATTTTTTTCGCCTACTTTTATTTGTTTGCACGATTTGTTCCTTTTCTATCTCTGCACATTGCATGTTTGACGATCTTCTTTTCCAATGAGTTCTTTTGGGTTTCTTTGTTTCCTGGCTGCCTGTAAGGAGACGTATCTCAAGCGTGTCATTTTGATAGAAAATGTATCTTGAACATGCAGACACAACGGACTACAGATACTGGAATCTGGAAAAATTCTCAAAGTGCTGAAAAAAATCAGGAGGTCAAGCAGCTTCTATGCAGGGAAGTGGGCGGTCAAATCTTCGGATCAAGACCCTTCATCTGCACTGCAAAGAAAGAGGGGAGACAGCCAGAATAAAAAGGTGGCGGAAAGGGGTGGAGCAAGAGATGGCAGGTGATACAAGAGCCCTGGATGGTCTGTGTTAATCTTATTGCAAAATGGGGACATAGCCAATGAGTGTCATTGGACCATCCTTTGACAGAGTGCAGCCAGTGGATCAGCACCCTCACTGCTCCAAAGACCAATGGTGTTGTCTGTATGGACTTTGTACCTTCTGCCTGTGAGTTTCCCCCATAGCACGACAGTTTCCTTGACAGTGGCTATATGTCATTAAGAGCTAGAGGAGAATTGATATATCATCAATGACACCTGCAAATTTCGACAGATGTACCATGGAGAGCATTCTAACTGGTTGCATCACTGTCTGGTATGGTGGGGGGGGCGCGGGGTGCGGGATTGTCTACTGCACAGGATCCAAGTAAGCTGCAGAGAGTTGTAACCTTAGTCAGCTCCATCATGGGCACTAGCCATGAAGGAGGGAGGAGAAGATGGCAGCACGACGCAGCACGCACGGCCGTTCCGAATGAATATCGTATGTGTAACTAGGGGGCCGTGCACAATCCTGATTTGATGGAGACAGCCGTGAGAAGCACAGAGGAACACCTGGAGTAACCTCTGAAATGCCTGCTTTGCTGCCGCTGCTACTGTGCGATCAAGAATCTCCGGAGACGAAGGCCCCAAATCCTCAGCTTTGCGTATCGCCTGTTGCCGGGGCCGGGGTCGAAGTGCTTGGCAGAGATGGTGCTCGGTGCTCGGTGTAGGAGAGCTTATCAGAGGCTCGGAGTTTTCGGACAGACTCGGAGTCAGACTGTGGTCGGATACTTCCAGGATGCTGCATCGGCAAGTTGGCGGCTCTGGAGGTTTACCGTCTGCGTGAGATGATGAGACTTTCGAGAAACTTTGAGACTTTTACCGTGCCATGGTCTGTTCTTATCAAATTACGGTATTGCTTTGCACTGTTGTAACTATATGTTATAACTATGTGGTTTTTGTTAGTTTTTAAGTTGGTTTGTCATGTGTTGACGTGATATCATTCTGGAAAAAACATTGTATCATTTCTTAATGCATGCATCACTAAATGGCAATAAAAGAGGACTGCGTGTGCTCATAATCATAGCCTCCGTAGCATCCAGGACATCTCCAAGGAGCAGTGCCTTAAAAAGGCGGCATCCATCAGCAAGGACCCCCATCGCCCAGGTCATGCCTTGTTCTCATTGTTACGCATCAGGGAGGAGGTACAGAAGCCTGAAGGCACACGCTCAATGAGGCAGGAACATCTTCTCCTCAGTCATCAGGTTTCTGAATGGATGTTGGGTGGTCATGTCCAGGGAAAGCCCAAGGCAGTTAAGGCTGCAGGTAAAATTAGTGGGAGAATAGGGTTGCCCTGGAGAGTGGCATGGAAGTAATGGATCAAACAGGTCTCCACCTGCACTGCAGGGAGTATAGGAGTCAACACAGATTCATGGCCAAATGGTTTGTTGATCTATTTTACCATACTGTGTATTAAGATCATAAACATGAAATAATCTGCAGATGCTGGGGTCAAAGCAACACTCACAACACGCTGGAGGAACTCAGCGGGTCGGGCAGTATCCGCGGAAAAGATCAGTCGACGTTTTGGGCCGGAACCCTTCGTCAGGACTATAGGGGGAAGGGGCAGAGGCCCTATAAAGAAGGTGGGGGGAGGGTGGGAAGGAGAAGGCTGGTAGGTTCCAGGTGAAAAACCAGTAAGGGGAAAGATAAAGGGGTGGGGGAAGGGAGGCAGGGAGGTGATAGGCAGGAAAGGTGAAGAAAGAATAGGGGAAAACACAATGGGTAGTAGAAGGAGGTGGAACCATGAGGGAGGTGGTTGGCAGTAGGGAGGTGGTAAAAATGCCATTCCCTATTCCTTATTCCCAGTTCCTCCGTCTCTGCCGCATCTGCTCCGAGGATGAGGTTTTCCATTCCAGGACATCTCAAATGTCCTCTTTCTTTAAGGATCGTGGTTTCCCTTCCGCTGTCATCAATGATGCCCTCACCCGCATCTCCTCCGTTTCCCGCACTTCGGTTCTCACCCCATCCTCCCGCCACCACAACAGGGACAGAGTTCCCCTTGTCCTCACCTACCACCCCACTAGCCTCCGGATCCAACGCATTATCCTCCGCAACTTCCGCCACCTTCAACAGGACCCCACCACTAAGCACATCTTTCCCTCTCCACCCCTCTCCGCCTTCCGCAGGGATCAGTCCCTCCGCGACTCCCTGGTCCACACATCCCTCCCCATGGATCTCTCACCCGGCACTTATCCCTGTAAGCGTAAGTGCTACACCTGTCCCTACATCTCCTCTCTTGCCACCATTCAGGGCCCCAAACAGTACTTCCAGGTGAGGCAACACTTCACTTGTGAGTCTGTTGGGGTCATCTATTGCACCAGTGCTCCCAGTGTGGCCTCCTCTACATCGGTGAAACCCGACGCAGATTGGGGGACCGCTTCGTCGAGCACCTCCGCTCCGTCCGCCAAAACAGACAGGATCTCCCAGTAGCCACCCACTTCAACTCTGCTTCCCACTCCCATTCAGATATGTCCATACATGGCCTCCTCTACTGCCATGATGAGGCTAAACTCAGGTTGGAGGAGCAACACCTCATGTACTGTCTAGGTAGTCTCCAGCCCCATGGTATGAACATAGAATTCTCCAACTTCTGGTAATTCCCTCCCCCTCCCTTCCCCTATCCTTATTTCACTCTGCCCCCTCCCGCAGCTGCCTACCACCTCCCTCATGGTTCCGCCTCCTTCTACTACCCATTGTGTTTTCCCCTATTCTTTCTTCACCTTTCCTGCCTATCACCTCCCTGTCTCCCTTCCCCCACCCCTTTATCTTTCCCCTTACTGGTTTTTCACCTGGAACCTACCAGCCTTCTCCTTCCCACCCTCCCCCCACCTTCTTTATAGGGCCTCTGCCCCTTCCCCCTACAGTCCTGACGAAGGGTTCCGGCCCGAAATGTCGACTGATCGTTTCCACGGATGCTGCCCGACCTGCTGAGTTCCTCCAGCGTGTTGTGAGTATTATGATCATGTAAGTTTCCTCCCACATCCAGAAACATTCTGCTAGGTGAACGAGCCGTTGTAAATCACCCGTCGTGTAAGTGGGTGGCAGGAGCGTAGGAGAAAATTAGGAATACGTAAACGAGAGTAACTTACAGAGAAAGAAGGAAGGAAGTGGGATGGTTGGGATTGCTCATTGCTCTGAGAGCCAGTAGAGTCCTGATGTGTTGACTGATTCCCTTTATCTAGTGAGGAACTCTGAAATCAAAGCAGCACACAGAAAAAGCTGGAGGAACTCAGCAGGCCAGGTAGCATCTATCGAAAAGAGTAAATGCTGACTGTACTCTTTTCCATAGAAGCTGCCTGGCCTGCTGAGTTCCTCCAGCATTCTGTGTGTGTGTTGCTCAGACTTCCAGCATCTGCAGATTTTCTCTTGCTTGAACTCTGAAATAAAGCTGGAATGTTGATGCAAACAGTAGAGGGACTGTCCCACAGTCTCAGGGACATGGGTTCGATCATAACCTTCTGGTGCTCTCCGTGTGGAGTTTTCACGTACTCCCTGTGACAGTATGGGATTCCTCTAGTTTCCTCCCACATATCACAAAGGCATGGTGGTGGGTTAACTGGTAAGTGAGGAAAATTTGATGGCTCTGGGCCGGTACTCACTGGAGTTTAGAAGAATGAGGGGGGATCGCATTGAAACCTATCAAATACTGAAAGGCCTCGATCAAGTGCATGTGCAGAGGCTCTTTCCTGTAGTGGGAGAGATTACAAGGAAGTCAATTTAGAATGATGAGAGGGAATTTCTTAAGCCAGGGGGTGGTGAATCTGTGGAATATATTGCCACAGGTGGCTGTGGAGACGAGGTCATTGGGTATATTTAAAGTGGATGTTGTTAGGTCCTTGATTAGTAAAGGTGACAAAGGTTATGGGGAGAAGGCAGGAGAATGTATTGCCACTGATGGCTGTGGACGCCATGTCATTGGGTATGTTTAAAACAGAAGTTGAGAGAATGGTGGAGCAGACTCGATGGACTGAATGGCCTAATTCTGCTCCTAAGTCTTACGGTGCTATGACCTAAATGGTAATTTAATCAAGAAGGGGATGATTGGCATGTGAGAGTGAGAGTAAATTGCCGGGCCACAAAGAAAGCAGAGTGATGGGATTACTGGGCAGACTGGCCTCCTTATGTGCCAGGGTAAATAATTAAGGAACACCCCCAGTCGTATTTTTACCACAGACAAACACTATTACAGAGATCTGAACTGCTACACCTTATTGTCCCACTTGCTTCCACGACTGTCTGTGAGGCATCATTCATCAATACTTCAAATTAGTGAGCATTGAGGAACTGTAACTTTGATAAGCCCCAGTCTTGGCCCGCAGAGTAAACACAAGATGGTAGACCCATAAAATGCATTATTGAATAAAATTAAAGGACTGTTGAATAAAGAGATAGAGAGGGACTGAGCTCCACTTAGAAGAAAAATAGTCATAATGATCCTGCTGCAGTCTGTTCTGTGCTGATTCATTTGCCAGAGAAAGATCATGCGGAAAACCTCCTAACCTTCATTCACTCCATCTGCCTTGCAATCTGTATGATCTCCCAATTGCTAATTATTGACAATAGGGATTTGCATTCCAGAGAATTCACTCTGATTAAAAATAACCCCTGCTCAAATCTTTTAGGCTGCAGTAGGGATTATGCATGTTTAAATTACCCGATGAGTTTGGTTTTTTAAAAATTTATTCAGACCACTGGTCAGTAATTAAAATCAGTGCACTGACTGGCACTGGTGGGTAAGTGATTGGCATTGCAATTGCTGTTCTTGCTCTGAAGTGGGAGATTTGCCCTGCTGGGGGGGTCCGTGATCTACAGCTGCAGCTCAAACTACGGCTCTCCACGAGTGGTGGGTTCTTGGTCTTGCCATGGAAGACGTGTGCCTTTGGGGTGGGGCCCTGTGGACGACTCGGTTCCTCACCAATGCCGCTGACTGAAGGGTCGCGGGAGACTGAGATGTCGGGGCAGTGGGTGGTGTGCGCCGCTGTCGGATGAAGGCCTCTCTACTCGAGCGATCCTCTCTCTCTTTCCTCTCTTTTTGATGGTGAGTGACGGCAAGTGCAATAAAGTTGGACTTCACCTAAACGCTAAAAAGACAGAGTACATGGCGTTTAACTGCGACGAAGGTACTCTCAAGACCGTAGAGAATGATACCATTAAGAACGTCTTTGACTACAAAAACCTTGGGTCAAGAATGATGAGTTCGGAGAAGGACATTAAGATACGGAAGGTGCTGGCGTGGAGGGCTATGAACGACATGAAGGAAATCTGGAAGTCGAACCTGACCAGACGGCTTAAAAAGAGGATTTTCATAGCAGTCATAGAGTCCATTCTCACGTATGGATGCGAGATGTGGACACTCACCAAGACGATGCGAAAGTCTAGATGGTTGTTATACACGAATGCTCCGGATGACTCTTGACGTGAGTTGGCAACAGCACATGATGAACGTCGAGCTCTATAACAACCTACCGATGCTCTCCACTAAAATCGAGGTGAGAAGACTGCAACTAGCGGGGCACTGTCTACGCCACCCCGAGCTACCTGCCAGCCTAGTCATCATATGGGAGCCCAAGCACAGGAGGATGAACCCTGGGCGCCCTCCCAAGACTATGGTCAACACGCTCCTAGAAGACAGCGGCGCGGCTAATGTAGATGAACTGAACACACTGATGAGGGAGAGGGAGAAGTGGAGAGTCCGTCATCGTGTCTGACGCCGGCCCCCTAGGCCTGAGTCGACATAGTAGTAGTAATAGACGGCCAGTTGGGCCTTGAGTTAGAGGACTCAGAGAAGTGTGTGGAAGATTGCAACATCAAAACAATGAGCTGCTGGTCTCCTGCTCTCATTGTTGCAGGAGCAATCTCCCTCTCTCGCTCTCTAGAGAGAGACATCCTGACTGAGATACTGAAGTGCTGGGTTATAAACTATGTTTATTGATGGACTCTGGATCAAGGTCACCTTGGGGGCTTTGCTGTTGCTTGCATGGTGGGTGGTGGGGGTTTGGTGCTTTGCTGGAGCAAGTAGAGGGAGAGGAGGGGGAAATTTGAAACTTTTGCTACTGCTTGTGCATGGGAGGGGGGAAAGGGACTTCAGAGTTCTAACATTTCTGTCATTCATCCTTTGGGTTTTTTTTCCCTGTTTTGAGGATGTCTGTGAACAGTAGGAATTTCAGGTTGTATTCTGTATACATTCCCTGATAATAAATTGAACCATTGAAACATTGAAGTGGTACAGTACTGTGTAAAAGTCTTAGGCGTGCATGCGGACGCACACACACACACACACACACACACACACACACACACACACACACACATTGCTAGGGTGCCTAGGACCTTTGCACAATGTAGAGCGGAGAACAAGTTTACAAATCTGGCAGGGGCAAAGGATGTTGGGAATGGTGAGGGTGGAATGCCGTGGGAGGGGTGTGGGACAGGTGGCAGAGGAATTGCAGAGGTAGTGGTGGTTCAAGTGCAGACATACCCAGCCCTGAGACACCAGGCAAGGTCATTTGATTCCCTACAATTGGCTTATTGATCATTACAGAATGTCTCTCTGGTGCTTCTCACTCGCTTCCCCTTTTTCCAAACATAATGCCCCTCACCCTGCCCCCTTGCCACTCTCAGTGCACAACAGGGACAAACATCAGAATCAGGTTTATCATCACTCACATATGTCATGAAATTTGTTTTTTCTTTGTAGCAGCAGCGCAGTGCAATACATAAAATTACTACAGTACTGAGCAAAAGTCTCAGACACCCATGTAATACATAACCTAAGGCTTCTGCACAGCACTATACCTGAGTTAACAGTTGAGTTTATTGTCATATGCACTAGTACTGTGCATGTGTGCAGATAACTTACATAACAGGCATTAGGTACATAGCATTCACAAGAAAAACATAAATTAAACCTAACTCACACGAAAATATGCAAATAAAAATATAACTTCCGGTCCAAATGGCGCCTGCGTACAACGTTCTTTCAGTCGACATCTTCTGGATAGATTTTGAAACCATAAATTTCACTTCTTTTATGTCTTTTATGTTTGTTATTCATCTTAAATGTTACTCTGAAACTTTTGGAGCCTGTGATTTGCAGCTTGGAGATCACTTGGATGTTTCAGTGCGCTGCTGTCTCCGAGGGGATTCTGGGAGGCAGAGGCAGTGTGCGGGAAGGCTGCAGGCCGGCGTTCGACTCCATTTCACCGATTAAAGCGTCCATTGTTCGCCGATTAAAGTAACAAGAGAGATTAAAGCTCCGGCTCCTGCCTTTTTATCACTGGGGTTCACTCTGCTGCCGGAGAGGAAAAACTGCTTTTTATCGCTGGTGAGATCGCCCTGATATGGAGAGGGAAGACTGCCTTTTATCGTTGGTGAGATTGCCCTGCTACGGAGAGGGAGAATGTTGCCCAGGTTTTCTGAGTTTTGGATGTGGACTTGAACTGCGGACTTCCTTCTGTCTTTTTTTACTGTATTTTCTGTATCTTTCTGCCGATCTTTCTAGGTTTTTTTGTGTGTGGGGGAGGGATATTTGGGGTCGATGTGTTTGATCTGTTTTTATTCATTTTTTTGTGGGGGGGAGGGATTTGGAGGTTGATAATCGTGCTGCCTTGCTTTTCTTTCTTAGTTTCTAGGCTACCTGAAGAAGAAGAATTTCAGAGTTGTATACTTTTATGAGGGGTGATTGATAAGTTTGTGGCCTAAGGTAGAAGGTCAATTTTAGAAAACCTAGCACATTTATTTTTCAACATATTCCCCTCCTACATAGTCCAGCGATCGTGGAGCATATGGATCTTGGACCTCCAGAAAGTGCCCACAGCAGGGGTGATTGATAAGTTTGTGGTTTTAAGATAGAAGGAGATGAGTTTTATAGCTCTCGTTACATGCACATGCAGTTCAACTCTTTGAGTAATTATGCAGAAAGTTTGAAGTTAATAACTCAACAAGGGTGATTGGTAAGTTTGTGGCCTAAGGTAGAAGGTGATGAGTTATTAACTTCAAACTTTCTGCATAATCACTCAAAGAGTTGAACTGCACGTACTTGTAACGAGAGCTGTATAACTCATCTCCTCCTACCTAAGGCCACGAACTTATCAATCACCCCTGCTGTGGACACTTTCTGGGGGTCCAAGATCCGTATGCTCCACAACCGCAGGACTGAGTGTATAAATGTAGGAGGGGACTATGTTGAAAAATGAATGTGTTAGGTTTTCTAAAACTGACTCCTTCCACCTTAGACCACGAACTTATCAATCACCCCTTGTATAATAAATGAGCCTTTGAACCTTTGAACAAGAGCCGAAAAAAAAAGCCAAAGCAGGGAAGAAAAAACATATTTAGAAGAAAAGAACCAAGTGGTCAAAGTGGTGCTATACTGAGTTAGTGATTTGGGTTGTGCCGATTGGTTCAAGAAACCAGTGGATGAAGGGAAGTAGCTGGTCTTGAACCTGGCAGTGTGGGACTTCATGATAGCTGATGCAAGAGAACATTGCCTGGATGGTTGGGATTTTGGCAGTCTCTTCGGGTGATGGAGAGTGGGGCGTGTGGTAAGCCCACCAGAGCAGAGCCAGTGCTTAAAAAATTGGCCTGGAAGATCACATTGACGTTGATTCACACAGCTCACCAAATGGACTGATAGGATTCTGCAAGATCAGCATTGGTGATGCCTTCGAAGAACGTCAAGAGGCTTGCTGTGCGTATTCCATGTGTTAGAACCACACAACGAATCACTACTGCCCTCTACACTTTGGGTTTTTATACTAAGTTTGACATGCAAATACTTTTCTTTGGATAGTATGGATGGTGCATTAAGAGCAATGGTGAAATTTATTATCGGTGTTGGTATAGACAGAAGTGGCTTGATATATTTTCTATATTGCCTTTAATGAAGCCAAGAATATGGCTTTGTAATGAGTTTTTGGGCCTGTGTGTGGCACTGGAGAGCACTGGGCGCAGAGGTTTTTCAGAGTACCTGAATTGATTAATTGCTTTTCAAATAGCTTTTTAATCATTTAGAGTTCCTTGTGTTTTTCATGAGTGACTCACTTTTTGTAATGCAGTCCCCTGGTGCCTTTTGCTTAAACTTGTTAAGGTCATCTTGATAGGCTCAGAGGGATTCCGTGTTACTTGTGTTATTTAAGGGGATGCCCTATTAGTGCTAATCGCAGGATCCTAATCTTGAGAATGTTACATCTCGCAGAGTCACTCAGTCGAGCCACCAATGTTCTTTAGGGATTATGATTCCTAAATCTGAGCCTGTCTTTCCTCTGCACAAGGGTTCCGATATTGCCCACGCACACCGTGACAGCCTTGTGTGGCCAATAATATTGAGCAGTGCTCTGAGGGCTGTCTCCTGCAACTCTCACCCGTCTGTCCTGCAGATCCGAGAAGGCATATGGGGTCCTTGTTTGACCTCAGGTTCTGCTGGCGGACCTCAGGCCAATTCAGAAACATAGAACATGGATCACTACGGCACAATATTCCTGATGTTAAATGACCTCAGAATCAGAATCAGGTATATTGTGACGTGAAATTTGTTAACTTAGCAGCAGCAGTTCAATGCAATACATAATCTAGCAGAAAGAGAAAGAAAAGAAAAGTAATAATAAACAAAATAAAGCATAATAATAAATAAACAAGTAAATTACATATATTGAATAGATGATTAAAAAATGTGCAAAAACAGAAATACTGTATATTTAAAAAGTGAGGTAGTGTCCAAAGCTTCAAAGTCCATTCAGGAATCGGATGGCAGAGGGGAATCACTGAGTCTGTACCCTCAGGCTTCTGTATCTCCAACCTGATGGTAACAGTGAGAAAAGGGCATGCCCTGGGTGCTGGAGGTCTTTAATAATGGATGCTGCCTTTCTGAGATACCTCTCCCTAAAGATGTCCTGGGTACTTTGTAGGCTAGTACCCAAGATGGAGCTGACTAGATTTATGACCTTCTGCAGCTTCTTTCTGTCCTGTGCAGTAACCCCTCCATACCAGACAGTGATGTAGCCTGTCCAGGGGCATATCTACAGAAAATAGCACCTATGGCAAGCACTGAAATTGCACCCCTGTCCAAACATCTGACACCCATCTTTTAGATAACTTTACCATAATATCAGCTCAAAAATACAAGTCAAGCTCAGTAATCTTTTAATTAACAAATTATGGCACTACACAAAAATTATAACTGCACCTTCCTTGCTTTCACTGATGCAAATTGGTCTATGATGTGATCAAAGTCAGTCTTTTTCAGTTTCCTCTCTTTCTACACTCAGCAGAGCAAGATCACAGAGTCTGCCTTGACCCATGCAGGTTCTCAAATACGAAAGTATTAGTTTTAACTTGCTGGATGATCTCTCACAGCTGGCGATGGAAACTGTGATGGTTAGCATTATCTGAATAGCAATGCAAAGATTGGGGAAGACGCTCTCATCTCCATACTGAACGATAAATTCAAGAAGCTCTTCAGGTCTTGATATTTTCATGTTGGCCTGCCTTGATAGCAACATTCTGCAATCCAAAATTTCTTCATATAGCTGCTGTCCATCAACATCAGAGCTGTACAATTCGCCCAAATTTTCGCACTTCTTCTTTAGGTCGTTACTGTCAGCGCCGTAACACAATCCCTCAACATTGAGAAGGAATCCAAACTTGGCATCAGTGTCATGCAAATGAGCGAAGCTTTCATCCATTTCTCTGTGAAGACAGTCGAGTGTTTCCTTCATGACTCTGTCCATTTCCTCCTTAGCTGTTAACCCAGCGTCTCTTGAGTTCTCATCAGCCATTCATTTCTTTCGTCTCTGATGTCTTTCAACTTCAATATTCCATTCTTGGCAGAGACCTACTCTATCTTAGAGTGACTCACTGACCAACACTTCTCTTTCATTATAAAAATAATCTCGGAGGGCTTTCAAATCCAGGGCAACATCGTGGAAGTTCATGCTAGGATCCTGCAGACCCTTTTGAATATGGGCAATGCAAATGTGTACTTTGTTCCAAAATCCTAGCAAAATCAGAAAATCATAACTCAACATGCGATTGTCCAGCTGCCTTGCGTCACTTCTTTTTTCAGTGGTCTTGTTTTCATTGTTTATCATGTCCGGGAGCACTTGAAGTATCTCCTCAAGGTACTTGTTGACAGGCTTCACTGCTTCTGTTCTTGCACTCCACCTGGTTTCGGACTCCGACTTAACAACCACAGGCACGGCGTTTTTGAGTTCTTCCCAGCGCTGTGTTGAATGAGAGAAAAACATGTAGAGAGCTTCGATGGTTCCAAAAAATGTAACCATCATTGTATCCTGCTTGGCTGCATGTCCACCCACCAAGTTGAGTGAGCGATTGTCGCAATTCACGAACACTGCCAGGTTGTTTTTCTCACTTATTCTTTGATGAACACCACTTCTGTGTCCGGCCATCACAGCAGCGTTCTCATAGCATTGTGACCGACAATCTTGTATCTCCATTTTGTCCTTCCCTAACTGGTTCATGATGTCTTCAACCAAGTTCTCAGCATCCTTCTGGCTCATCTGGATAAAACCAAGGAAAGACTCTCTAACACAGACTGTTTTCCTCTCAAACTCAACTTCCACATACCTCACTACTTCTGACATCTGCTCACGGTGTGCCCGATCAGGAGTCGAGTCGAACATGAGACCATAGTACTTGGCTTTACGAATGCTTCTCAGTAAACTCTGGCGAACAGTGGATGCCATCATGTGGCTGAATTCGTTCTGGACACCCGGTGAAAGATAAGACGCGGATCCAGGATAACTTTCCAAATGAGTGAGGTGTTCTTTTATGACAGGGTCAAAGACGGCCAGTAGTTTCAGTAAGCCAAGGAAATTTCCACATTGGAGTCATTGTCTAGCTGAAGTGACTCCCTGTGTCCTTACAAAGCCAGGTTCTGAGTCACAAGGAATTTGATGCAGTGAAGGATTCTTGTCAAGATATCACGCCACTTCTGCTTTTCCTTCTCAATCTGTGACTGAAATACCGCGTCAATAACTCCTCTGTTTCCAGCTAAATTTCTTTCCATTTCTTTCCGTTGTCTAAAGCATTCCCAATGATTCTTGGCATTTTCATGAATGCTAATCCTTTCAGGTGCTTTCCACTGGTTGAATCCACTTTCCTGCTCCAATGAGGATTGATGGTCTGACCGGGAATAGAGAAGACAACAGATACAAAATGCAGACTTTTTAGAAGGGGAACAGACCAGCCATGAGCGAGTCACTTCCTCACCACGACCATTTCCCGATTTCTTCTTGAACCAAGTTTTGTTCCTGGAGCAATTATTTGTTAGTAGGAAAGGCCTCTCACTATTCTGGAAATACTTTGAACCCAGCTTTACTATTTCTGTTCTCAACACGTCAGGCAGAATTGCTTTTCCAGTATCCTTGTCAAACTTCAAGTCCAATGTCATGCTGTTCAATCACTTCTGGTATAACAGTTCGAGGCTCTTTGACACCATCCAGTTCACTAGGTTCAGTGTCGTCAGGTTCAATCTTGTCAGGTAAAATCTCGTCAATAAACTCAACAGCACCATCACGACCATCGTCTTCCCCTCCTGTCATGTCCACGTTCTCTGTGGCAGCCTCACTCTTAATCTCGTCATACTCGGATTTATCTGACTTGACTTCCTCCTTAGGTTGTGACGCATTTGTACTTGATCCACCTTCAGATTCTAACAAACTTGTAGCAGGTGCATGGAACGTGTCGAACTACTTGTTCTGGACTTTTCAAAGAAGGGCATGAAGAACTTGCTCGACTTCTTGGCTTCCTCTGCCTCCAACTTTCGTCTCTTCCATCCTTCAGCTCCACTTTCCTTCTCCTTTGTGAAGAAATGTTTCATGGTCTTCTTACACAATGCCCTGAAATAAGGCCATCCTAGTGCTTCTCACCCATGGTAATCAAAGACAGATCATACATCTGAAGAAAATTCTTTTTTTCACTATCCGAGGATGGCTTGTCTGACTTTAATAGAAACTGCTCAGTGGCGCCCCCCCCTTCAAGTGGTGCGCAGGACACGTGCCATACCTGCCATACCTTAGATACACCACTCAGCCTGTCAGAATGCTCTCCACGGTACAACTATAGAAGTTTTTGAGTGTATTTGTTGACATGTCAAATCACTTCAAACTCCTAATAAAGTATAGCCGCTGTCTTACCTTCTTTATAACTGCATTAATGTGTTGGGACCAAGTTAGATCCTCAGAGCTCTTGGCACCCAGGAACTTGAAGCTGTTGACTCTCTCCACTTTTGATCCCTCTATGAGGATTGGTATATGATTCTTCGTCTTACCCTTCTTGAAGTCCACAATCAGCTCTTTCCTCTTACTGACATTGAGTGCCAGGTTGTTGCAGCGGCACCATTCCACTAGTTGGTATATCTCACTCCTGTACGCCCTCTCGTCACCACAAGATCTCCACCAGAACTATATCCCTCCATTCTCCACATATCCATGTCGATCTAAAAGCCTCTTAAATGCCAC
Organism: Mobula birostris; assembly: GCF_030028105.1. Classification (NCBI taxonomy): domain Eukaryota; kingdom Metazoa; phylum Chordata; class Chondrichthyes; order Myliobatiformes; family Myliobatidae; genus Mobula; species Mobula birostris. Next base: position 155,593,992 of record NC_092377.1, on the reverse strand, counting down.
TTCTGTATCTGTTTCCAACACCTGAAAGCCTCTTCCAGGCATCTACCATTCTCTATGTAAAAAAATCCTGCCCCTGGCCATCTCCTTTAAACTTTCCCCTTTCACTGTAAATGAGTGTCCTCTAGTATTTGATATTTCTGCCCTGGGAGAAAGACTCTGAATGCAGAGAAGATCTATGCCTTTAAATTTCTTAAACTTCTCTCTCAGCCTCCGACACTGCAGAGAAAAACATCCCAAGTTTTTCCATCCTCTCCTTGTAGCTCACTCCCTCTAATCCAGGCAGCATCCCGATGGACCGCTTCTGCTCTCTTTCCACTGTGTCCACATCCATCCTATAATGGAGAAACCAGAATCTTGCACAATACTCCAAGCATAACCTGATCAAAGTTTAATAAAGCTGGAAGGAGATCCATTTGGGGTTATTATTTTATCCTTCCTTGAGTATTGATCCAATTCTTTTGTAATTCACTATCCCATGCAGAAATGACTGGCTAATTTCAAATAAGTACTCACATCACATATAAGAACAAATACTTCATTCCTGATTTAATGTGCATTGTATATTTTTCAGAATGTCTGCAGATTTACATTAGCAGTACTATAAATGATATATCAAAATGTTAATTAAATATCAGTATCACCTGTCACCTTCTGGCTTGTACTCTTCCTCCTCCCCACCTTCTTATTCTGGCTTCTTCCCCCTTCCTTTCCTGTCCTGTTGAAGGGTCTCAGCCTGAAACATTGACGGTTTACTCCCCCCATTCATTGCTGCCTGGTTTGCTGAGCCCACTGTTGCACACTCTGCTCATGCATGGCTGAGTAACCGCTTTGTCAAGTTCATTGATGGCACAACGATGGTGAGATTCATCACCCACACCGATGAGATGCCCTACAGGGAGGAGGCGAAGAACTTGAGGCCTGGTGCCAGGTAAATAACCTCTTCCTCAGCGTCCACAGCACAAAGGAGATGGTTACTGACCTCAGGAGAACTCGTACCACTCGCCATTTTTTACATCGGTGGCACAGCAGTGGAAACTGAGGGTAGTTTCAAACACCCGGGTGTGCACATCTCGCACAACATCACGTGGTCCCAGAGCACAATCTACACAGTCAAGGAAGCTCACCAATGCCTCTGCTTTCTGAAAAGGTTGAAGAGAGCTGGACTTTACACATGAATACTTACGACCTTCCACAGATGCACAGTAGAGTGCATCCTAACAAGCTACGTCACTCTGTGGAGCAGGAACTGCACTGCGGCGGACAAGAAGGCTCTCTAATGGGTCGTCATATCACCAGCACCAGCCTCCCTGCCATCAGGGACAGGCTGTCTGTACAGAAAGGCATCAGAAAAGGGTCAGCAGTATCATGAAGGATCCCACGACCCCTACTCAGGGACTGTTTGTCCCAATCCCTTCAGGGAGGAGGCTATGTAGCATCCACACCAGGGCCACCAGACTCAAAGCCAGTTACTTTCCCCAAGCTCTCAGGCTGATGAACACCTCCACCCACTAAACCTCCCCACCACATCCCACAGCACCAGTTCCTGTCAGAGTCACCTTTGTTAAGGCACTCCTGTTCTTAGCATCACTTTATGTAGATTTAATCAATGTATATAAGCTATTTTATGTATTTACAGTACTGAACAAAAGTCTTAGGCTCATTTATAGATATAGCTAGGGTGCCTAACTTTTGCACAGTATTTTCTTCATCGCATAGGAATGCTGCCACAAAAATAAAAAAAATCTTGATATACGAGGAGTGATTGATAAGTTCGTGGCTTAAGGTAGAAGGAGTCAATTTTAGAAAACCTAGCACATTTATTTTTCAACATAGTCCCTTCAGACATTTACACACTTAGTCCAGCGGTCATGGAGCATACGGATCTTGGACCTCCAGAAAGTGCCCACAGCAGGGGTGATTGATAAGTTTGTGGCCTAAGGTAGAAGGAGATGAGTTACCAAGTTCAAACTTTCTGCATAATCACTCAAAGAGTTGAACCACATGTGCATGTAACGAGAGCTGTATAACTCATCTCCTTCTACCTTAGACCACAAGCTTATCAATCACCCCTGCTGTGGGCACTTTCTGGAGGTCCAAGATCCGTATGCTCCCCGACCGCTGGACTAAGTGTGTAAATGTAGGAGGGGACTATGTTGGAAAAATAAATATGCGAGGTTTTCTAAAATTGACCTCTTCGACCTTAGGCCACAAACTTATCGATCACCCCCCCCCACCCCACCCCGCCCCCGGTATGTGAGTGATGATAAACCTGATTCCTCAATTGTGGACTGAGAGTGGGAAGGGGGCAAGGAGAGGGATATCATGGTTGAGAAAAGGGGAAGGGAGAGGGGAGGAGGAGGAAGCACCAGAGAGACATTCTGCATTGATCACTAAACCAATTGTTTGGAATCAAATGACTTTGCCTACTGTGTCAGGGCTGGGTGTGTCTGCATCCATGCCAACCCCCACCCCCCTTGGTACTCCGTTTCTGCCACCTGTCCTATAGCCCTCCTGTGGTGCCCCACCCTTGCCATTTCCAACATCCTTCGCTCCCACCAGATTTAGAAACTTGCTGTCTGCTCCACGTGGACAAATACAGTACTGTGCAAAAGTCTTAGACAGCCTAGCTACATATATGCACCTAAGACTTTTGCACAGTACTGTGTTTTTTAATTATTGCATTCTTTAACTTAGTGTATGTTTTATGTACTGCATCGGATCTGGAGTTACAATTATTTTGTTCTCCTTTAAATTCGCTTACCAGAAATAACGTTAAACAATGTTGAATCTTGAATTCTAAACCTTTGTGTGTGTGTGTCTGGATTTGCAGAATCTCTTGTGTTTAAGTATCATAGAATATTATAATTTCAAGTTTCTAATCATGGAGCTGCTCCTTAATAAAACTAATTACAAAGAGTTCAATATCTGCGTCTTAATATTACACTCACATACACGTGAGTGGGGTTGTAAATAAAGAGCGTGGGGAATGCTGTACATTTGGGTGCAACTGTTTCTCAGTTCTTTCTCCTAAAGACCCTGGTTAAGTGCTGAAAAATGGGTGTGTACTTCCCTCGAGTAATTTAATTAAGCGACCACAGATCATTAAAATGCAGGGTAGTCGGCGCTGACTCAGAGCTGGGTCTCACGCAAAGCAAGGATTTTGCAGTGACACAAGGGTTCGGGACAAAGCCAGGAAGAGGAGGAGCGTGAGGCTGGAGGTCATGGTGGGAGACCTGAGCTCCCATTTCAATCCCTGTCCCTGATAAAGACACAAGAGACAACAGAATCTGGAGAGGTGCACAGAGAGCTGCAGGACGTCAGTGGGTCAGACAGCACCTATGGAGAGAAATGGACAGTTGATGTTTTTGATCAGGACCAAAGTCCAGAAGTAGAGTCTCGACCCTAAACACCTCTAATCACTGGGTTTGGACTTGGGACCTGAGGACTTGGCATCACTCTCACTTCAGATCCTGTTTCAGAACCTAAATGCAAAGGAACTCTCTTGTATTACTGAGTGAGTGCTGACTCTTTCAAGGACAGGAGCTTTCAGAGGAAATGTTGAACTGGGAACCCTTCTCCCTTCTTGAAAGATCCCACTGTACTTTTTGAACAAGGCACAGGGGAGGTTCAGATTTAGATTCTGATTTATTTATCATGTGCACAGTATGTTGAAACATGCAGTGAAAAGCATTGTTTGTGTTAACAAGCGTATGCTGAGGGCCAACATAGCAAGCCCACAATGTTCATCAGAACAACGCAAACAACAACAAAACAAAACAACAACAGTAAGACAAGCCCCTTTTTCACCCTCCCATCTACCCACCCACCCATTCCCTTCCACATATAGAGAGGTCTCCAACCTCAGGACAAGCCACCTCTGGGCTTCTATTCCTTAGTCCTAAACTCCACAGGACGCATGATCACAGGATTGACATTTGGGCTTATAGACTCGCATGGGGAATACACCTGATGTCCTGTAGCTATTGTTGCATCAGGGAGAGAATTAAAGCTTATACTCTAAGCAAAATACAATGGAGTTCGGTTAATTGGGACCTACTGGGATCAGTACCTTTTGGCCCAGTTAAGCACTGCCATAATTAGTCAAAGTTTCATGCAAATACTTCTTTAAAAAAGACATGAAAATGCAAACTACTGTTTAACTGAGTAAAAAAATATGTATTTAAATAAAATAACAAATTAGATCACTACCAAAACTATTACAGTGCTGTAAAGCTGTGAATTAGTTCCTAATAGTAATTGACAGGGGAATTAATCGGTGTATACTGCAATGTTCTTTTGATTGATTATAAATTAACAAAATCAGCACAGACACCTAGTGCAGATAATGGATTGCCTTCAAACAATGCTTTCAATTATTGCATCCTCCAAATCTTCATTTTCATTGTAACATTCAAGATGATTGTCAATACCTTCAAATTCTTTGCAGCTCCTCATTTTCACTCCTGGCCATTTCTGGCATCTCCAAACCTATATGCCTCTAACAGCGATGAGCAAAACATTTCTGAATTGTCTTACTGCTTACTTCTTGCCAACTATCAGTGACAAAAATTTGCTGCTTTTTGAACACAAAGACATGGAACTAATGCTATTTTAAAACTGTATACTCTGTAGTGTCTAATGGCCGCATGGCGTGCACCTCACTGACGGTAGTTAGTGTTTTGCAACAGTTCCCTGTCCCAACTAAGTGGCATAGTGTCCCAAATAAATGAGGGGAATCCCAACTATTTTCTTGATTAGTTTTTGCACTTTAAGAGTTGTCCAAACAGGCAGCTGCTCTGATTAACTGATGGCCTAATTAACTAGAATCCACTGTATTCACCTTTATACAGCACATTTACTGACATCACTGGTAATAGGTTGAATCATAGAGTCACACAGCACAGAAATAGGCTCTTTAGCCCATTATATCCTCAATGATCATAAGAGAAACTACGCAGAAAGCACTGCAGTGTCTCCTCTTCCTTAGAAATTTCCAAATCTTCAGCATGATATCTAAAGCTTTGATGAACTTCTATAGACGTCTGGTGGAGAATATATTGACCGGTTGCATCACAGTCTGGCAGAGAAGCACCAATGGCATTGAACAGAAACTCCTACAAAACGTATCGGATACAGCCCAGTCCAACACTGGTAAAGCCCTGCCCACCATTGAGCACATCTACATGGAGTGCTGTCGCAGAAAATCAGCATCCATCATCCAAGACCTCCACCACCCAGGGCGTGCTCTCTTCTCACTGCTGCCATCAGGAAGAAGGTACAGGAGCCTCAGGACTCTCACCATCAGGTCCAGGAACAGTTACCACCCCTCAAGCATTAGGCTCTTGAACCAGAGGGTTTAACTTCACTCACCCCATCAATGAACTGTTCCCACAACTCACATTCGAGGACTCTTCATCTCACGTTCATGATATTCACTGCTTATTTGTTTATTTTCATTATTTCTTTTTTCCTTTGTATTTGCAGACTTTGTGTCTCTTGCACATTTGTTTTTTGTCTATCCTGTTGGGTATGGTCTTTCACTGGTTCTATTGTTTCTTGAATTTACTGAGTATGCTTGAAAGAAAACGAATCTCAGGATTGTATATGGGAAGGTATATGTACTTTGACACTACATTTACTTTGAACTTTGAACTTTGATCATTGCACCCATCTGTATTGAACCTATTTACCCACATTACATCCAGGTGTCTTGACAACTCAAGTATTTGTCTGGATTTTCTTAAGTATTATGAGAGTCTACCCCCCACCTTCCTAGGCAATGCATTCTAGGCTCCAACTTACTTTTGGGTGATAAAAGCTTCCCCCACCCCCTAAATCCCCTCTAAATCTTAAATTTAAGTTTTCTTGTTGTAGACACACCTGCCTTTGATAAAGGTACTTACTGTTCACCTTGTTTATTCCAATCAGATTGTAAATATATTGATAATTCATCTCTAGTTCAAAGAACATTTATTATCAAAGTATGTATACTATATACAACCTTGAGATCGGATGGCAGGTGGCGCAGTAGCATCAGCGCCGGACTTTGGAGCGAAGGCTTCCGAGTTCGAATCCAAGTCAGGCCACCCGTCGCCCCCCCCCCCCCCCGAGCATGCTTTCTATCCATGCCAAGTTGAGCGTCGAGCTAGCCACTTGGCCTCATACAAAAAACAAGGGTCGAGTTAGGAACGTTCATATCGTGACCCAGTTAATCCAAAAGGAGATCAGTCCTGACACTATGCATCAGACAAGAATGCCTGACTGTCTGGTGCGACACGCTAGGAAGGAAGGAACCTTGAAATTCACCTCCTTACAGGCAGCCACAGAACAAAGAAACTGAATAGAACCTGAGTGAAAAAGAAAACCGTTAAACACCCAATGTGCAAAGCGAAAGAACAAACTGTGCAAACAATAACATGTAAACAAATACCATTCAGAACTAAAGTTCGCAAAAGTGAGTTCGCAGCTGATCTAGGAGCCTGTTTGTTGCAGGCCACAGCCTCAGTTCCACTCAGAGATGAGTAAACTTCATCGAGCAGAAAGCTAAATGCTGGCCTGTTCCACACCTTCAGCCAATATTTTCCAGTAATAGTATCCAGTCAATGTACCACTTTTGCTTTACAAGAACCAAGCATACCATGTTGCTCATAGCAACCTTCCACAAGCAGCAATGTGACAGCAATTGGTTTTGTGAGTAACATATGAGTAACATGCATTGGCAAGATCACCACGGTAACTCACCTCAGTCCTCTGTAAGGTAATGCCCCGGAGTATTCCATTGCACTTGAGAGAGCAGGTGAAGCCCCAATTCAACGTCTCATCTGAAAGGTGACAGTGCAGCACTCCCAGATTACATTAGAGTGGCAGACCAGATTCCATGTTTGTTTATCTTTATGTATAACTGTGGGAATGTTACACTGGGCTTTGAATGAAGTGTTAAGTTACTGTCTTGGCAAGAGCTGCAGGGCAGGTAGGCACTTCAGCCCTTTGGTTCTCTCCCTCTTCCATTGAATGGGACTACAGCTGCTCTCTATTTCAAAGTTTCAAAGGTACATTTAATGCCAGACAAATGTATACAATATACATCCTGAAATTCTTTTTCTTCACAAACATCCACAAAAATAGAGGTGTGCCCAAAGAATGAATGACAGTTAAATGTTAGAACCCCTAAGCCCCCCCAGCTGCCCCTTCCCACGCAGAAGCAGCAGCTAAGCAATGATCCCCCCTCTCCCACCAGCCAAAAAAGTATTGGTGCCCCCCCCCCAAGGAGCACTCAAGCGTGCAGCAAAGCATCAATAAAGACACAGACTTGCAGAACTCCAAAGACTACTCATTCACCTGGTAATTCGACATACCACAGGCTCTCTCTTTCCCAAATAAGGGAAAAAGAGGTGTCCCTGTTTCACAGTGAGAGGGGAGACATAACAAACAACTCACTGATGTACGATTAAAAAAAAGTCTGTTGTGTTGCTTTTTCAGAACTCTGTGCCCAAAGAACTTGGGTCTCTGAGCACACAGCCAGCAGCCAGCTTGCAGCTTTCGATCTCCCGCCTCCCACGACGCACTTATTTCCTGCAGAGGCACCGACCTCAAGTCCACCTGCCTTCAGAGCCACGAAATCCTGGAACCCTGAAGGCGTGCTAGTCTTCTAGGCTGCGCCCTTGGCATATCGGATAGCAGCTAGTTGTGAGACACCGAGAGCAGGCCCCGTTCTGCAAAGAACTGAAGTCAACATGTAACTCCAGGACAGGGTCTTCAAAAGAACCCTGAAAAGGAAAAATAGAGATATTAAAGATAGAAATAGAGCTGTTTCCAAAGATGCAAGCAAAGGAGACGCCACTGATCCTGCTGGGCTCCACCCAGAGAGTTCAAAGTAATTTATTATCAACGTACATTTATGTCACCATATACAACACTTAGAATCATTTTCTTGTGGGTATTCACAGTAAGTGCAAAGAAACAATAAAAACCACACGCAAAATAATAATAGTAAGTAAATAAGCAATAAATAACAAGAACATGAGATGAAGAGCCCATGACATTAACTGTGGACTCACTATTTCAGGAATAGCCATACATGCAGCCCAGTAATCTACCTTCTTCCTAACAATGATAAAGAAATTGACTTCCACTGCCTTCCATGATGGAAAATTCCATAGGTTCATCACACCACTGAATGATTTCACCAAGTTTCAGTTCACACCATCTCACTCCATATTCTGGGATTCTGATCCCTTGTTCTGGAGCCGACCTGGCCGTCTGGTCTGTAATGTCAAATGACTCATTATGCAAACACTAAATTTTCTTCCAGAAGAAGAGCAGGAAATTGGCCTGGCATGCAGGGCAATATTCCTTCCTCAACTAATGATATTTCCATTGCTTGGAGTGGGCTCTGAGGAATATCCCAACTTTGTAACTGGGTAGCAGTCATCACTGGAATTCCTGTCCTGGGATTGAAACTAGACACAAGGGGCTGGTGATCTATCACTACCATAACCTTTTGTCCCTAGAGGTAGTGGTGGAACTTCTTTATTCCCCATACTAGACTAAGGGCCTCTTGGTTGATCTGTACGTAGTTGTGTTCTGCACTTTTCAGAGATCGTGAAGCAGATGCAATTGGGCATTCAGGTCCATCTTTCATAATATGTGACAAAACAGCTCCAATGCCATAAGGGGACACATTACCTGCCAGTCTGATGGGCAAGGAATGGTCATAATGGGTAAGCAGTTCATCGGACATTATTAGTCTCTTTGTTTCCTTGAATGCTTGTTCAAATTTTTCTGACCATTCCCACTTTGCTCCTGCCTGTAACAGTGCATTCAATGGATGCAGCACTGTAGCAATGTTTGGAAGAAGTTTGGTAGTAGTTTACAAGGCCCAAGTATGACCTGAGCTGTGACACATTTTCCAGTTTGGGTGCCTGTAGCAGTGCTTCAGTCTTCTCTTGTGACTTATGTAAACCATACTTGCCAATGACATGTCCACAATATGAGATTTCATTCTTCAAAACCTCACATTTCTCTCTCTTTGCTCACATACCATACTCACTCAGCCTGGTAAACACTTTATCAAGATTTTAGAGGTGCTCTTCATCATTTTTGCCCATGATGTTATCAAGGTAACATTGTGTTCCTGGGATACCTCAGGGCACTTGGTGCATTGCTCCGAATTATTGATGCTGATGCAACGCGGAAGTCGAGACGATTATACTGGAACAGTGCCTTGTGAGTGTTGTTTGTGACGAACTTCCTGCTTGACTCCTCAATCTCCATTTGCAGGTAGGCTTGTGACAAGTCAATCTTTGAAAATGTCTTCCTGCCTGCCAAAGATGCAAAATGTCTTCTATTCATGGCAGGGATACTGCACAGTACACAGCACCGGGTTGATGCTCACCTTGAACTCCCCACATATGCGAATGGTTCTGACCTTCTCTTTCCTGATCACTGGGTCAATAGGCATGACCGAATCACTCCATTCAACCTTGGATACCAGTCCAGACACCTCCAAGCTCGTAGTTTAGCAGCCACTTTAGGATATAGTCCATTATGCACTGGACTGCGCTTTATGGAATTTTGGTGTTGCTGTTTCATCCGGTTCAATTATGGCCTTCATGCCTTTGAGTTTATCAATCCCCTTCTCAAATAAATTCTCATTAACGTTAAGCAGCTGTGCCAGTCTCTGGTTAGTGCTACCATTTGGGCTGTTGATGTCACACTGAGAGCTTTGATTGAGTGCCAGTCTAGCTGCATTTTTCTCAACCATTCACGTCCAAAAAGTGCTGGCCCTCCACTTTTCAATACATAACACTCTAACTGTTGTGCTTGGCCTCCAAACATCACATTTACTTTCAATCTGCCTTTTCACCCGTGTAAGTCTCTAGCATCATGGAGGTCTTCTCCAATGGTAGCTTAGAAAGCAGTCTGTTGTAGTCAGCCTCTGGAATTATGTACAAAGCTGACCCTGTATCCAGCTCCATTTTCAGTTTTACAACAGACACATCAATTGTGATCCAGATGATTTTGCTATCCTTTTTGACATTTGTAAGCTTCCAGTCCTCCTGAACCATTCTAGAATCTAATGATTCTTGAAAGATCAGTACTAATGCCCCCACAATCTCCTGAGCTACCTCCTTCAGAAACCTGGGGTGTAGTGTCCATCCGGTTCAGATGACTTATCTGTTTTCAGACCTTTCAGCTTCCCAAGCACCTTCTCCTTAGTTAAAGCAACAACACTCACTTCTGCCCTCTGACACTCTCAAATTTCTGGCACGCAGCTGGTGTCTTCCACAGTGAAGACTGATGTAAAATATTGGTTGTAATCCTGCATCAGGACTTTTTACAGACATTGAAGTGCTTCTGAAAATGGAGTTACTAATAAAATGTAGACTTCTAAAAGGAGAAATTTAATAAGAACTTGAGGGGCTACTCCTTCGCCCAGAGGGTGGGTATTACTGTACATGGAATGCACTGACCAAGGAAGTGATTGAAACAGTTGCATTAACAATATTGAAAAGTACTTGGATCGGAAAGTTTTAGAAGAATGTGGACCATACCTGGGCAACAGCATTGACCAGTTCATCTGTAGGGCTATTTTCTGTGCTGCATGACTGTATGACTGTATTGATCAGTTCAGGCCGAGCAAGATCGTACAAATAGGGTCACGATCAAGACTAGGTAAGCTTAGAGTTACACTGTGTTATAAATATTGATCAGGACACTGAGAGAAAGTCCCATGCTCCCTCTTTTCATTTCATCATGGGATCTTGTAAGACCTCATGGTCTTACAAGTGGTAGGTGCATGGAATGCACTCCCAGTGAGGATTGTAGAAGCAGATACAATAGGGTCTTTTAACAGACTCTTAGATAGGTACATGGAGCTTGGAAAAAAAGAAGGCTATGCAGTAGGGAAATTCTAGGCAGTTTCTAGAGTAGGTTACATGGTCAGCAGAACTGTGGGCCGAAGGGCCTGTAATTTGCTGTAGATTTCTATGTTCTATGTTCTATAAAAAGACCAGTCAAAGGCTTGGATAGGCTCCTGTTTCAAACTCTCATCTGAGAGTCCTTGCCCCTGAAAGTGCAGTGCAAACATGGTGTTCGATTAGAGTGTCAGCTCAGAACCTCGACTTGAGGCAAGAGCGTTGACAAAATTGACCCAAGTTTGCTGTGGCAACAGGGCAACAGCCCAGAGTTCTACAATGCTTTTCAGCATCTCTGAGACAGAACTGTACTAGCATACAGTGACAGAGAACAGGCTGTGAACACACTCTGTACGCATGTGCATTTACACACACAGAAACGTTGGTTTGCCATTTTGCTGTCATTGCACAAGGAGTGCACACTTCAATGCCTTCCCAGTATTTTCTCTTAGTGGGTGCTAAACTAAGCTGATGTACTCAAGTCCGCTTTATGTTGCCTTTCCTACTATGCACAGCAGAATATTTCATTTCATTAGTAATGAAGTGGATCATGAAGACACACAGTCCTCTTTTATTGTCATTTAGTAATGCATGCATTAAGAAATGATACAAAATTTCCTCTGGTGTGATATCACATAACACAGGACAGACCAAGACTGAAAAAACTAACAAAACCATATAATTGTAACATATAGTTACAACAGTGCAACAATACCATAACTTGATGAAGAACAGTCCATGAGCACGGTAAAAAAGTTCAAAGTCTCTCAAATGTCCCACATCTCTCGCAGGCGGGAGAAGGAAGAAAAACTCTCCCTGCCATGCCCGACCCCAGTCCGACACTGAGTCATCCGAAAACTTCAAGCCTCCGATCAGCCCTCCGACACCGAATACTGAGCGTCATCTCTGCCTGAACGATGCGACCTCAATCTCGGTTGCCAATAGCAGGCAAAGCTGGGGATTTTGAGGCCTTCCCTCCGGAAGATTCCCAACCATGCAGTAACAACAGCAGCGAACAGGCGTTTCAGAAATTTCTCCAGATGTTCCTCCATGCTTTCACGTCTATCTCCATCAAATCAGAATTGTCCACGGCCCCTATTTAATGGATACAATATAATTTTTCACTGAAGGGCTCTCTCCTCCTGCCTGGGCGTGTGTAAATGCATATTTATTGGTTATATACTGTATTTAAGCCTAATACATATTTATTTTGGAACATGATTGTAACTACATTGTGGGGTGCATCATATTCTAATGCACGTGTTAAGTTAATTTTGTTGGTTAACTAAGAATGGTACTGGATGCCCTAGTGCCAAATCAAAAGGGCTCATTGCTCTGAGCAGTAGAGAGAGATCAGGACTGCCAGGAGCTCATGCTGGCCAAGTGTAAGTATGGAGCTATTACTGTGTTTTCAGGTAGATAGCTTTTTGTAAATATTGGCAGTTTTCTTTTCACTATTTTCGCTAATTTTTGTAAATTTGATTTTTGACACACCAGATAAACACCCTGGCACTAAGGTACTAATGACTCCAGCCATTTTTTCTTTGGTCATAACCCACATATCTAACAAGTGTCAGCTTAGAATTTTGTTCTTAAATCTGACCACATAACCTGCTGACTCAGGGACAGAAACAAGCAAAATGGAAAGCACAGTCGACTCACAGGTGAAGTGAAGCTTACACTTATCCGTGTAAGCGGAACAAGTGCTACACATGCCCTTACACTTCCTCCCTTACCACCATTCAGGGCCCCAAACAGTCCTTCCAGGTGAGGCAACACTTCACCTGTGAGTCCACTGGGGTGATATACTGCGTCCGGTGCTCCCGATGTGGCCTTTTATATATTGGCAAGACCCAACACAGACTGGGAGACCGCTTTGCTGAACATCTATGCTCTGTCCGCCAGAGAAAGCAGGATCTCCCAGGGGCCACACATTTTAATTCCACATCCCATTCCCATTCTGACATGTCTATCCACGGCCCCCTCTACTGTAAAGATGAAGCCAGACTCAGGTTGGAGGAACAACACCTTATATTCCGTCTGGGTAGCCTCCAACCTGATGGCATGAACATCAACTTCTCTAACTTCCGCTAGGCCCCACCTCCCCCTTGTACCCCATCTGTTACTTATTTTTATACACACATTCTTTCTCTCACTCTCCTTTTTCTCCCTCTGTCCCTCTGAATATACCCCTTGCCCATCCTCTGGGTTCCCCCCCCCCCGTCTTTCTTTCTTCTCGGACCTCCTGTCCCATGATCCTCTTGTATCCCCTTTTGCCAATCACCTGTCCAGCTCTTGGCTCCATCCCTCCCCCTCCTGTCTTCTCCTATCATTTTGGATCTCCCCCTCCCCCTCCAACTTTCAAATCCCTTACTCACTCTTCCTTCAGTTAGTCCTGACGAAGGGTCTCGGCCTGAAACGTCGACTGCACCTCTTCCTAGAGATGCTGCCTGGCCTGCTGTGTTCACCAGCAACTTTGATGTGTGTTGCTTGAATTTCCAGCATCTGCAGAATTCCTGTTGTTGTAGCACGTGGTTATTTAAGTTACTGTCATCTTCCTGTCAGCTTGAACCAGTCTGGGCGTTCTCCTTTGACTTCTCTAATTAACAAGGTGTTTTTTGCCCACAGAACTGCTGGTTACTGGGTTTTTCCTTTTAGTTTTTCACACTATTCTCTGTAAACTCTGGAGTAGGGGTTCCTAACCTGGGGTCCACATACCACTTCCTTAAGGGTATTGGTGTATGCCATAAAAAAAAGTTTGAGAACTCCTGCTCTCGAGACTGTTGTGCTTGAAATTTCCAGGAGATCAGCAGTTCAGAGATACTCAAACCTCCCCGTCTGGCACCAACAATCAATCTATGATCAAAGTTACCTAGATCACATTTATTCCCCATTCTGATGTTTGGTCTGAACAACAACTGAACCTCTTGGCCATGTCTGCATGCTTTTATGCATTGAGTGGCTGCCACTTGACTGGTTGATTAGATATTGAATTGAATTGAATTGACTTTATTATTTACATCCTTCATATACATAAGGAGTACAAATCTTTACGTTACATCTCTGCCTAAATGTACAATGTGCAATTTATAGTAAGTTATAATAATTAGAATATACAACAATATAACACAGAGATACAGTTGTGTCAGCATGAATTAATCAGTATGATGGCCTGGTGGAAGAAGCTGTCCTGGAGTCTGTTGGCCCTGTTTGTGCTGCGGTACTGCTTCCTAGACGGTAGCAGCTGGAACAGTTTGTGGTTGAGGTGACTCGGGCCCCAATAATCCTCCGGGCCCTCTTTACACAACTGTCTTTGTAAATGTCCTGAATAGTGGGAAGTTCACATCTACAGATGCACTGAGCTATCTGCACCACTCTCTGCAGGCTCCTGCAATTGAGCAAAGTACAGTTCCCATACCGGGAAGTGATGCAGCCAGTCAGGATGCTCTCAATTGTGCCCCTATAGAAAGTTCTTAGGATTTGGGGGCCCGTACCAAACTTCTTCAACCATCTCAGATGAAAGGCACTGTTGTGCCTTTTTCATCACACAGCCGGTGTGCACGGACCATGTGAGATCTTCAATGATGTTTATGCTGAGGAATTTAAAATTGTTCACCCTCTCAACCCCAGATCCATTGATGTCAATAGGGATTAGGCTGTCTCCATTCCTCCTGTAGTCCATAACCAGCTCCTTTGTTTTTGCAACATTTAGGGAGAGGTTGTTTTCTTGACACCACTGTGTCAGGGTGATGACTTCCTCTCTGTAGGCTGCCTCATTATTATTTGAGATTAGGCCAATCAGTGTAGTATCGTCAGCAGATTTAATTAGCAGATTGGAGCTGTGGGTGGCAACACAGTCACAGGTATACAGAGAGTAAAGTGGGGGGCTTAGTACACAGCCCTGAGGGGCACCTGTGTTGAGGGTCAGAGGGGCAGAGGTGAGGGAGCCCACTCTTACCACCTGCCGGCGATTTTTCAGGAAGTTCAGGGCCCAGCTACACAAGGCAGAGTGAAGGCTGAGGTCTCTGAGCTTTTTGTCAAGCTTGGACGGAATTATGGTGTTGAGTGCTGAACTGCAGTCCAAGAGCAGTATTCTCAAACAAGCATCCCTCTTCTCCAGATGTGTAAAAATGGTGTGTGGAGCTGTGGCTATTGTGTCATCTGTTGATCGGTTATGTCAATAGGCGAATTGTAGGTGTGGGTGGTAGCATGTTGCAGATGTAGTCCTGCATTAATGAGCAGATGTACCATTGTACCTAATAAAGTGACAACTGAGTGAATAGTCAAGTCAAGTTTATTGTCATTTAACTATAAACATGTGTATAACCATTTAGTGTATATAGAAGTGTGGCTATTGTGTCATCTATCGATCGGTTATGTCGGTAGGCGAATTGTAGGGGGTCTAGTAAAGATATTGTAAGGATAATATAGATTTTATCCTTACCTTCATGAGATACCATGCGTAATGTGTGTGATGTGTACTACTGTGCTTTACCTTCGGGTTCCGGCCCGAAATGTCGACTGATCTTTTCCACGGATGCTGCCCGACCTGCTGAGTTCCTCCAGCCTGTTGTGAGTGTTGATTTGACCCCAGCATCTGCAGATTATCTTGTGTTTACACACATTACGCATGATATCTTATGAAGGTAAGGATAAAATCTACAGATGAATCATGCATAAATAACAAACTAAAGTGCATAAATTAAATATTGTAAGGTATGGAACAGATTAAGCAGTAACACTTCGAATGTGATACGGCAGGGCGTTCAGAAGCCTAATGGCCTGAGGGAAGAAACTGTTTCCCATCTTGACCTTATGCATTTTATGCTTTGCTTTTATGCATCGTAGTCTCCTGCCTGATGGTGGAAAGTCAAAGAGGATGCTGGATCAGGGCCCTGCAAACACAGCGCTCCTGATGAATGTCCCGATGGGAGGTGGAGAGACACCTATTATTAGCTCAGCCATTCTCACAGTCCTTTGTAAGGGCTTCTGGTCCGATGCTCGCCTGCTCCCATACCAGATGGAGATGCAACTGGTTAGAATGCTCTCAGTGGTGCTCCTGTAAAACATAGTGAAGATGCTCCCAATAGATCCAGTGATGTTGAAGGATTGCCGTATACTTCCAAGTCAGGACGTTGTGCAGCTTAGCGGGAAAACTGTCGTGATGGTCTTGTGGAAGTCACACATTGTTATTGCTTATGTTACACATTTATTTTACGTATAATTTGTGTTAATTGAAGTTCATGTCTGTCCTTGTCTTGTAAGTAAGTGCTATCGCTGCAAGAGTCTAATGGCAGCACTAAACTTGAATTTGAACATCGGTCGCTCTTGTGCCTCTTGCTGATAGAGGTATTCGGTTTGGGAGTCACTGTTAGAGAAGCTTTTATGAGCAACTGCAAAGATAGTACATGCTGTAGTTACTGTGCCCCAGTGGGGGTGGAGTGGGTGGAGAAAGGATGAATGTTTAGAGTAATGACCCCTGCTATGAGATATCTCAGGTCCTTAAAACAAAGGAATGTTAGTCGTCTTTGAACAACTCTCAAAGAGGGCTGCGATTCGTGACTCAAGATTCAAGTTTAAGGATCACGTGTAGATCAAAACATACAGTGAAATGCATTGTTGGCGATAACAACCAGCCTACCCGGTGGTGTGCTTGGGGCAGCCTGCAAACGTCACCACACATTCTGGCGCCAAGATATCATGCCCACCATATTGAGCGGAACAACAGAGACCACGACAAGTAACAAAACAGCAGCAGCAAAACAGGCCCTGCTCCTCCCTCCCACCCATGTGCAGGGACAGTACTTCAACCCCCATAGAGTCATGGAATCATAGAAAAGTACAGCACAGACACTGGCCGTCTGGCCCATCTAGTCCATGCCAATCCATTTAAACTGCTTACTCCTATCGACCTGCACCCAGACCATAACTCTCCATCAATGTTCCCTCTAATTTGTAATGACCAGTGTGTGCAAAAATCTTGTGATGTGCAATTTCTTACCCAGTGACAGCAACACGTACACACTGAATTTGTAAGTGGAAGTAAACCTGAAGCTATTCTAAGCATAATAAACTCTCAAATCCAGTTGGTTTTTCATTATTTAAAAGAAATAAGATGATAATACACATCAATGAACCTTATTTCTCATATACTACATCACAGCATGTAATAATATCAATCTTGTCTCATGTTATTGAAGTATAATTAAATATACCTAGCATGCCAATGAGGTAAAGGATGACAATCTTTTGTGAGCAGTTTGAGTTCTTTAGTGAGCTAATAGTAAAAGATGTGTGCCTGCTCATACACATCTTAGAGGGAACATAGCTCCCCATGCCTCTGCCAAACATACCCCATCTAAACTTCTCAAAAATTGAAATTGAGCTCATATGTACCACTTATGCTGTCAGCTCATTCCACACTCTTATGACTCTCTGAATGAAGAAATTCCCCCTCATGTTCCCCTTAAACTTTTCACCTTTCACCCTGAACCCATGACCACTAGTTGTAGTCCCACCCAACCTCAGTGGAAAAAGCCTGCTTGCATTTATCCTATCTATACCCCTCATAATTTTCTATGCCTCTATCAAATCTCCCCTTAATCTTCTATGTTCCAAGGAATAAAGTCCTAACCTGTTCAATCTTTTCTTATAACTCGGGTTCTCCAGTCCTGGCAACATCCTTGTAAAGTTTCTCTGCACATTTTCAATCTTATTTACATCTTTCCTGTCAGTAGATGACCAAAACTGCACCCTAACAACAGGAATTCTGCAGATGCTGGAAATTCAAGCAACACACATCAAGGTTGCTGGTGAACGCAGCAGGCCAGGCAGCATCTCTAGGAAGAGGTACAGTCGATGTTTCAGGCCGAGACCCTTCGTCAGGACTAACTGAAGGAAGAGTGAGTAAGGGATTTGAAAGTTGGAGGGGGAGGGGGAGATCCAAAATGATAGGAGAAGACAGGAGGGGGAGGGATGGAGCCAAGAGCTGGACAGGTGATAGGCAGAAGGGGATACGAGAGGATCATGGGACAGGAGGTCCGGGAAGAAAGACAAGGAGGTGGGGGGGAACCCAGAGGATGGGCAGGGGGTATATTCAGAGGGACAGAGGGAGAAAAAGGAGAGTGAGAGAAAGAATGTGTGTATAAAAATAAGTAACAGATGGGGTACGAGGGGGAGGTGGGGCATTAGTGGAAGTTAGAGAAGTCGATGTTCATGCCATCAGGTTGGAGGCTACCCAGACAGAATATAAGGTGTTGTTCCTCCAACCTGAGTGTGGCTTCATCTTTACAGTAGAGGAGGCCGTGGATAGACATGTCAGAATGGGAATGGGATGTGGAATTAAAATGTGTGGCCACTGGGAGATCCTGCTTTCTCTGGCAGACAGAGCGTAGGTGTTCAGCAAAGCGGTCTCCCAGTCTGCGTCGGGTCTCGCCAATATATAAGAGGCCACATCGGGAGCACCAGACGCAGTATATCACCCCAGCCGACTCACAGGTGAAGTGTAGCCTCACCTGGAAGGACTGTTTGGGGCCCTGAATGGTGGTAAGGGAGGAAGTGTAAGGGCATGTGTAGCACTTGTTCCGCTTACACGGATCAGTGGGGAGGGATGGGGGGGGACGAATGGACAAGGGAGTTGCGTAGGGAGCGATCCCTGCGGGATGCAGGGGGGGAGGAGGGAAAGATGTGCTTAGTGGTGGGATCCCATTGGAGGTGGCGGAAGTTACAGAGAATAATATGTTGGACCCGGAGGCTGGTGGGGTGGTAGGTGAGGACCAGGGGATCCCTATTCCTAGTGGGGTGGCGGGAGGATAGAGTGAGAGCAGATGTACGTGAAATGAAGGAGATGCGTTTAAGAGCAGAGTTGATAGTGGAAGAAGGGAAGCCCCTTTCTTTAAAAAAGGAGGACATCTCCCTCGTCCTAGAATGAAAAGCCTCAACCTGAGAGCAGATGCGGCGGAGACGGAGGAATTGCGAGAAGGGGATGGCGTTTTTGCAAGAGACAGGGTGAGAAGAGGAATAGTCTAGATAGCTGTGAGAGTCAGTAGGCTTATAGTAAAACTGCACACTATTTGGATGGCAACTTCGGTGCCTAGTCTCCAGCAAACTCAAACTCACGCTTGTTGGCCTTGGGCTTCAATTTCCCCAGTAGACTCACAGAGAATATTTAATATGACCAGAGCTGAGTATTGGTGAGGACATGGCTGATCTGTCTGTAAACTCAGCTCCATCTACCTGCCTTTTCCCAATAACCCTTAACTCCCTTACTATGTAAAAACCTATCTAACTGTTTCTTAAATATATTTGGTGAGGAAGCCTCAACTGCGTCCCTGAGCAGAGAATTCCACAGATTCACCACTCTCTGGGAAAAACAGTTTCTCCTGATCTCCATCCTAAATCTTCTCCCCTGAATCTTGAGGCAATGTCCCCCAGTTCTAGTCTCACCTACCAATGGAAACAACTTTCCTACTTCTATCTTATCTATCCCTTTCAAAATTTTCCATGTTTCTATAAGATCCCCTCTCATTCTTCTGAACTTCAGAGAGTATCGTCCCAGGCGACTCAATCTCTCCTCATAGGTTAACCCCTTCATCCCTGGAATCTACCTTGTGATCCTCCTCTGCACTGCCTCCAAAGCCTGTATATCCTTCCTCAGGTATGGAGACCAGGTATGGGTCTCAGCAGCACCCTGTATAGTTGCAGCATGACCTCCCTGCTCTTGAATTCAATCCCTCCAGCAATGAAGGCCAACATTCAGTTTGTCTTTTTAATAACCTGTTGTACCTGCAAGCCAACTTCTTGCGATTCAAAAACTGGTTGGAAGTCTCCAAGGTAAGTGGTTTTATTACTCCCCAGCGTAGCACCCCAATGCATAGTCAGTTCCAGAGAACATCTGACAACTGAACAGCCACAGAGGTACACAGCCTCCCCAGTTTATGAATACCAAATCTTGTGTACATCCCATACATACAAATGGATGTGTGGGAGACTGATAGGATAGATTTGCTAGCTGCTGGCGTCTTCTGTTGTGTGGGAACTTGGTCTGTGAAAATATTTGTGTGCACCCTGGGATTTAATGCCTCCATCTATAACTGGATCCCTGACCTTCTGAACAACGGACTGCTGTCAGTATGGATGGGCAGTAGCAACTCCACCACAGTTATTCTAGCCACTGGTGCTGCACCAAACTGCATCCTCAGCCCCCTCCTCTACTCCCTGCACACTCATGCACAATGAGATTCTGCTCTAACTTCATCTAGAGGTTTGTGGATGATACTACAGTCGTTGAATAAAAGGCGGAGCTTATGAGGGATGATGCTGCCTAACAGTGACTCCTTTGCTTGAATCTTCAGAAACAGCTCTATTTCTACCTTTAATATCTTTATTTTTCCCTTTCAGGGTTCCTTTGAAGATCTTGACCTGGAGTTATACGCAAGCTTTGGTTCTTTGCGGGTTTGGCCTGAGAATCTCGATTGTGTTTGGAAGCCTAAGCTCTTCTTCTTCTTCTTCTTCTTGTTTCACGGCGGTTGGCACCCAGCTTAATGGGGATTACCGCCATCTTCTGCTCCGGAGTGTACAATAGACTTACATTCCAAATTCATTCACCCAATCACAGACATACAATTACCCTAACCTACATTTTATCCTCCCATCTTTGGCCATCCTATTACCCTATTCCTGCTTATTCATCATATCCTATAAAAAACCCCTGTACCCCTTAAGAAAGTTGAAAATACCCTGACCTGTGGTCTCTCACCCATGCCCAGCAACCCTTTTAATGTGAATTCCTGCACCACCAATTCCCTTAAATTGATTATCATCATCTCTCTCTGTATCTCATTCTTCCTGCAACTCAGAACTACATGTTCTACTGACTCCTCTTCCTGACATTCCTCACACAATCCTATCTGGTGTTTACCTACCATTTTCAATGTTTTGTTTAACGTACAGTGCCCCAGCCTTAACCTAATCCACACAGTTTCCTCTCTTCTGTATCCACTACCTATCCTAGTACCTAGAAGCCTAAGGTCTCGGGGTTCCAGAGACGGGTGGATTGAGAGTCAGTGTCATGGCAGGAGACTCGTGTGTTGTCGGGGAGGCCGGAAAATCTTTCATTGTGGGCCTGAAGACCCTAGGTCTTTGCGATCTTTGGACACAGAGCTCGAAAAAAGCGACAAAATGGACTTTTAACATCGTAAACCAGCGGGTTGATGTTATGTCTCCCGCTCTCTGTAAAAATGGGGGACACCTCCTTCTCCCTTGACAGGGAGAGAGAGAACCTTTGGTTTGTCGATTGTCGAATGAAATGTGAAGCTTTTGGAGTAACTTTGGTCTGTGTCTTTGCTATTGCTTAGCAGACGCTTGGGCTCGGTGACGGTACTGATGTGTGTTTTTTTTTGCTGGTGGGGGGGGGAATCGTTGTTCACTGCCGCTTACGTGCAGGAGTGGGGAGCTGGGGAGACTTTGGGGTTCTCGTGTTTAACTGTCGCTTATTCTTTGGGGAACTTCTCTGTTTTTGTGGATGTTTGTGAAGAAAGAACATTTCTCTGACATTAAATTTGACCTTTGAAACTTTTGAATTTCACTCAATTTCACTTACCCCATCATTGAAATGTTGCCATAACCTATGGACTTACTTTAAAGGACTCTTCATCTCATGCCTTCCATATTTATTGCTTACTATTTATTATTATTATTTCTTTCTTTCTGTATTGCACAGTTTGTTGTCTTTTTCATACTGATTGAACAGCTAAGTTGGTGCGGTCTTTCATTGATTCTATTATGGTTACTCTCATTTTTTTTTAGGCATCTGTAAGTCTTGTGAGAGATGGATTTGCGCCTTGGAAGATTTTCAGGTTTCCTTGCCAGGTCTGGGCAAGGTTGTATGGAAGACCGGCAGTTGCCCATGCAGCAAGTCTCCCCTCACCACGCCACTGATGTTGTCCAAGGGAAGGGCACTAGGGCCGATACAACTTGGCACTGGTGTCGTCGCAGAGCAACGTGTGGTTAAGTGCCTTGCTCAAGGACACAACACGCTGCCTCAGCTGAGGCTTGAACTAGCGACCTTCAGATCACCAGACCGATGCCTTAACCACTTGGCCACGCGCCAACATGGTTACTCTTATGTAATGGAATTATTGAGTATACCCACAAGAAAATGAATCTCACAGTTATATATGGTGACATATCTGTACATTGACAACAAATTTACTTTGAACTTTTGGACTTTGAACTTTGATTCTATTGTATTTCCCTGTGGTACTCTCAATGCCCAAAACAAAATGCACGCTTGTTCTTGCAGAAATGTGGTCCCCAGGACAACATCCCATGCACCATCAATGGTCAGGCCATGCCACTCAGGGATTTGGGCTATATATTTTCTTTGTGACTGCATGTTTTTCTGCTATCTTATCTATATGTGCTATGTGCTGTGTGCTGTGTGTGACTGATGGTACAGTGTTTTCAAGCTTGGACCCAGAGGAACACTGTTTCATTTAGCTGTATACATGTGTGTGGTTGAATGACAATTGAACTAGAACTCAGAGTAGTATATGGTGACATTTACGTAGTTTGATAATAAATTTACTTTGAACTTTGAATTGACCTAGCCAAGATTTGTAAGATTAAGGCACAGTGGGTGCTGGAGGAACTCAGCAAGTCAGGATTTCTTTCTCAAATACAAACAATAGAAAAGTTGTTCTGGGCTACTGCCAGTTCTTTGGTTTAAGAATAACTTGAATATGTTTGATACATCCTCGGAGCAAGTGATGCCTAAGGGTAATGATGTTCCACCTATATCCCTGGTGTCACAAAAATAGAATTGAGCAGTGGAAATTGAGGAGGCTGTGTACCTGAAGAGACATTCGCAGCACATCAATCTTGAACGGAATAATTTTTATTTTATAAGTCCTGGTGCATTTTAACATATATTATTCACTCTGTAGAGAACATGAATTGCCAGGAAAGGCTGCTCTTCATACTTCCGATACATCTCAGCAAAGACTGTGCAACAATTTAAGCAGTGGGATAACATCAGTGAGCTTGAAGTTTAGTTTGTGTGCTTTTCTGTCTCTGCAGGGATGCTTAGTCATAAGAACTGATTTGCCTCCATTTAACAATTGCTTGTGCTTTATTTACAAAGTAAGCACTCAGTGCCAAAACAGAACCTGTGGTGTTTATACTCTACATGTGTTTCCACCCACTTGATTTTCTTCTTCCAATCCCATCAACATATCCTCTATTCTGTGTTCCCTTGTGTCCTTCTCCTTAAGTGCATCTGTGCTTTATGCTTGAAAGATCCTGTTTGTAACCTGTTGAGTAATGAGACATTTCCAGAATTCCTTTTTCAGAGCTAGCAGTTCTTTCCTCACAGACAGATGCAACTATATCTGTCTGGTGTACCTTCTGTAATTGTAAGGACTTCTTTTGACCTCACGCTCAATGTCAGCAATACCAATTGACTACAGAAGGAGGAAACCGGAGGTCCTTGGGCCAGTCCTCAACAGGGGATCAGAGCTGGAGAAGTTCAGCAACTTTAAATTCCTTGGTGTTGTCATTTCAGTGGATCTGTTCTGGATCAGCATGTAAGTGCCATTATGAAGAAAACATGGCAGCGTCTCTACTTTCTTTGAAGTTTGCAAAGATTTGGCATGACATCTAAAACTTTGACAAACTTCTATAGATGTGTGGTGAAGAGTACATTGATTGGTTGCATTATGGCCTGGTATGGAAACACCAATGCCCTTGTATGGAGGAGTAGTGGGATTGGCCCAGTCCATCATGGGAAAAACCCTTCCCAACATCAGGCACATTTACATGGAGCACTGTCGCAGAAAAGCAGCATCCACCATCAAGTAAACCTACCATCCTGGCTATGCTGTCTTCTCACTGTTGCCATCAGGAAAAAAGTACAGAAGCCTCAAGACCCACACCACCAGGTTCCAGAGCAGTTATTACCCCTCAACTATCTTGAAGCAGAGGAGATACCGTCACTCAACTTGACACACGCCATCACTGAACTGTTCCCATAACCTATGAACTCATCTTCAAGGAATCTTCATCTCATGTTCTCAGCATTTATTACTTATTTTTTCTCTCTTTTTCTGTTTTTGCAAAGTTTGTTGTGTTTTTGTACATTGATTGTTTGCTTATCCTGTTGGGTATAGTCTTTAATTGATTCTATTTTATTTCTTGTAGTGATTGAGATTGCCCCAAGGAAATGGATCTTGGGTTGTAGATGATGGCATGCTGTATATGTACTTTGATAATAAATTTAATTTGAACTCTTGAACTTCGAATGGTTTTGATTTCTTCAGTTTTCTCTTCTTTCCTTTCTTGCAGTTCTTGCTCACATTCTTGCCTTTGTATCTTGTGCCTCTGAATACTTGGTGCCATAGAGTGCTACGTAGAGTGCTCACAGTGCTCCAAGTATGGGTGTAAAGATGGAACATAGAGCAGAACACTGCAAGATCTCAGCCGTTCAAGCAGCATCTGTGGAGGCAAGAAGCACTGGTGACATTTTACTGGAGATCCGGTATCAGTTCCAAAAGCGACTGCCCAGAGCATAGCAATATATTGCAGGAGTGAGAGAGAGGCTGGAAGTGAGTGGGAAAGAGGTAAAGATGAGAAACTTGAACAAAGGAAGGGAGGAGAGATCTGATTCAAGCTGATTCTGCCATTTAGTCATTTGAAATCCACTCACTATATCTGCTTTCTCCCCTTTGGCCTTTAGAAATATACCTAATTTCTTCTTGAATATATATGTCACCAGTAGGCATTCACCTTATTTGATTTTGTTAACTTACTCATTCCTAAACTTCCTAAACTCTTACTAGCCTCTGAGATGTCTTGAAAGACTTCTATGAATACAAGTGGTTTCAATCAGTCCATCCCAAGAGCTTTGTCCTAAGCTGTTATTCATTTCTCATCCATTTCACCATCATTGTGAGTTTATCATATGCATCCATTGGGACCCAACCCTCTCTCAATTTCTCCTTTGTATCTGAAGTGTCGATAGGATAGCTAATTAATTCTGAATTGTAAACAGAGGGTACTGGAAATACTCAGCACATCAGGCAGCATCTATGGAAGGTGAAACAGGTCAGAGACTCTTAGTCAGAATGGAAATGTAAACTGTAAACAGATCTGAACCATTGACTGTAGAGAGTAAACAATTGACATTTTGGGCTGAGATTCTTCGTCAGGACTGATAAAGGGTCTCTGCCCAAAATGTAAACTGTTTATTCCTTTTCATAGATGCTGCCTGACCTGCTGGGTTCCTTCAACATTTTGCGTGTATTAATTTGATTTCCAGTGCCTGCAGATTTTCTCTTGTTTCTGAACCATTAACTACTGTATTTCTATTTCCACTGATACTGCCTGACCTGTCACTTATTCCTAACATTTCTGACTTCATTCCAGGACTTCAGAAACTGCAGTTTTTTTAGTTTCTTTATTATTTCTTTTCGATTTTTATTAGTTTTATTGACTTTTATTAATGCTCCTCTCCTTAATATTTTCTTAATCTCAACATATTATATCAAGTACCCCACTTTTATTATCCAACTACTTTATTTCTGCCATCTTTAATTTTACTTTTATCCTTGCGTTTATTGACCCATCATGGCTAAATGTTAGCTAGAAAGCTTCTTTTCTTGAGGAATGCATGCTCTTGTATAATAAAGTATGATTTTCCTCTCTTCCTTTATCCATCCAAAACAATTTTGCAATTCCCCACTCTGCTATTTTACCTTTTCTCACCTGCCTATCACTTCCACTCAGGTCTCTCTCCTCCTTCCCTTTCTCTTCTGGTCCACTCTCTTCTCCTATCAGATTCCTTCCTCTCCAACCCTTCACTTTTCCTATTCACCTGGCTTCACCTATCAACTTCCAGCTAGCCTAATTCCCGTTCCACCACCTTTTTATTCTGGCATCTTCCCCTTTCCTTCTCAGTCCTGAACAGGAGGTCTTGGCCCAAAGTGTCAACTGTTTATTCATTTCCATAGATGCTGCCTGACCTGCTGAGTTTCTCCGGCATTTTGTGTGTGTTCCTTAGGATTTCCAGCATCTGCAAACTTTCCCGTGTTTATGATTTACTCGTTACCTTCCATTCTCATGACCTAAGTTCATATTATTAAGCGTCTACCAATTGTTATCTTCCATCTTCCATGTTGTGATTGTTAATGGCTAGATGCTCCCTATCTCTCCCGTGCCTCTGGATTTATTTTCTGTTGTTGCATCCACCAGTAATTATTATTTACTTATAACAGGGATTAGGAAAATATTTTGTGGGAATATGCCTCCATATATGGGTCTTCAAATCAGGATCATAGGTAGATCCATTAGAACTGAAATGCGGAGAATCATAGAGTGCTGTGATTTTTGGAATTATTTACCGCAGAGGTTGTGGGCTGTTTGATTATTGAGTACACAGGGGTCACTTTTTGTCGATTAAGGATATAAAAGGAAGTTAGGAATTGAGTGGGAACTTCATATTGAGTTCATCACCATAAGACCATAAAACATAGAAGCATAATTAGGCCATTTGACCTATTGAGTCTGATTCACCATTCAATCATTGTTGATGTATTATCCCTCTCAACTCTATTCATCTGCCTTCTCCCATAATCTTTGACACCCCTGCTAATCAAGAATCCATCAACTTTCACTTTAAATATACTAAATGACTTGGCTTCCATAGCCATAAATGGCGTTGAATTTCACAGATTCAACACATTGTGGCTAAAGAAATTCCTCCTCGTCTCTGTTCTATTCTGAGGCTATGCCCTCTGGTCCCAGACTTCCTCACTATGGGAAAGATCATCTCCACATCCACTCTATCGAGGCCTTTCAATATTTGGTAGGTTTCAATGAGATTCCACCCTCCCCCCATTCTTCTAAACTTCAGCAAATACAGGACCAAATTCATCAAGTGCTCCTCATACATTAACACTTCTCATTACACGTGATTCTACTGAATGACAGGCAAGCCTTGTCGATTCTTTGGTGTCCTAAATCAGAGAAGCATTTCTTTTATGAAGTTAACTAAGGAATAAATGTCAGCCAGGATTTGTATCTCATTACTTATTCCTCTTGTTTTATTTTTAACAGCTATTCAAATAGTTGTAACACCATTTGGCTCCTTGCTACCTTTTTTGATACTTGCTCTCTTCCCCAGGCCTGAAACGTTAGTCTCCCAATCTGTCTCCTGCTCCTTCTGACAAATGTCTATCCCTAATCCAACATGCTCAAATATTTGCATACTTACTTGTGATTTTCTTCATCAAATAAAGTTCCTTCATTGTGCAAAACTGATAAATCTCTCACTGCATGTAGCATAGTGGTTACCACAACGCTTTACAGTACAGGTGACCCGGCTTCAATTCCCACTGCTGTCTCTAAAGAAGTTGTATGTTCTCCCCATGCCCATGTGGGTTTCCTCTAGGTCCTCTGGTTTCCTCCCACATTCCAAAGACGTATTGGTTGGAGGGTTAAATTGAGGGGTTGTGGGCAGCATGGTTCAGAAGGGCCTATTCTGAGCTGCATCGCAATCACTTAATAAATAACTAAATAAATAAAATTTTATATTTAGCCCCTTCTCCTGCACCTCCTGCTTCCTTTGCCACCTTACCAAAGTGGGGTCTGTGACATTAAGGTTCTTGGAGGTTCCACTCAATGTGGTTTGTGCTCAGCTGAAATGTCTTTGGCTCGACGGCCACAGGAGAGATGATCTCAAATGATGATTTACTTTCTCTTTTGCTCTTGGAAATAAATAAGAGAGAGAAATTAAAATCTCAAAGGTAGACTCCATGGTAATTCTGTCAGGGAGAGCAGTGTTAATACCATTCTCCGATTGTATTTCCACTGACTTTCAAAATTGCTGAAAGAAAGTCGTAATCACAGAGGGGTTCAACATGGAAGCAGGGCCTTCAGAGTCTTTACTGACGCTAATGTATGTTAATCCTACACTTGTGCCACTTGGCCCTTCGCGACTATGTTATTCTCAGAGCAATTCCATTACATCATTAAGTTCCCTCCTCTGGAGCAGCACTGGACTGAGGATATTTAAGACTCCCTTTCACTTTCACAGCAGCTGTGATCTCCACAGGAAATAGACATCAGGAAATGAGCAGGTTAAATTTAACATGATGAGGAAGGTGAAAACCACCCTGATACCACGCTCAGCATCCCCTTAACAAACCAAGAAGGGCAAACTCCAGTTGCAGGGCAAACTCCAGTTGCAAGGCAAACCCAGCAGAAGAAAGCAGATGCTTTAGTACTGGTAGAAGTGACTAACAGTTGGTTGAATCATTTAGTCCACAATGCAGGAGATCTTTAAAGGATGATGCCTTGAGAAGGCACTTGGCATTCTGAATATCCTCGGTGTCCAGGACATGCTCTCTTCTCCTTACTACCATCAGGGAGGAGGACACACACTCAGCATTTGATCCCTCTGACATCAGGTGTCTGAATGGTCCATGATCTATGAACACTCCCTCAAAACATTGCCCTCTTTTTGCACTATTTCTTATGGTGACTTATAGAAAATTTTTATACATTGATTTGTTTTGTTGTCACAAAACAACAAATCTGACAACATATGTCAGTGACAATAAACCTGATTCTGGTAATGTTCAAATTTAGATTCCGCTTTAGAGCTATTATCGCTGACTTATGTGTTGTGAAATTTGTTGTTTAATAGTAAATAATAGGTGTAAAACTGGTTGTTGTGATGTGTCTAGTATGATAGTGTATTATGGTGGTTCTTGTTGCTCTCACTTTTAGTTTCCACCGCTGGCTAGCAGTCTTGCGAAAAGGGGAGCTGAATGTGTAAGTCTCTCCCAGCCAGTACATAACCTCTCCAACAGCAAGACTCAGGTAGCGCCTCCTTGCTGGCAACACACGGAAACTGAACTCCTTTCCGACTCAGGTTGAAATACAGAGGACGGGGAGGAGGTCTGGCCCCTGCACACATAGCACGCGTGTGTGGACACGTCTTGGTGCTCGTGAACCAGATCCCCAGCTGTCACTGCCTCGTGGGCAGCCTCGGGAGAGCCGAAGGAGCAAACCCAGGCAGCAGGTCCAGAGTGGAGTCCCAAAGGGGGCTGGACGTCATTGAACATCCTTCTGGCAGCTCCTACAGCCAAGCTGGTGCCAAGCATATTGCTTCATAGACTTTCCTTTGGACTACACCTGTGAGGCCAAGAGGGGGGATCTTATCTTGTTGACTGGGCATCTCAGGATCTCCATACCTTCCCCCCAGGCTTATGATGATGATCATCAGCCTTTGTCCTTCGAGACAGATGGATACCAACCACACCCACCAACAGCAGTATTAGAGTGCAAAGACATAAAATTATTATAAACTACATTCATAAATAAGTAGTGTCGAAAAAGAATAAGGAGGTGGAGTTCATGCAAGAGAGAAATGTTCAAGGGTTTGTGGATGATTCAGAAATCTGATGGCAAAGGGGCAAAACTTACTTTCTTACTTACCACCCCTTACGCCGACCGCCATTTAGGGCAGCAACGAAGGTCCTCCTTCTGAGCTGAAGCCCTGAACCTGGAGGACTGGTGGACCGCTCTTAATCTGGTCTCTACCCTTGGGTGACCCCCCCACCCCCCACCAAGAGGCTCAAACATAAAGCCCTGACTCCAGCCAACATGGCTCTCCAGGTTATTGAGGCAGACAAGCCTCCAAACCCTACGGCAAGGTCGTGGTCCCCTTGGAGGAGTGGGGAAGAAGCTTTTCCAAACACGTTGTTTCTGGGTGTTTAGGCTTCTGTACCCCTGCACTGTTGGTAGTAATGAGAAGGGAGCATGTCCTGGATGGTGACAGTGTGCATGACGAATGCTGCCTTCTTATAGCACCATCTCTTGAAGATGGCATCCATGGTGGAACAGGCCTCAAAGCTGTTGTTATGGTCTATGAGCTGTTAGAGGACACAGTCACTATTGGGCCTCACAGAGGATCTCAGAGAAGTAAGACCAGTGTGCATAGTTTATAGAGCAGGTACAAGCAAGCTTGCAGTGCATGCAAGGACCAAGAATAATTTCCAAAAGCCCTCCTCGGTTTGGTGAATTTTCAATATGTTGCACACAGACATATTATGCTGCATGACAGCATTTATGTGCCAAAGGTTCTAACATGATTTATTGTTGACAAAAAATGTAATTTTCAAGGACAAAAAGATTGGGTTGCACCTGAAGAGGTGACTCGTATTAAAACCAATAGGTCTTGCAGTACAAAATGACGTTTATATTCTGCTGAGCTCCTATACAACCCTCAGTTTCTAAAGAAAGATATCTGTACACAATGTTTGTTCATCTATTAATCATCTGTTTTGACTGGTTTTCTCCAGCGGTGATTTCATTAAGTTCCACTCCAGTGACATCAAGAATTGGGACCGATGTGCGCGGCCACGAATCGCACAGTATTGATCCTTGTCAATTTAATACGGCTTGTATCACTGACAGGGGCTCAGTGTGGAAGGCCTGCTTACAGACAGACACACACACACACAAACACATAATGCTCCCTCTCACCCACTCGCACGTGCCAAATCCACTCTGACACATATCCTGACATGCATATATATACACAGATACAATCACTTGAATCCACACACTCAAGCACATACATACAAAACCTGACCCTCCGACTCACCTATACACACCCCCGATACAAACACTTCCACACGTGCAAGTCGCTCCTCTCTTCCCACACATAGACACATGGATAGATACACACTTGCACACATGATACACATGCATGCACACTCCATTCACACAGACACACACACACACACACACACACAAACAGTATATCAACAAAGAACTAGTATTTATTTTTAATGAACAGAAACTTTTCTCTCCACCATCAAAGTTTCTCTGCTTTGATTCATAGTAGCAACCCAGACCTGTTCTCACTTGCGAACTCTCCTTCCCAACTCACATGAGAAATTCTTTGCCTCCTCCCCCCGTCAGAGCAAACAACCTTAGAAAATTTTGTGCCAACTCCTGCCCCTCGAGTAATACCAATTCGTGTTTTCTCTCTGGGATCTGGAATAGATTAAATTGAATTATAGCCTCAAAATGGTTTCCTTCCTCAGCTGTGTTATCTGGCAGAGAGCTTGGCGCAAGGTTTTTGAATTGTAACAATTGTGAGGCTATCTGTGTTTGCTGTAGATAACATAAATCAGATAGGGATTCTGCCTAAACACTGGCACAATCAAAGAGAGAAGATGCTGTTTGAGTTACCTGTCATCTTCAAAAGCTGTGCAGAGTCTCAGAAAGAGAATCAACATTGAAAAACATGGAAGAGAGTCAGGTTGGTTCATTAACTCAATACAATTCCACTCAAGAGGTGAACTTTGTGTAATGCAAATTTTCAATGTAAACCCACCTCACTGGCACTGAAAAGTGCTTGTGCATAGACTGTTATTCCTTCAGATTCTAAATATTGGTGCATATGTTTAAAAGGTAACTCAATGGTCCCTTTATTAGGCACAGGAGGTACCTAATAAAGTGGCCACTCTGTGCATGTTTATGGTCTTCTGCTGCTGTAGTCTATCCAATTCAAAATTTGATGCCTTGTGCACCCAGAGATGCTCTCTGCATACCACTGTTGTAACGAGTGGTAATTTGAGTTAATGTCACCTTCCTGAAAACTTGAAACAGCCTGACATTCTTCTTTCATCTCTCTCATTAACAACTTGTTTTTACCCACAGAACTGCCCCTCGCTGCACGTTTTTTTTTTGTTTCTCACACAATTCTCTGTAAACTCTAGATTCCATTGTGCATGAAAATCTCAGGAGATCAGAAGATTCTGACATACTCAGACCACCCCATCTGGTGCCAACAATCATTCCATGGTCAAAGTCTTTTAGATTTCATTTCTTGCCCATTCTGATGTTTGGTCTAAACAACAACTGAACCTCTTCACCATGCCTACATGATTTTATCTATTGAGTTGCTGCTACGTGATTGGCTGATCAGATATTTGCATCAATAAATAGGTGTACAGGTGTATCTAATAAAGCGACCACTAAGTGTGTTTTATTTTACCATTGTTTACCGTTTAGTCTCTTCTTAAATTGCATTTTCCTTTCCTTCCGCTTTTTGACTTCCCTCTCATGATTTGGCTTTGAACTAGTTCTTGCAAACAAGTACTCTCTAAAAGGGTCAGTCAAATTTATTGGCAATTTATCATGTTTGGTGTGTTCATTTGGGCTGGGCGTGTGCCAAATTGGTACAGTAATCATTATTTCAAGGATCAGGAATCAGCTTTATTTGCTATATGCATTTACACGCAAAAGGAAATCGCTGTGGTGTGTTGGTGCATGACAGCAATCACAATTAAACAATGAAGAATTTTATTCAAATAAAGTAAGAAGTACAGATCTGGAATAAAAAGTGCATAAATTCATTAATATCAGCATATATTTACAATGTAAACAGCATTATAAAAAGTAGTTTAAAGTGTTTACAGCGCAGTGACTGTGGTAACAGACAGAGGCGGATGGGCTGTAAATAGAATGGTTGATCAGATTAACTTCCTGGGGGCCGAAACTTTTATGTTGGCACGAAGATTTTGTTTTAATATTCCTATAGCACCTTCCAGAAGTGAGTTTTGGAAAAGGCCATTTGCTAAGTGAGCAATGTCCACAATGATGATTAGAAACATTAAGTTGACTGCAGCTCCTGAGCTACTGTTGAACTCAAGGAGCCCTTGTGTGAACCAATGTACAGGGTCACAAGAGGCTGTAGAAAATTGTAGACTCAGCCTGCCCTGTCGTGGGGACAACTTTCCCAACAATTGAGGACGTCTTCAAGAGTCAGTGCCTCAAGAAAGCGAATTCAATCATTGCGGACCATCACAATTTGGGATATGCCATCTTCTCATTACAGGAGTCTGAAGTCCCAGATTCAACATTTTAGTAGCAGCCTCTTCGCTGTGCCTTCAGATTTCTGAACGAAACAAGACCTCCATGAACACTACCACAATATTCCTCTTTAGCACTACTAGGGGTAATTGATAGTTTTGTGGCCTAAGGTAGAAGGAGTCAATTTTAGAAAACCTAGCACATTTATTTTTCCTACATTTACACACTTAGTCCAACGGTTGTGGAGCATACGGATCCCTTCTTTGTAGAAGTCAGTGTCTTGGACCTCCAGAAGTGGTCCACAGCAGGGGTGATTGACAAGAGCTGTATAACTCATGTCCTCCTACCTTAGGCCACAAACTTATCAATCACCCCTGCTGTGGACCACTTCTACAAAGAAGGGATCCGTATGCTCCATGACCGCTGGACTGTGTACATGTAGGAGGGGACTATGTTGAAAAATAAATGTGCTAGGTTTTCTAAAATTGACTCCTTCTATCTTAGACCACAAACTTATCAATCACCATAAGACCATAAGACAAAGGAACAGAAGTCGGCCATTCGGCCCATCGAGTTTGCTCCGCCATTTTATCATGAGCTGATCCATTCTCCCATTTAGTCCCACTCCCCCGCCTTCTCACCATAAACTTTGATGCATTGGCTACTCAGATGCCTATCAATCTCTGCCTTAAATACACCCAATGATTTGGACTCCACTGCTGCCCGTGGCAACAAATTCCACAGGTTCAGCACCCTCTGACTAAAAAAATTTCTTCACATTTCTGTTCTGAATGGGCGCCCTTCAACCCTTAAGTCATGCCCTCTCGTACTAGACTCCCCCATCATGGGAAACAACTTTGCCACATCCACTCTGTCCATGCCTTTCAACATTCGAAATGTTTCTATGAGGTCCCCCCTCATTCTTCTAAACTCCAAGGAATACAGTCCAAGAGCGGACAAATGTTCCTTATATGTTAGCCCTCTCATTCCCGGAATCATTCTAGTGAATCTTCTCTGTACCCTCTCCAATGTCAGCACATCCTTTCTTAAATAAGGAGACCAAAACTGCCCAAAGTACTCCAAGTGAGGTCTCACCAGCACCTTATAGAGCCTCAACATCACATCCCTGCTCCTATACTCTATTCCTCTAGAAATGAATGCCAACATTGCATTCGCCTTCTTCACTACCACCTCAACCTGGAGGTTAACTTTAAGGGTATCCTGTACGAGGACTCCCAAGCCCTGTTGCATCTCTGAACTTTGAATTCTTTCCCCATTTAAATAATAGTCTGCCCGTTTATTTCTTCTGCCAAAGTGCATAACCATGCACTTTCCAACATTGTATTTCATTTGCCACTATGGAGCAGAACCCGAGATTGTTTTCACAGACACATGGCTCACCCGACAAGCAGGAAGAATTCCCCTTGTCGGGAAAGACATTATCCCACAAGAGTAAGAACGTCTCCACAGCAATGAAATCTTTTGGCCTGAATGAGACAATTTAATTTTTTTTTATATGCTGTAGAAGTTTGTATATAGTAGATGTATTATATAGTATACTGTGTATATAGTTGGCTGCATTCTCTATTGAGTTTATAGCTAAGCAGGGAGGAGTGATGTGCATTTAAAATTTCAGTAATATTTGAGTAATCTTGTAAATATATTATTGATTAAGTATTCTTTGTTTAAATATTTAACTACAGGTTACATGTAAAAATAAGTGAATTTGATACAAAATGACACTACCGCGTGATATGTGCACGTTGCGCTTAAATGAAGCTGAACTGAGATTCATATCTCTCAGCTCTCTTGTTTTGCTTTGAATTATTTTCATGTTTTGGAGTTACAAAACATCACACATCTGGACCAAGGTCCACAATACAGTACATATAACTCACACACATCATACATAAATTAATATTACCACAAATAAATGAACAAGCAATAAGATGCATATACAATAAAAGTAAAAAGGTAAACAGTATAGCACTACTGGTGCTTTGTACAAGATGAGACTATATACTGAGATTCATACGTGTGGCAGGAAATTCAGAAGTATTATGTCCTGGGGGGAAAAGGCTGTTTCCCATCCTAACAGTTCTTTCCCTAATGTTATGGTACTTCTTGCCTGATGGTAAGAGGTCAAAGAGATTGTTGGTCCTGTGGGCCTTACACATGCAGCACTCCTGATAAGTACCTCTCATGGGTGGAAGAGAGACCCTGATAATCCTCTCAGCAGTCCTCACAATCCTTTCTTGTGAATTGTGGTCAAGTTCCTGGTAATTCCCATACCAGAGTGTGATGCAGCCGGTCAGGGCACTCCCAAAGGAATTGCTCTAAAAATTGATTAAAATTGTACATGGGTGGCGGGGGGAGAGCCTCATTTGCCTCAGTCCCCTCAAGAAGTGGCGATGCTGCTGTGCTTTCTTGAACAAAGAGGTGTTGTTGAGGTACTAGGCGAGATTGTCCATTATGCGCACTCCCAGAAACCTGCCATTCCTAACTCACTCCACAGAGGAGCTGTATACGTGGTCAGCCTGCACCTTCCTAAAGTCCACAAGCATCTCTTTAGACTTGTCCACATAGAGACTCAAGCTGCTAGGCTTGCACCTTTCAACCAGCCACTCTACTTCCTCTCTGTATGCCATTGTTAATGAGGCCAACCACTGTTGTATCATCAATGAACTTGATTTGGTTTGAACTGGATCTAGCAATGCAATCATGCATCAGCAGTGGGTTGAGCACGAGGTCCTGGGGTTCACCAATGCTCAGTGTGATGGAGCTAGGGAAGTTGCTATCAACAAAGACTGACTATGGCCTTTTTATCAAGAAGTCCGGGATCCAGTTACAGAGAGTTGTTGTTCCTTTTCATACCTTGTGGCACGTTGGGCGGCATTTTTGCTGTTTCCATAGCATTTGACTGTGTTTTACGAGGCCCAGTCAACACTCAACCCAGCACGGATGGAAAGTGTGCAAGGAGCTGGCCGGATTTGAACGAGGGGCCATTCGCCTTGAAATCTGGTGTTGCATTACATCACCAGCGGTTAATTACAGAGAGAGGTTAGAATAATTCACATCTTTTAGCATTTTTAATTCCTAAACAGTCAAAAATCTCAGAAGAAAGATTCCCATTTTACAAGGTTCCATTTGCATAATCTTCATTATGTTTTGTTGTTGTTTTGGAATCTCTGAACAGTCACTCCAGCACTTTACATTTGTGTTTTGGTTTGCATGGTTTACTTTAGTTCACCTTGATTCATCATCCATTAAATTATTCCCTTACACAAATGGTACGATTTAGAGAAACAATTTAATTCAAATGAAGAGGTTGGTTTCCCAGATAAAGAAATCCGTCATTGTATTAAATTGCCTCCTTGAAGAAGGGGAGCAATTGAGAGGTGAGAGCTGTTCAGATTCACCGAGGCATCTTGTCTTATATAACATGCTGCAAAACTTTGTAAAATGGTTGCAACTGTATTATCTCTTTCCATATTTTTATTAGTTTCTGCATAGAAGAATACAGAGTACAAGAAAGTATATATAAAGGTTGAAAAACCTACCAATTACATTATATCTATTCATAATTACAATCTCATTACCCTGTGTTCATGTAGGTCAGTCAAAGTTATAATGAAATATACTAATTTATTACAAAAAATGAGTCTAACCCCCACCAAGACTGAAGCTGTTTATTAAGGAGAAAAAAAGGCAAAATACCTTCTCGTATAATAAAAATTAATAATAGCCAACATCTAAATTTAAACAATGAATTGAGGGTTTTGAAAGTTTTGAAAATAATTCAGAAAGGGTCCCCACAATGTTTGAAAGTCTTGACGAGATTCAGAAATTGAACAACGAATCTTCTCTAAATCTAAGCATGACATAACATCACATAACCATTGAGCATCAGCAGGAGGAGAAATATCTTTCCATTTAAACAAAAGCACCCTCCTAGCTTTTAGAGAGCTAAAGGCCAAAATATGTAAATCAGATGTCTTCAGCTTGATATCTTGTCCTGCAACAATACCGAATAGGGCCGTCAGAGGATTAGGCTTAAAATTGACTTTGAAAAGTAAAGAAAAAGTTTGAAAAACTTCCTTCCAATATTTTTCAAGACATGGACAAGTCCAAAACATATTAATTAATGAAGCTTCTCCATTATTACATCTGGCACAGTAGGGAGATAGAACATAGAACATAGGATAGTACAGCACAGGCCCTTCAGCCCACAATGTTGTGCCGACCCTCAAACCCTGCCTCCCATATAAGCTCCCAACTTAAATTCCTCCATATACCTGTCCAGAAGTCTCTTAAACTTCACTAGTGTATCTGCCTCAGCCACTGACTCAGGCAGTGCATTCCACGCACCAACCACTCTCTGAGTAAAAAAAACCTTCCTCTAATATCCTCCTTGAACTTCCCACCCCTTACCTTAAAGCCATGTCCTCTTGTATTGAGCAGTGGTGCCCTGGGGAAGAGGCTCTGGCTATCCACTCTATCTATTCCTCTTATTATCTTGTACACCTCTATCATGTCTCCTCTGATCCTCCTTCTCTCCAAAGAGTAAAGCCCTAGCTCCTTTAATCTCTGATCATAATGCATACTCTCTAAACCAAGAAGCATCCTGGTAAATCTCCTCTGTACCCTTTCCAATGCTTCCACATCCTTCCTACAGTGAATCGACCAGAACTGGACACAGTACTGCAAGTGTGCCCTAACCAGAGTTTTATAGAGCTGCAACATTACATCGCGAGTCTTAAACTCTATCCCTCGACTTACGAAAGCTAACACCCCATAAGCCTTCTTAACTACCCTATCCACCTGTGAGGCAACTTTCAGGGATCTGTGGACATGTACCCCCAGATCCCTCTGCTCCTCCACACTACCAAGTATCCTGCCATTTACTTTGTATTCTGCCTTGGAGTTTGTCTTTCCAAAGTGTACCACCTCACACTTCTCCAGGTTGAACTCCATCTGCCACTTCTCAGCCCACTTCTGCATCCTATCAATGCCTCTCTGCAATCTTTGACAATCCTCTGCACTATCTACAACACCACCAACCTTTGTGTTATCTGTAAACTTGCCAACCCACCCTTCTACCCCAACATCCAGGTCGTTAAAAAAATCACGAAAAGTAGAGGTCCCGGAACAGATCCTTGTGGGACACCACTAGTCACAATCTTCCAATCTGAATATACTCCCTCCACCATGACCCTCTGCCTTCTGCAAGCAAGCCAATTCTGAATCCACCTGGCCAAACTTCCCTGGATCCCATGCCTTCTGACTTTCTGAATAAGCCTACCGTGTGGAACCTTGTCAAATGCCTTACTAAAATCCATATAGATCACATCCACTGCACTAAATATCCGAATTAAACTGAGATAACTTATCTTTAGTCATATGGACTCTATGTACCACCTTAAATTGTATGAGCGAATGAAGTATTAACCAGTTTAAAAATTTCATTCCAAGTTTCCTCAGATATTGATGTCTGTAAATCTTGTTCCCAGAGATTCTCACTTTTGTCTAAAGGAACATTCCTCATCTCCAGTAACATACCATAAATATTAGATATTGAACCATTATGAAAAGATGTCAAATTAAAAGTTACATCTAGTAAGTTCTTATCTGAGCTTATAGAAAATGTGCATAATTGAGATCTTAGAAAGTCTCTGATTTGTAGATATCTAAAAAAGTGAGTTTTGGATAAGCTATATTTAGCTGACAATTGCTCAAATGAAAAAAAGATTTCCTCCAACAAACAGATCTCAAAAACATTTAATGCCTAACCTGTCCCATTCTTTAAAAACTAAATCAGTTATGGAGAGTTTAAAAAAATAGAATAAATGGGACTAGAAAGAGAAAATCTCAATAAACCAAAATGTTTTCTAAATGTATCCAGATCCTCAGAGTATGTTTAACTATTAAATTATTAGTTAGTTTACTTACACATTAAGGAAGTGAGGATCCAAGAAGAGAAGTAATAGAAAATTTATTAACAGAGTTAGCTTCGAAAGAAACCCATACCGGACAGTCTACATGATTAATATAATATAGCCAAAACGTAAGGTATCATATATTAACTGCCCATTAGGTAAGGCTAAACCTCCAGACTTTTTTAGGTTTTTGAAGA
Source organism: Mobula birostris (assembly GCF_030028105.1). Lineage (NCBI taxonomy): Eukaryota > Metazoa > Chordata > Chondrichthyes > Myliobatiformes > Myliobatidae > Mobula > Mobula birostris. The sequence continues at coordinate 155,555,058 of NC_092377.1, read as the reverse complement.
TGAACTTTATTCAAATGAGGACATTTATTTTTCCATATATAGGAGGATAAAATAGATTCAAGAGAGTCAAAAAAGGATTTAGGAATAAAAACAAGTAAAGTCTGAAAAAGATATAAATTTAGGTAGAATATTCATTGTAATAGAATTAATTCATCTAATCAATGATATTGAAAGAGGTGACCAATTCAATAATATCTTTTTTACACAGTTCAATCAAGTAAGAAAATTTTCTTTAAACAGGAGTTTGTAATTCTGCATGATTATTATACCCAAATAAGTAAATTGATTCCTTACAATTTTAAAAGGGAGATTAGTATTAATTGATACCAAATTATTTAAAGGAAATAATTCACTCTTATGTAGGTTCAATTTATATCCTGAAAACTGGCTAAAACAGGAGAGTAAAGAAAGTACGCAAGGTAACGAGGTCTCAACATTAGAGATAAAAAGCAATATATCATTAGCGTAAAGTGAGATTTTGTGGGTGATACCTCTCCTTAAAATACCACAGATATCATTAGATTCTCGAAAAGCAATGGCAAGGGGTTCTAAAGCTAGATCAAAAAGCAACGGACTGAACGGACAGCCTTGTCTAGTTCTGCGGTGAAGTTTAAGTGGTTTGGAATTTTGAAAATTAGTAAGAACTCGAGCAGAAAGAGATAATTAAAGTAATTTAATCCATTGAATAAAATCTGGTCCAAAATTAAATTTTTCTAAGGTTTTAAATAAATAATTCCATTCAATCCGATTGAAGGCCTTCTCAGCATCGAAGGACATCATACATTTCATATCTCCTGCGAAGGAGAGTAAGTAACATTTAATACAAGGCGAATATTAAAATGGGAATGTCGGTTTTTAATAAATCCAGTCTGATCATCAGAAAAAATAGAAGGTAAAATATTTTCAATCCTATGAGCCAGAACTTTAGAAAGAATTTTAGTATCAACATTGAGTAATGAAATTGCCCTATATGAAGAGTATTCAGTTGGATCCTTCTTCTTTTTTGGATAAGTGAAATAGAACCTTCATAAAAAGATTGAGGCAAACTACCCAATTTGAAAGAATCCAAAAAGAATAAGTGTAACAGCAGTATGACTAATGAAGAAAAAACCTTATAAAATTCTCCAGAAAATCCATCTGGACCCGGAGCCTTCTACGATTGTAGTGAACGTATAGACTCAGTGATTTCCTCATAAGAAATGGGTTGATCCATCTGTATGCAATTATCTGCAGAAAGTTCAGGGATATTTAATTGATCTAGAAGATTATTCATTACATCATTATCTTTAGGGGAATCAGAACTATAAAGTTTAGAATAGAATTCTCTAAAGGTATCATTTATTTCAGATCAGTTGTGCTATCACCATTAGTTTTGTAAATTACTTTAATTTGTCGTTTAACTACAGAACTTTTTAATTGGTTGGCCAATACTTTGCCTGATTTATCTCCGTGAATGTAAAATTGAGTTTTATCTTTAAGAAGTTGAGTTTCAATTGGATATGTTAACAGAAGATCATATTTAGTTTTAACTTCAACACGTCTTTTGTATAAAACAGAATCTGGAGCTATAGCATATTTTTGATCAAATTGTTTCAATTGATTGGCTAATGCAATTCTTTCTTTATTAGCTTTATTCTTAAACCTTGCAGTATAAGAAATAATTTGTCCTCTAATATAGGCCTTGAAAGTATCCCATACAATAAGAATAGAAGTCTCTTCCTTTTTATTCTCTTCAAAAAACAAGATAATATGCTTCTCTAGAAATTAAAAAAAAATCCTTATCAGACAACAAAGTTGTATTAAAACACCAAAATCTGTTGGTTTGAAGAAGACCAGGGAGTTGTAAAGATAGAAATATAGGAGCATGGTCTGAAACAGCAATCTCTTTATATTCACAGGAACGAACTGATGAAATCATTTGACTATCGATAAAAAAAATCAATCCTGGAATATGTATGATGAACATGGGAAAAAAATGAATACTCCCTACCTAAAGGATATAAAAACACCAAACATCAACTATACCACACTTCAATAAAAAAAAGGATTGAATAAACAAAGCTGATTTATTAAGAGACACTGGTTCAGAAGATGATCAGTCTAAAACTGGGTCTAGCTAACAGTTAAGATCTCCTCCTATCACCAAAGAATAAAGATTCAGATGTGGTAAAAATGAAAAAAAATTCAAAGAATCCTGGATCATCTACTTTTGGGGCATACACATTGGCAAATACTATTAATTTGTTAACTAGTTCTCCTGAAACTACAACAAAATGTCCATTAGTATCAGACACTACTTTATGTTGGACAAAGGAAAGTGTATTATCTATAAGAATCGAAACTCCTCTAGATTTGGCCTGAAAAGAAGAATGAAAACAAAGTCCATTCCAACTGCTAAAAGGACGTAGATTATCGCATTTGTGTATGTGAGTTTCATGTAAAACAATAATAGGGACCTTAAGTGTCATAATATACACAAAAATCTTATTACGTTCAACAGGGTGATTTAACCCTTTCACATTAAAACTGAGTAAATTAATAGTTTGGTCCATTTTTAATATTATTTAAAGGAAGGGTTAAAATGTAAGTTAAAAACCAAGCCATAAACTTTGAGAAATGGTAACTAAGCAACAAGTTGGTTTAAAATTTGAAAACAGCTTCTGAGGGAAAAAATACAACCCCCCTGCCCACCTCCCAAAAAAAGAAAACCAACCAATAGAAAGTTGGCATCTATGAACTACAGACAACCCCCTAAAAAACCTGGTGATTGCTCCAATTAGTTTCAAGGTTATTTCTATTCCAACCTATACTTAACAATACCCAAACAAGAGATTCAATTCTCGTAAATCAAGAATACAGTATTAAAAATACAAAAGGAAATTATTTACAAAGGCTTACTAAAAGTAAAAGATTCAATTATTCATACAGATAGACACTAAACATTAATCTTATATCTTCATGGAAAAACAGAATGAGCAGTTAACCTTCAAATTTAAAAAATCTTTCTGCTTCAGCATTCAAACGAAACCATTCGAAGGATCCATCTTTAATGAGATTCTCAGTCAAAGTGGGTAGCCAAGGGACAGGTTAAAACTCTTATTAAAAAATTCCAACAGAGCTTGTTCAAACTTAGCACATTCCTGCATAACCTCAAGCGAATAACCTTCGAGAATCTTAATATTCCACCCTATAACCAATCATGCCCCTTCGACGAGATTTGCGAATTAAAAGTTTCTCATTTAATCTTGTGCCTTCATGTAAGGAGAAACTAAACAGCTAGCCTTCAGATTTAGCCTTTGGATTTTAAAAACCTTTGTGCTTCAACAGTCGAGCAGAACTATTCAAAAGAACCGTTTTTAAGTGTGATTCTGAGTCAGGCTGCGTAGCAAAAGGAAGGCTTGAAACCCTTATTAAAAAGCTCGGACATAACTTCTTTGAACTTACCTCTTTCCTGCAGAACCTCAGGTAAATAATCTTCAACAATTCTAATCTTGCAACCATTATAGTCAATCACGCCCCTTCGACAAGATTCGCAAACTAAGAGTTCCTTTGTTTTAAATTCCTGAAAACATATTATTACTGATCTTGGTCTCTGATCGTTAGGAAGTCTAAATGCAGGAGATCTGTGAACTCGATCGATCGCAGGCACAGACGTCAAAATCTCCAGAAATAATTCTTGCAAAAAATTTGCGAAAAACTCCATAGGATGATTACCTTTGATTAATTCTTCAAGACCCAGAACCCATAGGTTGTTCCTTCTAATTCTGTTTTCTAGGTTGATAATCTTCTGCCTTGTCTTTTCTTTGGACTTCGATTGTTTTTCAGAAAGCTTCTGCAATTCATCCACTTCCGTTTCCAGAGCCGACAAATTTTCCTCATTCTTCTTATTACGTTTATCGCGCTCATTAAGAGTTTGGTGAATAGAATCCAATTTACCATCTATTTGTTTAAATTCAGTGCTGAATTGTTGAAATGTCTCAGAGGCTTCTCGTGTATGACTTTGCAGCAAATCCATAATAGAATTCAAAGAGGCAGGAAAATCGTCCTTTTTAGTACCTCTGGCACTCCTTCCAGCCATAATGAAAGAATATCACACTTAAAAAAGAAGTCTCAAGACAGGTTGGAAATAGTAAGATAATTAGAGTTGGAGCAACGACAGATTGCTGTTACTCCATCAGCCACCACCAAGAAATCCTGACCCTGTATTATAACAGATTAACATGCTAATGTTAGCCCTTACCGGTTTACCTCAGCTCAATGTCCCAATGGGGTAAGTTGACCCCAATAGATGGATCTGACTTTCAAATTTAATTCATTAATTGTATTTAGCAATTGGCACTTCAGCACCTAACCAGTAGCTCTCATTCTTCAGTAAGTTCCATGCATGATGTATCTTCGCATTTATTTCCTTTCTGCACTGGCTTTCCACTGGAAGGAACTGATGGACATTCAAGCAACAGTAAAATTCTGATAGCACGCTGCCCTGTTGTTTCTGGAAGCCCTGGTTGTCCAGCATCTGATTCACCTGCATTTGGTTCTTATGCTCTGGTTAAACTCAGCAGGGTACTGGTTCCTGTGTCTGAGCTGGTTAATTTGATCAACCATTCTAGTCAACCCCCACTGCACTCTCTCTACTTTCCCCCACTCATAACTCTACTGCACTACAAACAATTTAAACCACCATTTATAATGTTGTTTACATCACAAATACATGCTGATATTATATATTTATGGACATTTTTTTCCATTTCTGTACTTTATCCTTTATAATTGTTGAATGTTGTTGTCTTATTGAATGTTGCACCAACACGCCACAGCAAATTCCTAATTCAATGTACATGTACACTCAGTGGCCACTTTATTAAGTACTTCCTGTACCTAATAAAATGGTCACCGAGTGTATCTCCATAGTCTTCTGCTGCAGAAGCACATCCACTTCAAGGATCAATGTGTTGTGCTTTGGAGATGCTGTTCTGTACACCACTTTTGTAATGCATAATTATTTCAGTTACTGTTGTCTTCCTGACAAATTGAACCAGTCTGTCCATACTCCTCTGATCCCTTGCATATATAAAAAAACATTTTTTGTTTGCACACAGAACTGCTGCTCCTTGGCTGTTGTTGTATTTTTTTGTTTTCACACCAGCTTCTGAAAACTGTAGAGACTGTTGTGTGTGAAAATCTCAGGAGATCAGTAGCTTCTGATATATGCAAACCACCCCATCTGGCATTGCAATAGATATTCACTGTCCTGGACTGGGGGGCATTTTTTCCAAGCTCAGTTTTCTAGCATAACAGCTGACACATATAGAGATCAAAGTGTTGTTTTTGAGTAAGCTAAACTTCCAAACAATATTCTTTGTTCAACTTCTTGCTGTAAATGGGAGTCAATCTTAATTTCTTAATGTAAATAGAAAGCAATAATCAGGCTGAAGTTAAAGAGATACCTTTGCAAACAAACATTACTGTCTATAAAGCACAGGTTTGTTTCCCCACAGCATGAAGCTAACTGCTCAATAGATGCAGTGTAGACAATGGGTTATGCTTGATTCAAACCAGACAGTGCTGACTAAGTTATTTACTTCAAGAAGGCTTGAACACCAGATTGATACTATGGCTTAGCATATCAAATAGCTGATCTATTAATAGTTGGCCGATTTGTGTGCTCAAAGAGTCATTTTCACAGCATTAATTGTGGATATCTGGGAACTGTGTCTCTAGAAGCCTTTAGTCAATTTGTGTAAATGAGGTACCTGAAAAAATAACACACACATGAGGCAAAGAAAAATCAGTATAAATGTAAGAGAGCAGTAAGACTTATTAGGAATGGTCAAGAAAAGCAAGAAGAATGACAGAAATATGGGTGACTAGAATTCATTCACCTACCTTTGATTTCTGTGACAGATGATTTGGACGTCTGCAAGTTATTGGTATGTCTTTAGCTTCTAGGAATTGTACCTGTGTTCTGGAAATCCTTTGTGTTTTAGAAACGGTTTGTAATTTATAAATCTTTTATAAGATAGAAAACTTTTGTGAGTTTTAAATGTGTTTTAATAATTTTGTCTGGATTTAAATGTGCATCATTGAAAATAAATGAACAATGTCTAAACTATTTTGTTAGTTGAAAGCACCTCCTCCTTCGTAGAGAGGGGGACCGCCACTCAAATAGTGGATATTGGAAGCTAAACTCACCAATCATGATAAGCAGGGAAGTGAACTAGTCTTTGAAGCTTATAGTAGGTAGCTATAGTAAGATCTCCCTTTAGAAAGTGTATCCATGGCTATCTATATCCAATAGGGCTTAAGATCTTCGTTTGAACTTAGAATTTCATGGTCAGCAAACCCAATACCATCATAGTATCAACAATCATTCCATGGTCAAGGTCATTTAGGTCACATTTCTTCCCCATTCTGATGCTCGGTCTGAACAGCAACTGAGCCTCTTGACCATATCTGCATGCTTTTATGTGTTGAGTTGCTGCCACATGAATGGTTGATCAGATAATTGCATTAACAAGCAGGTGTACCTAATAAAGTGGCCACTAAGTGTACACAGCAAATAAAGTTGATACGTGATCCTTCTAAACTCACTGTGACCGTGTTTCCTACACTTGCTATGAACTCACTGTAGCCCCTAACCTATACTCCTTTCAAGGGAGGATAGGCAGGTGATAGAGAAGGGATGCACTCAGACCGATGGTTTGAGATGTGTCTATTTTAATGCGAGGAATATTATGAATAAAGTGGATGAGCTTACAGCATGGATCAGCACTTGGAGCTATGATGTTATGGCCATTACAGGGACTTGGATGGTGCAGGGGCAGAAATGGCTACTTCAAATGCCAGGCTTTAGATGTTTCAGAAAGGACAGGGAGGGAGGCAAAAGAGGTGGGGACATGGCACTGTTGATCAGAGATAGTGTCACAGCTGCAGAAAAGGAGGAAGTCATGGAGGAGTTGTTTACGGAGTCCTTATGGGTGGAAGTTAAAGGAACAGGAAAGGGTCAATAACTCTACTGGGTATTTTTTATAGACCACCCAAAAGTAACAAGGATATCGAGGAGCAGATAGGGAGACAGATACTGGAAAGGAGTAATAATAACAGTGTTGTTGTGGTGGGAGATTTTAATTTCCCAAATATTGATTGGCATCTCTCTAGAGCAAGGGGTTTAGATGGGGTGCAGTTTGTTAGGTGTGTTCAGGAAGGTTTCTTGGCACAATGTGTAAATAAACCTACAAGAGGGGAGTCTGTACTTGATCTGGTATTGGGAAATGAACCTGGTCAGGTGTCAGGTCTCTCAGTGGGATAACATTTTGGAGATAGTGATCACGGTTCTATCTCCTTTACCATAGCATTGGAGAGGGATAGGAACAGACAAGTTAGGGAAATGTTTAATTGGAGAAAGTGGAAATATGAGGCTACCAGGCAGGAACTTGGAAGCATAAATTTGAAACAGATGTTCTCAGGGAAACATACAGAAGAAATGTGGCAGATGTTCAGGGGATATTTGCGTGGTGTTCTGCATAGGTACATTCCAACGAGGCAGGGAAAGGATGGTCAGGTACAGGAACCATGGTGTACAAAGGCTGTTGTAAATCTAGTCAAGAAGAAAAGAAGAACTTGCGAAAGGTTCAAAAAACTAGGTAATGATAGCGATCTAGAAGATTATAAGGCTAGCAAGAAAGAGCTTAAGAATGAAATTCAAAGAGCTGCAAGGGGCCATGAAAAGTCCTTGGCGGATAGGATTAAGGAAAATCCCAAGGCATCCTGCAAGTATGTGAAGAGCAAGAGGATAAGATGTGAGAGAATAGGACCAAGCAAGTGTGACAATGGAAAAGTGTGTATAGAACCGGAGGAGATAGCAGAAGTACTTAATGAATACTTTGCTTCAGTATTCACTATGGAAAAGGATCTTGGCAATTGACGGGTAGATGGGTCATATTCTGCATGGAGGTGGGTGACCAGTGGTGTGCCTCAGGAATCTGTTCTGGGACCCCTACTCTTTGTGATATTTATAAATGACCTAGATGAGCAAGTGGAGGGATGAGTTAGTAAATTTGCTGATGACACAAAGGTTGGAGGTGTTGTGGATAGCGTGGAGGGCTGTCAAGAGGTTACAGCGAGTCATTGATTGGATGCCAAACTAGGCTGAGAAGTGGCAGATGGAGTTCAACCCTGATAAGTGTTGGATGGTTCATTTTGGTAGGTCAAATATGATGGCAGAATATAGCATTAATGGTAAGACTCTTGGCAGTGTTGAGGTTCAGAGGCATCTTGGGGTCCGAGTCCATAGGACACTGAAAGCTGTCACGCAGGTTGACTCTGTGGTTAAGAAGGCATACAATGCATTGGCCTTCATCAATCATGGGATTGAGTTTAAGAGCGAAGACGTAATGTTGCAACTATATACGGCCCTGGTCAGACCCCATTTGGAGTACTGTCCTCAATTCTGGTCACCTCACCACAAGAAGGACGTGGAAACCATAGAAAAGGTGCAGAGGAGATTTACAAGGATGTTGCCTGGATTGGGGAGCATGCCTTATGAGAATAGATTGAGTGAACTCGGCCTTTTCTCCTTGGAATGATGGAGGATGAGAGGTGACCTGACAGAGGTGTACAAGATAATGAGAGGCATTGATCATGTGGATAGTCAGAGGCTTTTCCCAGGGCTGAAATGGCTAGCACGAGAAGGCATAGTTTTAAAGTGCTTGGAAGTAGGTACAGAGGAGATGTCAGGGGTAAGTTTTTTACGCAGAGAGTGGTGAGTGCTTGGAATGTGCTGCCAATGGTGGTGGTGGAGGTGGAAATGGTAAGGTCTTTTAAGAGACTCCTAGATAGGTAATGGAGCTTAGAAAAATAGAGGGCTATGGGTAAGCCTAGGTAGTTCTAAGGTAAGGACATGTTCGGTACAGCTTTGTGGGCTGAAGGGCCTGTATTGTGCTGTAGGTTTTCTATGTTTCTAAGTGCACAGAAACCCCATCCTGACACAAACTTTTAAATTCACCTGTTCACAGTAAAAGCCATCATATTACTGTGTGAAATCTTTGTGTATTTTTGTGTTTATAAGAGATAGTTCCAATTGTCCAAAATATTTTGCATTTTTCTGCCTGGTCTGCTGAGATCCCCTAGCACTTTGTGTGTGTTGCCAAGATTCCCAGCATCTCTTGTGTCCAAAGTATTTGCTGGTCCGGCGCCAATAGAGTCCTGAGGTTTCCAGATCATTGGAGTTCTACTAAAATCAGGACAGGAAATGATTGAAATGCTTATCATATCAGTAACATCCATGTGCAAAAACAAGATTACCCTTTCAGACTGATAACTTTTTCTTTGAATTGGGACTAGGTGTGGAGGCCAAGTCTTTACGTATATTTAAGGCAGAAGTTGATAAATTTTTGATTAGTCAGGACATAAAAGGATATGGAGAGAAGGCAGGAGACTGGGGATGAGAGGAAAAATGGATCAGCTATGATGAAATGGCAGAGCAGAATCAATGGGCTAAATGGCCTAATTCTACTCCTATATCTTATGGTCTTATGTTGTTGTTGTTGTTGTTCGTCCATCGTTGACGTCGAAGAGGACCTCGACACCATAATGATGGTGTCGAGACTAGCGCGTTATTTGGATTTAAGTGAGGGAGAGTTGCGCAGCGTCAGCCTCACTCTCTCTTCCCAATTCCCATCTGGATCCAGTGGCAAGACAGAGTCTAGATGGCTGGAGATGGGACTAGGCGCAGTGGATGACCAGGACGTCTTCTGTGTCTTGTCCTGCTCTACACGTTCCACAATGCTTGCAGAGACCGCCTTCTTGACCGTTGGACCTTCCGCTGGTCTCGTCCACTCAATCCACCGGAGTCTGTCTTCACATGCTGGGATAGACAACTCCCTATCTCACCGAGGGTTTGAGACCCGTCGGCTACCCTCACCTGGTTTAGCCGGCTTGTCGAAGCTGTTGCCCGGAGTGTGGCCGCTGTCGCATGCAAACAGCTACGGGGAGCCACAGGTGAGAGCTGAGTGCCAGGTGGGCACCAAAGGTGGACCAAAGGGGGTGTATGTGGTGTCAGGGAGGGTAGCACCACTGGTGGGGATGGTCCTATAGACTGATATAAAGTCAATAGGGAAATGAGTGAATAAAGGGAAGGACATAGAGTGGGGAGAATAGATGAGAAGCGAAGTAACTAATGTGGTGAAAGTGTTGGCTGACAAGGGAATGAGGGAATAGCAAATTCATGCTCAAGGTGGTTTAATGGGAAAAACAGAATAACTCCCCCATATTATCAGAATATATGGCACTGTGGCCCACGAGTAGAGCTGCTATCTCACAGCTTCAATCAGCGAGTGGGAATACAATGATCCTTTCCTTGTTAGCTGCCAGTGTCTAGAGGTGTTTCACAGGGGTCAGGGTTTGGACCGCTTTTTTTATGCTGTATAGCAATGATTTAGATGGTGGAATAGATGGCGTTGTTGCCAAGTTTGCAGATGATATGAAGATTGGTGGTGGGGAAGGTAGTGCTGAGGAAACAGGTAGGCTGCAGAAGGACTTAGACAAATTAGAAGAATGGACAAGAAAGAGGCAAATGAAATACAATGTTGGAAAATGCATGGTCATGCACTTTGGTAGCAGAAATACATGTGCAGACTATTTTCAAAATCGGGAGAAAATCCAAAAATCTGAGATGCAGAGGGACTTGGGAGTCCTTGTGAAGAGCAACCTAAAGGTTTAACTTGCAGGTAGAATCAGTGGTGAGGAAGGCAAATGCAATGTTAGCATTCATTTCAAGAGATCTAGAATACAAGAGTACGGATGTGTTGCTGAGGCTTTATTAGGCACTGGTGAGGCTTCACCTTGAGTATTGTGAGCAGTTCTGGGCTCCTTATGTAAGGAAAGATGTACTGGCATTGGAGAGGGTTCAGAGAAAGTTCACAATGATGATTCCGGGAATGAAAGGGTAATCATATGAGGAACATTTGATGGCTCTGGGCCTGTACTCACTGGAATTTATAAGGATGATGGGTATGTCATTGAAACTTTTTAAATGTTGAAAGGCTTAGACAGAGGTGATGTGGAAAGAATGTTTCCCTTGGTAGAGGAGCCTAAGTCAAGAGGCCACAGCCTCAGGATAGAGGGGTATCATTTAATACAGAGATGCAGAGAAACTTCTTTAGCCTGAAGATGGTGAATTTGTGGAATTTGTTGCCACAGGCAGCTGTGGAGGTCAGGTCATTGGGTGTATTTAATGCAGGGCTTGATAGATTCTTGGACACGGCATCAAAGGTTACAGAAAGAAGGCCAGGGAGTGGCGCTGAGGAGGGGGAAAAGAATCAGCCATGATTTAATGGCCTAATTCTGCTCCTATATCTTATGATCCTCTGGTCTATGGTCTAATGCTGAGCTCTGATGCTGCGTATGTGGAATTATTCTCTCATTTAACTAGACAAGGTTCCTTCAGGTTCAGGGTTCAGCTCAGGGCCAACAACCCTGACTGGTAAAACAAAATTGTTACTGATACATCAATGAAGAATTCTTCTACATCTGAGTGTGACAGTATTTCTGAGTCTCCACCTGGGACTTGCCTGACAGAAGTAAAAACCAAGAGGAAGCTACTGACATGATGAAGGAAGCCCTGAACACCACCAGAGTTGTTGGACCTTCATAGCTGCCCTAGGCACCAATGGCATAGTGGGCAATAAGTAACTTCATAAACTAAGGGCTGATCTGAGATGTAACTCAATGTATCTATTTTCCTCTTGTATTCTTTAAATCCTTTGGTTAAAGCAAATCTGTCAACCCCAAGATTAAAGTTGATGATTGCCACTTTTGGGAAAGATGTTCGAACTATTATCAACTCTCTAATACAGATTTGTTTCCATTCCTGAAAGGTCTGTGTCTCATTTTTAGATATCAGTCCTTGATTTCCCTTCACCTTGGCTGCTGTCCTTGTGGAGTTTGCAGGTTCTCCTGCTTTGGTCATGTGAGTTACCTCTGATGCTGTAGCTTCCTTCCACATCCCAAAAGCAGATGGATTGCTCACTCTGGTTTTCCCCTGGTCATAGCGCCTTAAAACATTGAGCAACATGGCACAGATCTGGGCTGTTTAGCCCAACAAGTCCGTGCTGGTCACTGTACTCATTCAATTAGTCCACATTTCCTGCATTCAACCCATATCCCTTCAAACTCCACCCTTCCAAATACATGTCCAAGCACTTCTTAAATGTACCTGCCTCAACCAGCTCATTCCAGATACCCATACCCTCTGTGTGTAAAAGTCGCCGCTCATTTCCCTTTTAAATCTTTCCCTTTTCACACTAGTTTGTTTGATTATATATTTATTTATCAATTGTTTGATTTTATTTGCACAGTTTATCTTCTTTTGCACATTGGTTGCTTGCTCAGTCTTTATTTGTGTGCAGTTTTCCCATGATTTTATTGCATTTCTTATTTCTACTATAAATGCCTGCAAGAAAATGTTTCTCAGGATAGTATATGGTAATGTATACATACTTTGATAATTAATGTACTTTCAACTTTGAACTTTTAGACTCCCCTATCCTGAGGAAAAGACTGCCATCATCCTCCTTATCTGTGCCTCGTAATTTTAAACATTTCTATAAGATTTCCTCTCACTCTGCTACGTTCCAAGGAATAAAGGTCTATTTCGGCCTATATCTTCCTATAACTCAGGCCCTCTAAGTGAAAGACACAGGTTCGATTTCAACATTTAAGAAACATTTGGATCGGTACATGAATGGAGGGAGGGGTACGGAGGGCTATGGTTTGGTTGCAGATTGATGGGACTAGGCAGCTTTATAGTCTGTCAAAGACTAGATGGGCCAAAGGTCATGTTTCTGTTCTGTAGTTTTCTATGACTCTATAACTCTAGTCCTAGCAGTATCCTTATAAAGTGTGTTTTACTTTTTACACTGGAGTGTAAGGTGAGTGGTTCTAAGTTCAAGATATATTTATTATCGAAATAGGTATACATAGACATACTTTATTGATCCCGAGGGAAATTGAGTTTCGTTACAGCAGCACCAACCAAGAATAGAGCATAAATATAGCAATATGCAAACTATGCCAGAAGGAAATAAGTCCAGGACCAGCCTATTGGCTGACCCTCCATGGGAGGAGCTGCAAAGTTCAATGGCCACAGGCAGGAACAACCTCCCATGACGCCCAGTGTTGCATCTCAGTGGAATATGGCCGGAGTCCAACAGTAAAAAGTTCAATATCCGGGCTACAAACACGTTCCTTGATCGTAATATGACCAGGATTGCACCATCCGTTGTTAACCAGAACAGCAAGCACCCAACTCCTTTATGCTTACCGCTCTCAGTGCACTTCCGGTCAGCCCGAATGGTCTGGAAGCCCTCTATGGAAAGGTTTTGTTCGGGTATGTCCACGTGCAGCTACATTTCAGTAAAACACATAACATTGCTCTCTCGAAATGTTCTCTAACTCCTGGCTTGAGATTCATCTCCTTAGCGGCAGCCACAACACAAAGAAACCCCAAAAGAACCCATTAAAAAAGACGGTCAAACACCCAATGTGCAGAGAGAAAGAAAAACACAAATCGTCCAAACAATAACAGTAAGCAAACAGTGCTCAGAACTGGAGTTTTACAAAAGACTCGAAGCCAACATCACTGCAGTGGGAGCAGGCCAGAGCCCCAGTTCAGAGCAAAGCTGAGTAAACATCGCCGAACAGTGAGCAGAATGAGCCAAACTGGGCAGAACCGGCCCGTTCCTTGCCTTCAATCTGACACCCTGACCTTTGCAATCTGGCCCGACACTTAACTTGTCCAAACATCTGGTTGTTCTTTGCTCTCGAATTGGACTGAGGCCTGGACTCTGCTGCCACCATTCGGCCGTACCTAACCTTTCTGATACGGCCCAGTGTTTAAATTAATCTGTTGTAATGTCAACAAAGTCACCGGAGAGACACTGAAGCTAATAGATACTGAAGTGCTTTATTCATCAAAAACAAGCAGCAGCCATTATATCGAGACATTTTGGAGGAAGTGTCCTGTCTGACCCAATATTATGTAACACTCTGTAAGGTTTCACTCCTAATGTAATTCTTTCTCTGTAGCAGCAGTGTTTGGGTTATGACTAGAGATAACAGGATTTAGGAATGTGTGCAATCCATTGAGAGGCATGTTGCTTCTTTCTTGTGTGCCTGAGAGAAGGTATTCGCGGACTTTTGTTTGGCAGAAGATGGAGAGAGAAGATGCCAGACCAGAGAGGTCGTAGACTGCAGGACTGAGTGGACGTGGAATTTGGTCGGGAGTCGACAATGCCTGAGGGAAAGTTGATGGAGAATAAACAGACGGGAAAGTCGTGAGCTCCAACGTGCGCCTTAGACTGTTTCATTAAAGTGGGCCCTTTTCTTTTTGTTTTCTTTACTAACCCTCTAGTCAAATTAAGAATTATAAAGCTAAATCATTTAATTGCATATCCTGTACTGTCGGTTATTTCGTAGTACTGATTTGTAACTGGGCAACACATCACGCAGCATCCACACAAACATGATTTCTCAAGCTTGGCTGGGCCAGAGGCTATCTTCCCCTAGACAAATGCATAGTGGCCGAACTTGAAGGTTACAACAGTGGGGGTATCATTCAAGATTGATTTTGTTGGATGCTGTGTGATTGCCCTGAGCATTGAACCAGTGAGTTGTGTGTTTAAGTCTGTGCTGGTATGGATGCTGCTGGGGTGGAGCGGTTGTCTGCCACCATGGGGTTACCAATAACTAATTCGTTCATGTTAAGTGGGATAGATATTTGTATTCTGGATGAATTGTTAATTCTACTTTTGAGTGTTGTTAAAGTTGTTGACAAAGTTGCGACTGCAGGGCGGAGGTTTGATAAAATGGTGAGTACAGACCTTGTTTTGGTTCAGACTAGTGCTGACGTAACGACAGTGGAAATTCCTGCTACTATGGGTGCCCCAGGTGAGGCGGGGCCATGGCCTGTCCATACTGTTAGGGTGGAGGGGAGTGTAGCAGAGCGGGCCGAATCACATGTCGAGCTTCCTGTAGCTGGGGGCAGAGACTTCAAAAACAGTGTCCTAACATTTCTGAGGAGTGAAGGGAAGGAGTGGTCGGATTTGGAATGTCTAATTAGACCCCGTCCCCCTGGGAAGAGTGAGAATTTTGACACCCCACTGATTGAGGAAGAGGCTCCGTACCCTTCTCCCGCTGAGTCAGTGGACAGCCTGGGCTGCAGTGGGACCCTACAAGAGATGAGGTGGGGCTGAGCCAAGGGACAGAGGGATCAGATGTGCAGGTGGGCACGAGTGATAGGCTGGGGGAGGCCTCACCAGGTAGACCAGGAGTATCTCCAGTAGTGTTGGAACATGAAGAGGTAGATGAGAGGGCACGGAGATCTCACAGAATCAGGAGACCACCGGATAGGCTGGCCTATGTAGCACCAGGGGAACAGAGTGTGGCCTCTACTGCTTTAGGGAGCTTTGTCACTGCCTTTTACACCTGGATTGGACCGCGCTTTGCAGGAAGAGTTGGTGAATTCTCTCAACGTCATGAGGACATGAATAAAATTGGTAGAGGGAGGGTATAATGCTCTGTAAGGTTTCATTGCTAATGTAAAGGTTTCTCTGTAAGGTTTCACTCCTAATGTAATGGTTCCTCTGTAGCAGCAGTGTTTGGGTTATGACTAAAGATAACCGGGCTTTGGAATGTGCCCCATCCACATTCTGTTGTTTCTTGCTTGTGTATCTGAGAGGAGGTATTCACGGGCTTTTGTTCAGCAGAAGATGGAGAGGGAAGATGCCAGATCAGAGAGGTTGTAGACCACAGGACTGAGTGGATGTGGAGTGGGGTCGGGAGTTGATGATGCCAGGAGAATGGCATCTCCTGATGTCAACGGAGAATGAACCAACGGGAAAGTCATGAGTTCCAATGTGCGCCTTAGACTGTTTCATTAAAATGGGCCCCTTTCTTTTTGTTTTCTTTACTAACCCTCCAGTCAAATTAAGAATTATAAAGCTAAATTGTTTAATTGCATATGCTGTATTGTTTGTTATTTCGTGATACTGATTTGTAACTGGGCAACACATCACGCAGCATTCACACAAACATGATTTCTCAAGTTTGGCTGGGCCGGAGGCTGTCTTCCCCTAGACAAATGCATGCTGGCTGAACCTGAGGGTTCCAGTTGCATAACAGTTTATATGCTAAAGACCAAAGGTAACATCAGGCCAATTCTATAGTTACAATGTTCCTACAATGCTTCCTTTAAATTACATATAATTTTAACACCTCTCCTTCATACCCACAGTACAGACACCCACAGTGAATGTTAATCGGCATTGTCTGGTTTTCAATCCACTGATGTCTAGTTTTAGGGAAACTATTGTTCATTTCTGCATTTTAAATTTAATCTACGATGCGCATTCATGTCTGGAAAATGGCTGCTGTTGAGCTTAATATTTGTTAGTTACCCTAACTCCAGAATATGCTCCAACAGATCAAGCACTGGGTCTTCGCTCGCGAGAATGTGGTGCTGGGGAAATAATGGGACTGTGGGAAGAATACCAATAAAATGATATGTAATGGACTGCTTTTAATGGGAGGCTGATAATCAGTAAGGACTCAGTGAGCAGAAGCTTCAGCTTCTGTGCTAAGTGACTCTTTGACCTTATCACATGGCAATCAAAGTAAAATCTGTCCACTGGCTCTACTTTATCCACAGGGCACATTGTTTCCATGAAGAACACATTGTGAATGCAGAGATGAGAAATCAGTTAGCCAGTTCCCCGTGGGCCCTTGTCCTAGAGTCTGCTCTTCAGGGATTCTAGGTGCTGACTGCATCGGGCACTGAGCAATTCAGGGAGACAAAGACAAGATCAAATACTTGTACTTCAAATGTAGAAATCTGATAAATATCAGTCGTGCCATTGTTACCTCAACAGTGTACGTATAGGACCGTGTTTTTCTTTTACATGGTCCTTCTGACCTAATGAGTTTGCACTGCTCAGTTACACCCATGTGACCAATTAACCTATACATCTTTGGAATGTGGAAGGAAACCAGGATACCTGGAGGAAACCCATGTGATCATGATGAGAACCGGACGGAGGCAGGAATGAACCTGGCTTGTTGCTGCTTTAATAGTGTTATGCTGTTACGCTACTGTGCAGCCTCATAGTCCGAAGATGTCCTGGAGGAAGCCTGTAAGTGTCACCATGTATCAGGTGCCAGTATAGCACGCCCACAACTTACTCACCCTAAGAGTACATCCATTGGAATGTGGGAGGAAACCGGAGCACCCGGAGGAAATCCACACAGTCATGGGAAAAATGTAGAAGCACTTTACAGCTGCGGGAATTGAACCCCGATCTTCCAATCACAGGTGGTGTAAAGAAAGTGCTAACTGCTATTATGCTACTGTAGAGTGCCTGAGCTGTACAGCACAGAAACATGTTCTTTAGCCTAATTAGTCCTTGTCAATTAAACTGTCTTTCTAAGGCCCCATTTGGACTACTGCATGCATTACTGGTCACCCTAAAATAGGAAATAAATCATTAACTGGAGAGGGTGCAAAAAAGATTTACAAGTTTGTTACTGGGAATGGAGGACTTGAGCTAAGAGGAAAGGCTCAATATCCTAGGACTTATTTCTGGGGATCATAGGAGAGTGACCTTACAGAGGTTCATAAAATCATTGGGGCAGAGATAAGGTGAGTACTGACGAAGGGTCTCAGTCAGAAACATCAACTGTTTATTCATCTTCATAGACGCTACTCAACCTGCTGAGCTCCACTACAATTGTGTGTGTGCGTTGCTCTGAATTTCCTACCTCTGCAAAGTCTCTTGTGTTTACTCAGTCTTTTCTCCAGGGTAATAGAATCCAAAACTAGAAGTTTAAAATGAGTGGAGAAAGATGTAAAAGGGATCAGAGGAGCAACTTTTTCTGCAAAGAGGGTGGTTTGTGGAGCAAGCTGCCAGAAGAAGTGGTACTGACAATTTTAGATATATTTGGCCAGTTTTATGGTTAGAAAGGGCTTAGAGCAGGGTTTCCCAGTCTGGTGTCCATGGACCCCTTTGTTAATGGTTGGAGTTTATGGCATAAAAAAGTTTGGGACCCCTTGGCTTAGAGTATTATTTGCCAAATACAAGCAAATGGGACTAAACTCAGTTGGGCAAATTCTTACGGCTTGTTACATTGCCAACGTTTAGGGCAGCAATGAAGGTCCTCCATCTCTCGTGGTGTTCAGGGCTTCCTTCATCATGTCAGTAGCTTCTCCTTGGTTTTCACAACTGCTAATCATGCAAATCATGGATGGAAACTCAGGAACATAGTCGCACTCAGATGTAGAAGGAATCTTCATTGTTGTTTCTGTAACAATTTTGTATTACCACAATTTTGTGTTAGCCCTGAGCTGAAACCCCTTGCACCTGGAGGACTAATGGACCTGACCTCCACCCTTCGACCTCTAGGACATAGGTGACCCTACCGAGAGCCAAAACATAAAATCGTGACTCTTGTCAATATTGCCCTCTGAGTTATTGAGGCACACAAGTCTCCAAACCCTATGACAAGGTTATGGTTCTCTTGGAGGTGTCAGGCAACTTGTTTTATATAAATGCGTTGGGTGAAGGATCTGTTTTGGAGCTGTATAAATAGTCCAATGCTTCCTACTGCAGTATAGATTTCCGTGGGACATGCCAGACACTTCCATCCTGAAGTTCCATCTACCTGTTAACACCAACTTGCATTGACTTTTGGTTTGGCCACCCCCCTGTTTTAAAATCCTCATGCTTGTATTCAAAACTCTCCATGCTGCTCCTGCAATCTCCTCCAGCAGCATAATCCCTCCAAGCTGAATGTGGCTTCATCTTTACAGTGGAGGAGTCCATGGATTGACATATCAGAATGGGAATGGGACGTGGAATTAAAATATGTGGCCACTGGAGATCCTGCTTTCCCTGGCAGACAGAGTGTAGCTGTTCAGCGAAACGATCTCCCAGTCTGCGTTGGTTCTCATCAGTATATAGAAGGCCACACTGGGAGCACTGGATGCAGTATATCCTCACCAATATATAGAAGGCTGCACCAGGAGCACTGGACGCAGCACTCAGGTTGGAGGAACAACACCTTATATTCCGTCTGGGTAGCCTCCAACCTGATGGCATTAACATTGATTTCTCTGACTCCTGTTAATGCCCCTCCTCCTTTTCTTACCCCATCTCTTATTAATTAATTAATTAATTAATGGATTAATTCCTCCCCTCCCCCCCTTTTTTTCTCTCTCTGTCCTTCTCACAATAACTCCCTGCCTGTTCTCCATCTTCCTCTGGTTCTCCCCTCCCCCTTTCTTTCTCCCCAGGCCTCCCGTCCCATGATCCTCTCCCTTCTCCAGCCTTGTGTCCCTTTTGCCAATCAACTTTCCAGCTCTTAGCTCCATCCCTCCCCCTCCTGACTTCTCCTATCATTTCGGATCTCCCCCTCCCCCTCCCACTTTCAAATCTCTTACTATCTCTTCTTTCAGTTAGTCCTGACGTAGGGTCTCAGCCCGAAACGTCGACTGTACCTCTTCCTAGAGATGCTACCTGGCCTGCTGCATTCTAACAGCATTTTGTGTGTGTTGCTTGAATTTCCAGCATCTGCAGATTTCCTCGTCGTCACATATCTATGAAGGTTCTCAATCATCCAGGTCATTGTATATCAAGCAGTTATGAATCAAGGCAGCAAGACTTACTGTGTTGTCTAGAAGACGTTTCACCACTCATCCGAGAGGCTTTTCAGTTCTGATCCATGGTGGGTAGTTTTCCGGCTTAAAAGCTCTGTGAGTTGTTTAAGATATAGCAATCACCTGAAAGTCCATGTCCACTCCATCCTCTACACAACCACTCCATCCAATCATTTTGGTATCCGGACATTTCAATGAGAACCGCCCTCCCCCCTTTTATTTCTGAACTCTATTGAGTACAGGCCCAGGGACATCAAATACTCTACAAAGTTAATGACTATTGGAGGTTTAACTGGAAACTGCCAAAAAATTCCAATCAAATTCTGCACAAAATTACAGAAGCAGATTATGACTCATCTACATCTATGCATTTAATCAGGTTTAATATCACTGGCGTATGCTATGAAATTTGTTGTTTTTGCAGCAGCAGTACCTTGCAATACATAACAGTAAAAACTGTGAATTACAGTAAGTATATATATATATAGTTTTATAGTTTTTATTATTATAGCTAAATTAAATAAAAAATAATCAAATTAAATAAGTTGTGGAAAAAAGTAGTGCGGTAGTGTTCGTTGGTTAAATAGCCATTCAGAAATTTGATGGCAGAGATGAAGAATTTGTTCCTGAATCATTGAGTGTGTGCCTTCAGGCTCCTCCATCTACACCCTGAAGGTAGCAATGAGAAGAGGGCACATGTCCAGGGCGATGGAGGTCCTTAGTGATGGATGCCAACTTTTTGAGACATCGTTTCCTGAAGATGTCTTGGATACTGGGGAAGTTAGTGCCCATGATGGAGATGACCGAGTTCACAACTTTCTGCAACTTATTTCAACCCTGTGCAGTACCCACATCCACAATGGAGAGTGAAGCAGCCAATTAGAAATGCTGTCCACGGTACATATGTAGAAATTTGCGATTGTCTTTGGTGACATACCAAATCTCCTCAAATTCCTAATGAAATACAGAACAATGCAGATCTATTGTAACAAGAGAGGTATGAATGATGGGCAACCGAAGTGCAGGGTAGGGTCTAGAATTAATTCAGACTCGAAATAAGACAACACAAATGAAATCCAAAGGGAACATTACAAAACATAGTACTAGAGATGGAAACACGAGGAAATCTGCAGATGCTGGAAAATCAAGCAACACACACAAAAAATGCTGGTGAATGCAACAGGCCAGGCAGCATCTCTAGGAAGAGGTACAGTTGATGTTTCGGGCCGAGACCCCTCGAGATATACTATCTCTTCTTTCAGTTCGTCCTGATGAAGGGTCTCGGCCCGAAATGTCGACTCTACCTCTTCCTAGAGATGCTGCCTGGCCTGCTGCGTTCATCAGCATTTTTTGTGTGTGTTACTAGAAATGAAACTCTTACATCTGAGCACTGAGTACTCACCATGATGGCTTTAAGGACAGACTTTCCATGAAGGGATGTTGCAGGTAATAATTGACAGTCCAAGTCTTAAAGGGACAGTGCCAGCTAACTGTACTCCAGGGAACTGAAATGCTGAAACATGAATGTTTGCCCCTGACATCTATAAAGTTGTGATCTGCAAGTTGGAATATTAGTAAATGATACACTACAGCTGGGGATATCAGTGGCAGGTCTGGTGGAATGTCTGGGGCACATTGCCCCTAATCAAGGAAAATAAAGCTCAAGATGGGATCATGTTCCTGATTTCAAATAATGCAGCTTGCAGGAGGCGTAGGCGATATGACGTCTGTCTATCTGTCTAGGTACCACATCCGATGCGGACTTTGGTGACCATGGTTTTCCATATAGGTCTATCCTTCATTTTTTGGATGACTTCCATTTCCTCGATGTGTAGCCACCTGGCTATGCTTTTGATGTACATAAGCCGAGGTCTTCCTCTAGGTTTGCTCCCCTCAATCTTTCCAGAGAGAATGAGTTTTTCTAGTTCATCTTTCCACATGACGTGTCCTAGGAATCTGAGTTGTCTTTCTCTTATTGTTGGAATGAGTTATTTCTGGAACCAGATATGACATACAAGAGTCAAAGTCGAGTTCATTGTCATAAGCAGTGGCACACACACTCAGTGGTCACTTTATTAGGTACAAGTACACCTACTCGCTAATGCAAATATTTCTTTTATTCATTAATTTATTTTATTTAGAGACACGGCGTGGAACAGGTCATTTCTGCTCAATGAACTGCACCATGTAGCACCCAACTATTTAGAGGTTAATATTTAATACTTGTTGTCAGACGAGGTGATTTGAGTATCTCAGAAACTGCTGATCTACTGGAACTTTCATGCACAACAGTCTCTAGAGTTGACAGGGAATGGTGCGAAAAATAAAAAAAACATCCAGTGAGTGGCAGTTCTGTGGGTGAAGATGCCTTGTTTATGATAAAGGTCAGTGGAGAGTGGGCAGGCTGGGTCATGTTGACAGGAAGGAGACAGTAACTCAGATAACCACGTATTACATTCCTGTACCTAATAAAGTGGCCATCACATACTGTATATACAGTACTGTGCAAAAGTCTTAAGCACATATGCAGTATATAGCTAGGATGCCCAAGACATTTGCATGGTACTGTATTTGTCAACGTGGAGGGGAGAGGAAGTTTGTAAGTACGGTTGGAGAAAAGAACGTTGGGAACAGTGAGAGTGGAGCACCACGGTAGGGTGGTGGTGCAGGTGGCAGAGAAAGGGTGCAAGGGGCAGGGGGTGACGTGGGTGCAGACACAGCCAGCACTGAGACACCAGGCATAAGGAGACATTGTAAAGCAGAGAAAAGGTAAAAATCACACGAAGTATGGATAGTTTATTTGCATTACCTCTGCCTTGTGCTCCTGTGCTATTGTAATTATTGCCTGAAATCTTCAGTGCATCAGTAAAGCCAATGCTGCAACACGATTTAATCTTCCTCCCATTGTTAATGAAACTCTGACCTCGGGTTACAGACAGAATGGAAAGAATATTCAATAATGTTCAAAGCCTTTGGTCCTCTCGATACACGCGACTACTTATGAGTTGCAGGAATTAGAAACAAGTTAATACATTCCATGGCACTTAGAGTTTATAACATTCATCCGCAATACTCTTATTCCCTGTACGCTTGGATCATTAAAGATAATAGTGATAGTGATAACAAACTCATTGTAGTTCTGTAAAAGTATACTTAACTCTGCACATTCTTGCAAATTCCTGCTCCATTCCATAAAATGTCATCTCTTCTGCAATTTCTTTGCTAGGTCAAAGCTTTCATCGAAATACAGAGCAAAGAAATAATCCCTTCAGCCCACCACCTTCATGTCACCCAAGACTCCAACAAGCTTCTACAGATGTACCATAGAGAGCATTCTAAATGGTTGCATCACTGTCCGGTATGGAGGAGCCACTGCACATGATCAGAGAGAGCTGCAAAGGGCTGAAAACTCAGTCAGCCCCATCACTGGCAATAGCAACCATCATTAAAAATCCCCCATCACCCAGGACATACCTTCTTCTGGGTGCTACCATTAGGGAAATGGTACAGGAGCCTGAAGACACACACTCAATTTTTAAGAACACCTTTTTCCCTTTCGACATCAGGTTTCTGAATGATCAATGAACCTATGAATTTGTATATACTGTAAATACTGCTGATGCTGTGGATGGATATGCCTGGGATGAACTCTGAGATGGAATAATGCTCACAGTCTTGAATGAGATTGATTATGATTGACTTTGAATATGATGGAATCCCTATCTCTCAATGTTGACTCTCCACAGTTGCAACATTAGAATTTGCTTCCAGGAAGGACACAGCCACATTGCTGTAGGACTAGAGCCTACATAGGTCCAAACTGGGTAAGGCTGGAGACTTCTTTCCCTGATGTACATAAGATAGATTTCTGTGATATTCTGACTGTGCTAATCATATCAGATTATATTTCCAAATTTTCATTAAAGATCAAAATTATAGAACACTACAGCACAGAAACTGGCCCTTTGGCCCATCTAGCTCATGCTAAGTCATTAATCTACCTAGTCCCATCAACCTGTACCCAGAACATTGCCCTCCATACCCTTCCCACCCATGTACCTATCCAAACTTTTCTTAAAGGTTCACAAGGATGATTCCAGGAATGAAAGGGTTATCATACAAGGAATGTTTGATGGCGCTGGGTCTGTACTCGCTGGAATTTAGAAGGATGAGGGGGAATCCTATTGAAACCTTTTGAATGTTGAAAGGTCTAGAAAGAGTAGATGTTGAAAGGGTATTTCCCACGGTGGAGGAGTCTAGGGCAAGATGGCACAGCCTCAGGATAGAGGGGCGTCCATTTAAAACAGAGATGCAGAGAAATTCCTTGAGCTAGAGGGTGGTGAATTTGTGGAATTTATTACCATTTGCAGCTGTGGAGGTCAGGTCGTTAGGTGCATTTAAGGCAGAGCTTGATCAGTTCTTGATTGGACACGGCATCAAAGGTTACGGGGAGAAGGTTGGGGAGTGGGGCTGAGGAGGGGAGAAAAGGATCAGCCATGATTGAATGGTGGAGCAGACTCGATGGGCCAAATGGCCTAATTCTGATCCTATGTCTTACGGTCTTATAATTCAAACTTGCATCCACCACTTACACAGGCAGCTCATTCCACACTCTTACCAACCCTCTGAGTGAAGTTGTGGGATTCAAACTCCTATTCTATACATCCAAGCCTTAGAACTCTATCCCAAGAGCATCACTATTACAGGCATAAAGCTGAGACTACTTCGCATGGAGTGGTTATAAAATAAAGCAGATTATTGGCCCACATCAATTCTTCTATTTAGATCACCAATTATATTTTGGGAAGCACTCATGCCTAAAGTTGCTGGCATAAGTACTAAATCTATTTTCATCCCAATACACGCTCAGCAGCCCTTTGAGCCAAGTTTAACTGATGATAAAAAACACAATGTTATTTTGCAATGTGGTCCAATTGTGCTGCAGAGACAGCGACATTTAATTTACTCACCTCATATATTTTAGGCACAATGAGAGATGATGGATAGTTGTTTTGTATGTAATCAAATTAGCAAAATGTTTTTGGTTTTGTGTGAAAGCTTGAGGCGCGAGAGGAGCACAGGAAGGATCTCCCACAGGACTGTTCCTTTTGTTTTGGTTACATTTTAGTCCAATGCTCGACGTGTTGCTGCACACAAGGTAATTTGTTGTTGTTCCTTTTCATTCCTCGAGGTGCATTGGGCGGCGTTTTTTGCTGTTTCCAGTGCATTTGACTGTTTTTTGGCGAGGCCGAGTTGCTAGATCAACGCTCAATCCAGCACGGGTGGAAAGCGTGCAAGGGGGTGGCCAGATTCGAACCCAGGACCACTCACCTCAAAGTCACTACACCATCGGCTGGCACACAAGGTAATTAAAAGTAACTTAATCCAAGGAGTAGTGACGAGATAATATGGAGAACCTATTTCTTATGGTTGGGGAGTTCAGCACAGGCTTTCACAATCTTTCAGGAGATTATTTGAGAATCCTTTTCATGCATCTTAAAAATCCAGAGGTTTGTACACTCAACTGAGTACTTTTGAAGTTCAATGAGTCAGTCTGAACAATCTTGCACAATTACAATGAACGCATTGACAATGATTGAGGAATACATTTGTCTGAGAGTATTGACTCAGAGGCCACTTTATTAGGTACGCCTCCTCATTAACGCAAATATCCAATCAGCCAATCATGCAGCAACAACTCACTCATAAAAGTTTGCAGACATGGTCAAGAAATTCAGTTGCTGTTCAGACCAAGCATCAGAATGGAGAAGAAATGTGATCTGACTTTGACTCATGGAATGTTTGTTGGTGCCAGATGGGGTGGTGTGAGTATCTCGTAAACTGCTGGTCTCCTGGGACTTTCCTGGACAACAGTCTCTACAGTTTACAGAGAATGGTGTGAGCAACAAAAGTGCCAGTTTTATGGGTAAAAAAACCTTATCAATGAGAGCGGTCAGAGGAAAATGATCACACTGGTTCAAGCTGACAGGAAGAAAACAATAACTGAAATAACAGTGTGTTACAACGGTGGTGTGCAGAAGAGTAACTCTGAATACACAACACGTCGAATGTGGAAGTGGATGGGCTACAGCAGCAGAGGATCAAGAATATACACTCAGTGGCCACTTTATTAGGTACAGAGTAACATGACTACTGAGTGTATGTGCCGCCTTTCATATCCACCTATGAAAGAAGGTGACACAAAACAGGCCTAAAATCAATATGTTTGCAGTCAATGTTAATTGGGTCTACTGGCAGATTGGTTAGATTGCACTTTAAGATTATCAAAGCCAGGGAAGGTAGAGGGGATAAACTCCCACTACTTACTAAATGCTCCCAATGGCACGAGTCTCAAATACCTCTGATAACCATGTCCAGCTCCTGCACATCGCATGCAGCCTAGTTGCGAAGCCCGATGGAGTCTTTTCTACTGACAGGAGACGGGGTAAAGGTGGGATGCTAGCTTCTTAAAAACCAGTTGCTTCGGGCAGATGGGGCTTATCAGCCGTGGTTGGTGGCTCATCTAGGAGAAGGAAAGCTCTGATTTCAAACCTGCGCTGCCTTGTGGCTATACCTACTCTTGGGGAAGGCTTTGGGAGTAAACCCTAAGGGGAAAATCTGTTGAGTTCAACACAGACTGGCATCTCCTGCGACGCTGCTGGGACCAAACTGTATCAGTCTCTGTCATTCGTTTGGGTTCATCAGATGCGTGGAGAGGGGGAGCTTGCTACATTAGCAACAGCTTGCTCTCCGTATCGTACTGCCCTGGCTTGCATATCTAGACAGCTGGTATGCAAGATCAATGGTTGACCCTGACTGAGGGAAGCCTCACTCTCTCACTATAGTGATGTTAGTGCTCACCGCAATCCAGTTGAAAACCTGCGCCACTCCACTGAAACTGCCTCCAAATGTGCAATTTTGCAGGTCAGGTGAAGTGTCAGGTTCCGTGTGCATAAAAATTTGGACAGTCTCTTCCTTTTGTATAAGCCGTTCACCATCTATCCCGTGGCAAAGACTTAATAATTCACCAATATCTTGATAAGTTGTTTACTCCAATAATTAGTTGTTGGCTGTTTGTCCTGCCATTTTATTCCTCCTGCCAAATTTGTTTTTTTTTTAGAGACTATAAATTGAAGTGAGCTGCCAACTTCTGCTCAGATTCTGAGAATAAAACATCTTCAGGCTTTCTGAGGGACGACTGGATTAATAATCATGGAATATATCTCAGAGAAAATATTGAATTATAGATTAGCCTTCTTACAGTCTTTTTGTAATATTATGTTCTTTAACAATTTTCATGATGAGCATCAACTTATAAGGTACCACGTGCAGTGAAATCTTGAGAGCGCGAACGGAAAGCGAGGGGACGTTCATTGCCGTCTACAGCATCTTGCTCACTGCTGCTGGGGGAAGGTGTATGTGTGTAACAGTCTTTCTCTTCCTCTCGCTCACTGCTTTTGAAGGAAGGTGCCTGTGTGTGATGGTGTCTCTCTCTCTCTCTCGGACTTCTTCGATTTTGTGTTTTATATCCTGTGTTTTTCACTCTTTTTTGCAGTCTGCGTGATTTGATTTTTACTTGTGCGTGTGTGGGGGGTGGAGCTCGACGTTCCTCTTTGAACGGGTTGCATAGTTTTTTTTTGTTTCGTGGCTGTCTGCGGGGAGATGAACCTCAGGGTTGTATACTGGATGCATACTTTGAATCTTTGAATATTTGAAAAGCATTTCCATTCTCCCTGTACATGCTGCAGAGGATCCACATATTCCTTGCACATATCTAGGCTGTATGTGCAGTATGCCCATTCTACTCATGATCTGCCATTTTGTTCTTTATCTTACCTAAACAGTGACACCATTGCACAGAAACTTTGATACCAAGTCCTATTCTCTTGTGCTTAAGTCTCTACTCATTTTCCTCCCTCTGTCTCTCACAGTACTGCTGAGTTTTCCATTGCTACTTGCTTTGGTACTTGATATTACCGACTTACCGTGATTCCCCAGCCTTTTCCCCTTCCCAGCAAAATGAAAATCCAAAAAAATTAACTGCTAGAAACCTGAAGTAAAATAGAAAATGCTCGAAGCTCTCTGCAGGTCGGGTAGCATCTGTGGAAATAGAAACAGAGTTAATGGTTCAGATCGAAAGGTCAATGAAGGGTTTTCAAACTGAAATGCTAAGTTGCTTTCCGTTTTTGTAGTTGCTACCTGAGCAGCTGAGCTTTTGCAACATTCTGGGTGTTCTTTACCCTGACTGTAAAGCTGAGAAATCTCAGTAGATTTGATGAATTAATTGTTTTTCCCAAATGGTTTATTTATTTATTGAGATACTGCACGGAATAAGCCGTTCCGGCTGTTTGAGCCACACCGCCCAGCGATCTCCCAATTTAATCCTACCCTGATCACGGGACAAGTTACAATGACAAATTAACCTACCACCCATTACATCTTTGGACTCTGGGAGGAAACCAAAGAACTCAGGGGAAAACCAGAAATCACGGGGAGAATGTACAAACTCCTTACAGACAACGGTAGGAACTGAACCTGGTTTGTCTGTACTATGAAGCGTTGTGCTAACTACTACGCTACTGTGCTGCCCTGTGCCTTTTTTTGTCTTTTCCC
Organism: Mobula birostris; assembly: GCF_030028105.1. Lineage (NCBI taxonomy): Eukaryota > Metazoa > Chordata > Chondrichthyes > Myliobatiformes > Myliobatidae > Mobula > Mobula birostris. The sequence continues at coordinate 155,526,740 of NC_092377.1, read as the reverse complement.
CATTGTTATTCATCAAACTTTCTTTCCTTGCGCTGTCCTTGTTGCCAATAGCAACTGGGGCGGAATGTGGGTATCCTGATTGAAATGTGGCTGCGTACTGCTTCAAGTAAACTCAACACAACATTGAGGGCATCATAACCTATGTTAACTCCTTAAATAAACACTGTTTACAATAACCTTCACTATGTCATGTAAACAGCTGTGTAACTATATCACATTAATGGCTCACTTTACACTCAGTGGCCACTTTATTCTGTTGCTGTAGCCCATCTACTTCAAGTTTTGACATGTTAAGCATTCAAGGATGCTCTTCTGCACACTGTTGTTGAAGCACACGGCTATTTCAGTTACTGTCGCCTTCCTGCCAGCTTGAACCAGTCTGCCCAGTCTCCTCTGACCTCTCCCATGAACAAGGCATTTTTTTTCCCACAGAGCAGAACTGTCACTCACTGGACGTTTATTGATTTTCACAACCATTCTCTGTAAACTCTGGAAACTGCTGTGCGTGAAAATCCCAGGAGATCAGCATTTTCTGAGATACTCAACCAGCCCGTCTAGCGCGAGTAATCATTTCACAGTCAAAGTCACTTAGATCACATTTCTTCCCCATTCTGATGTTTGTTCTGAAAAACAACTGAAACTCTTGACCATGTCTGCTTGCTTTTATGCAATTGATTGCCACATGATTAGCTATTTGCATTAACGAGCAAGTGTACAGGCGTATCTAATAAAGTGGCTACTGAGTGTGCGTTAACTCCTTAAATAAAGACTGTTGACAATTACCTTTACTGTGTCATACAAGCAGTTGTGTAACGATGTCGCATAGATGACTCACTTGCATATTTACATCCTCATATACTGCAAGGATAACCAGTGCTTTCCTGGAGAGTAAAGAAGTTGCTGTTCAAAGGAACAATTGCGTCTCTGGGTGTCTTGTTCACTGGAACATCCAAAACATGGCAATCATGTTTATCAAAGCTAATCTAGAATAATGCGACCACCCATAGAAAAAAAAGCAAAATTAGAAGGGATAAAGGAGGGGTTTAGAGAGGAGCATTATTAATTTAGCTTCTCGAAAGCATTGTGTCGGTTTTTGCAACATGTCTGGCGTTTGATTCAAAGTGTCTAAGAATAGCCAGTCATACAAATGGGTCTTAGTAGGGTCATCTCCAGAACTATAAAGATCTGCCTTCTGTTCTAATACAAGGGAGAATAATTTGAAAATGATTAACAGAAAGTGTAGGGGGGGATGAAAGAGGTATACTTTTTTACACAGAGAATATACTGCTCTGGGTGGAATTAGAGGCAGATACATTAATCTACATTATGTGGTGTGTCATATGATGTAGGTGATCATGGTCTATCCATAACTATGATTGCTTGCAGCAAATTTTTCTACAGAATTGGTTTGCCATTGCCTTCTTCTGGGCATTGTCATTACAAGACAGATGACACCCCCCGCCCCCGCACCGCAAGCCATTACCAATACTTTTCAGAGATTGTTTGCCCGGCTTTAATGGTCACATAACCAGAACTGGTTATACCAGCTGCTCATATAACCAATCACCACCTGATTGCATGGTGTCATGTAACCCTGATCAGGGGCCTAAGCAGGTGCTACATCTTGTCCAAGGGTGACCTGCTGGCTAGCAGAGGGAAGGAGCACCTTACACCTCCTCTGGTAGAGACGTATCTCCACCTCACCACACACAGATGCATTAGTGGAATTTAAGAAGCTTTTAGAAAGGCACATGATGAATGAAAAATTTGTTGGAGAAACTCAATAGGTCAGGCATCAACAGTTTAGGAAATGGACAATCGATGCTCCAGTGTCCTATTCTATTAGATCCATGGCCCCCTGTCCTCTCCTGTCAGATTCTTTCTTCTCCAGTCCTTCACCTCTTCCACCTATAGCCTCCCAGCTTCTTACTTCATCCCTCACACCCACCCACCTTCCCCTGCATCTGGTCTCAGAAGATTAAGTCACAGACTAGATGGGCTGAATGGCCTGTTTCACTGCAGTAGTGCTCTATGACTATAACTACGCAGACACAAGAGATTACAACTGCAGGAATCTAGAGAAAAAAAACAATGGAAACTGGGAATGACAGCAACTATATACAGGAGGAAACCAGAGCACCTGGATGAAACGTACATGGTCATGAGGAGAACATACAAACTCCTTACAGGCAGTGGCGGGAATTGAACCTGGATCGCCTGACTGTAAAGCATTGTTCTAATCACTACACTACCATGCCACCCTAAATGCAGCCCAAGGTTGGTCTTGAAGAACAGCTGGGGAATTATCTTCTGTGGAAAAATAAATGCTTGCGGGACTCAACAGGTTAGGCAGTATCTGTAGGGGTAAATGGACAGTGGACATTTCAGGTTGCGACAACTTGACCCTACGCTTCGAAATCAGAAGCGATTCTGCAGATGCCGGAAATCTTGAGTAACAAGCAAAAAATGGTGAAGCAGTTCAACGAGTCAGGCAGGATCTAAGGAGGAAGGGAAACAGTCAATGTTTTGGGCTGGGATGGGCCGAGACCCTTCAGCAGGACTGGAAAGGAACGGGGAAGAAGCCAAAACAAGAAGGTTGGGGGGATGGCAAGGAGTAAAGTAGGCAGGTGATAGCCACTATAATAACAAATTTCATGACATACGCTGGTGATATTAAACCTGATTCTGATTCATATCCCTCAACCAATGCAGCTTATCTGATCATGGTATTTATGGGATCTCCCTGTGCACAAACTGGATACTGTACTTGCATCATTAAATGCAGCAGGGGTCTCTTTTCGGTCTCTTTTGCAAAAAGAATTGAGATATTGTGGAAGTTATAAAAGTTGCCATCATCATGCATTTATTTAAGTGCACTTTTTCTGTGGTAGATTAACAGCTTCAGCTAACAACCATCCAGTGCCTATATCTATATCTTGAAACCCATGCTGCAGCAGCTATTGAGATAAGCTCATGGTAAAGAAAGTGGCAGCCGTGGAGAAAGGCTTGTGAAATGCCACTTTAAATGCGTTCAGCCATTTTTGAAAAACAATAAAAAGGTGTCAACGTTACATGTATAAAAAATAGCAGCCATTTGTCAATCAGTTTGTGCACTGATTCCTGGCTGAGGGACACTTAAGTGTGAGAATGCCAAAGAGATGGATTCAGTACTGTAAGAACAAATTTACTACTTTAGCAATGCACTCAGTGCCCACTTTATTAGGTACATGTGTACACCTGCTTGTTAATGCAAATATCGAATCAGCCAATCACATGGCAGCAACTCAATGCACAAAAGCATGCAGGCATGGTCAAGAGGTTCATTTGTGGTTGAGACCAAACATCAGAATGGGGAAGAAATGTCTTTGACCATGGAGCCTGACAGTGCAACTTAATTATCTCAGATTTCCTTGGATTTTCACATGCAACTGTTACCAGAGTTTACGGAGAATGGTGTGAAAAACAAACAAAAAAATATATATATCTAGTGAGTAGCAGTTCTGTGGAAAAAAAAATGCTTGTTAATGAGAGAGGTCAGTGGAGAATGGGCAGACTGGTTCAAGCAGTCAGGAAGGAGGCAGTAACTCAGATAGTTATGCATTACAAAAGTGGTGTACAGAAGAGCACCTCAGGGTAACAAAACATGTTGAACCTTGAAGTGGATGGGCTGCAGTAACAGAAGACCAAGAACATATCTACACGAGGTACATAATGAAGTGGCCACTGAGTTTACGTGTAACTGTTGCCATGGCAAGTGTGTGTGTCTTCCTTCCGTAGGATATGAGAAGCATACAGTATATTTCCAGCTGGAGCAGAAGATGGGGACCAGGCATTAACACCTTGTCACTGTTGGCTGCTATGTGAGAGTCAGGCTGGAAGGTCTCTGGTGTGTGATTGGAGGGCTCTGAGACATGAGGTGAGCATTATGGCCCAAGTGCCAAGAAAGAGAGAGACAGAGAAACTGAAGCAGATTAACAGTTCATACTTTAATAGGAACTGTGCAGAAATAAAGGAATAACAATAAGCGCTTGGACAACCATAACTTTCAAACTAAAACTAATGCCAATACAGTGGCTTGGTGGTGGTAGCTTAATACTAAATAAATACTGCTCCTTTAACAGTGTTAGTCCAAATGGTAGTCTTCATTCCTGGAACCAGGACAACAGTAAGCAGAGAGCACTGACAATTGCTTTGGTCAAGACTCAACAAGACTGTACTGAGAAGATGGGAGTTAAATAAAACCACAATAAAACACTAATTGGCTGGAACATGCATACTCACTAGTGTAATTGCCAAAGCTGTTCTGTAGCCCGCCTGCGAGGGCACGCAGACCCTGCGGCAGAGCCCGTGGTAGTGACAAGTCCCAAGGCACATTTCCCAAGGCAGCACAGACCTGTGTCTACCTGAAGTCTTGGCGGAGAGACAAGTTCAGGGTGTCATAGGCTTGAGCATAAGAATGTTCCTCAGGACCTTAACCATGCCAATCCATGAATTACTGGACCCAGTCCCACACCAAAGCAAAGAGGTTGACAGGAGGAGGGGGAGAGAGGTTGACAGGAGGGGGGGGTGGATGGTCACTGACTTGAACTGGGAAAACTGGAACTCTGGGTGAATCCTCATTGATAATGATAAGCTCAATCTGTATGACACCTTACTGGTTGTTTAAACTGCTACGAATGGCCCCATGTAGTGTAGGCCAACTTGTGGCTCTCAACTTTAGAAGGAAGATCTATAGATGCCAGCCAGACTTTCATCCCTAGCTTGAAAGGCTTCACCTGTCAGTGGAGCCAATCAGCCTGCCGGGCATGTTGTTTCTGAGTGCTCAACAGAGAAATCCCTGGCCTGTCTCCTTGTACACTTGTAGCATTGTTGTCGTTCAGCAGCTGGAACTATCACATCAATCACTTGGTTAGGGTGTGAATTCTTGTTGGCATTCAAATGGAGACACGTTTGTGGAGGACAACCAGGGGTTATTGTGGGCAATCTCTGGCCAAGCTAATTGGGAGCTCCAGGACAGATACAAAGCACTGCAGTGTTACCTCTAGCACTAGATTCACTCTTTCAGCCTGGCCGTCAGATTGGAGACCGAAACCAGTGGAGAGGCTGGCTGCGCCTCCCACAAGAGAACAGAAGGCCTTCTGAAAATGGGATGTAAACTGTGGTCCTCAATCAGACACTACGTCCTGAGGGAAGCTGTGCAGCCAGAACATGAGCTGACCATGAGGGTGGCATTCTCACGAGCCAGCAAGATCTTAGGGATAGCAATGAAGTGGGTGGTCTTGGAGAATCAGTCCACAACCACCAGAATGGCTGTGGTTCCAACAGATGGGGCAGACCAGTGATAAAATCCACTGAAAGACAGAACCAGGACAATGAGACATGGACAACATGCAGAACAGACCCTCAGGATGCTGTCATGATGTCTTGTTCTGGGTACAAGATGAAGTCATGGATGTCCTAAGACATAGGTGGTCACCAATGTAATCTCTGATAAATTTCATGGTCTGTTGAGTTCCTGGATGTTCGAACAGAAGAGAGTTTTCCAACACTCTGCAGTGCACTGTGGCAGGGACAAACTGCCCGATCGGGAGGTCCTCCACCTTGGCTTGGACCTGATTGCTGGGTGGCCCTCACCTCCACCTCTATTCCCGAAATCACTGGAGCAGCAATGCATGAGCAAGGAACAATGGGTTCTGGATTAGCGTTGTCCTCAGACATGTCAAACTCCTCAGGGAGAGTATTGGCTCTGGTATTTTTGCTGCCAGTATGATAGGTGAAATTAAACAACTGGGTGAAGAAGAAATTACAATGGGCTTGATGGAAGTTGAGCCTTTTGGAGTCCCAAATGTGGGAAAAGTTTTTGTGGTCAGTCCATACCGAAAATAGATGCTCTGCTCCTTCAGCTATGTTGCCATGTTCCGGGGCCTCCTTGGCAAGCAAAAGTTCTCAGTTCCCTACATCGCAGGTACACAATGCAGGAGTCAAGTGACGAGAAATAAAGGCACAGGAAAGCAGTCGCTAATCTGCAGAAGAGCACTGGGAGAGAACCGCTCCAATGCTGACCTTGACGATGAATGGCCGGGATGAATCTGGGTGTTACATCATTGGAGCAGTGGTGAAGTGTCACTTTAGTTCCGAGAATGCCTGGTTTACTTCATTTGTCTACGGGAATCCTGCAGAGGTCTTCTTGGTGAGTGCATTTATAGGGGCCGCAATGGAAATGAAGTTTTTAATGAAGCGGTTATAAAGGCTTGCAAACCCCATGAAATGCCTCACCTGTTTGACTGCGACGGCCTGAACCTCACATGGATCCATTTGAACACTGGAAGGGGGTGAGGACTTAGCCCCAAAATGAGACCTGCTCTTTATAGACTCACACTTCCCTGACTTTCTGTAATGGCTATTCTTGAATATCTGTCTGAGAACCATCCAGGCATGCTGGACGTATTCCTGACGATAGCGGGAATAGATTAGAATGTCGCCCATATATACAAAAACAAACTGATTCAACACGCCATGGCACATCATTATTCCAGGGCCTGAAAAACAGTGGAGGTGCTGGCCAGATCAAAGGTCATCATGAGATATCTTTATAGTGGCGAGTGGAGGTTTTGAAGGCTGCCTTCCATTTGTCACCTTCTCTGTTACGAACCTGGAACTATTTTGGAAAACATGGTTGGCCTTGGCGATGTTCAAGTGCAGAGACAAACAGGGGAAGAGAGTAGAGGTTATTCAGTGTAATGTTACGGGGAAGGAGCTTGCTATCATTCTTGTTTACAAAAAAGAAGCCTGACGATGCTGGCGAGGTTGTCGGACTGACAAGCCCTTTGGCCAATGCCTCCTTGATGTATTCTTCCATGGCCACTATTTCAGGATAAGAGGGGGAAAGGAACCAGCCTGGGGATGACTAGTACCAACTAAGAGGTCAACGGCGCATTTGTATGCCTGGTGTGGAGGCAGGAAGGTGTCATTCTTTTTACTGAAGATCTCAAGAAAGTAAGGATGCCCAATAGGTCCACACTAGTAGCCGGCACAGGACGGGATATGCTGACTTTGGTTTGAGCTGAACTCAAACAGATGGACCTGCACACCTGTCCCCAAGCTCAGAGCGCCTTCAGGGACCAATCAATTCATGGGTTGTATTGAGATAACTGGGGAAAGCCAAGCAAAGGTGAATCAACTCAAGTTGGAGGGCTTATCAAAGTATCTGCTTGGTTCTGGTCTGGATGCGGTTGCGGGAGTCAGATCATTAATGGTCAAGTTTGACGAAGCCGTTGGAGATGCTGGGAGTGGGGCTGACATGGCTAAAGGCTGCTGGTTTGTGGCAGTGAGGGCAGTATTCGCTGTCACCTGATTCTAGCTGTCAGTAGTAAACTGCTGAACGTGGTGTGAGAGCAGTAGTCGCTGCCGCCTGATTTCGGCTGTCTGCGGTGAGTTACCAAACCGTCGCTGTGAGGGTCGACACCTGTTCTTCCAGTTGCGACAGGGTTTGATGCTCTGAATTTACCTGTTAAACTGCATGAGACATGTTGGCCAGACCAGCATCTATTGATTTCAGTTTCTCCTCCACGATCTTCGTTCTGGATTGAGATTGTCTTTCTGCAAATATCTGTCCCATTGCTGAAGTCACTACTCCCAACACAGCTTCAACTGACTGTAACTTCTTTTCTATCTGGCTAATGAACGTCAAGGGCAAGGTCAGCTGCTCTCTTTCTCTCTGCCTGGTCCATTTCCTTTGGTTGACACTTGCTGACTTGAGGAGTGCAATTACAGCCCATGTGCCGAGAGAGTGAGACTGAAGCGAATCAACAGTTCATTGACTTTATAGGAACTGTGCAGAAATAAAAGAAAGACATTAAATGCTCGGCCAATCAGCTGTTAACTAGAACTTTCGAACTAAAGCTAACACTGATACAGTGGTTCAGCAATAGTAGCATAATACTAAATAAACAAAGTTCCTTATCAGGGTCACTCTGAACAATAGTCTTCTGTCCCAGAGCCAGGACAACAGGGAGCAGAAAGCGTTGATGCTGCTATGCTTTTGGTCAAGTTTCAACAAGGCTGAAACAAGAGGAGAGGAGTTGAATACCACCACATTGAAATACTAATTAGCTGGAATGTGCATACTCATGAGCGTGATTATTGAACCCGTTCTGTAGCCCACCTGCGAGGGCATGCAGACCCCATAGCAATCTGTGGTTATTTCACACTGGGCATGTACTCGCTGGGGTTTAGAAGAATGAGGGAGAAACTTATTGAACCCAATCGAATATTGAAAGGCCTGGATAGAATGGATGTGGAAAGGATGTTACCAGTAGAGGGGGGACATAGGACCAGAGGGCAGAGACTCAGAACAGAACGATGTCTCTTGAGAATAGAAATGAGGAAGAATTATTTTCATTACTACAGGTGGCTGTGGAGAACAAGTCATTGGGCTGCAGAGGGTTGTAAGTTTAGTCGGCTTCATCTTGGGTACTAGCCCTCAAAGTATTCAGGAATGGTGTCTCAGAAAGGCAGCATCCATTATTGAGGACCTTCAGCACCCAGGGCATGTCCTTTTCTCACTGTTACCATCAGGTAGGGGGTACAGAAACCTGAAGGCACACACTCAGCGATTCAGGAACAGCTTCTTCCCCTCTGCCATCTGATTCCTAAATGGACATTGAACCCTTGAACACTACCTCAATTTTTTAATATATACTATTTCAGTTTTTTGCACGATTTTTAATCTATTCAATATACTTATACTGTAATTGATTTATTTATTTATTATTATAATTTTTTTTCTTCTATATTATGTATTGCATTGAACAGCTGCTGCTAAGATAACAAATTTCACGACACATGCCGATGGTAATAAACCTGATTCTGATTCTGATATATAATAAATGTAGGTAAATAAATAAATCAATTACAGTAAAAATATATATGTGTGCATTAAGTAGTTAAAATAAAAATAGTAAAAAAACAGAAAAAAAAGTAGTGAGGTAGTGTTCATGGGTTCAATGTTCATTTGGGAATTGGATGGCAGAGGGGAAGGAGCTGTTCCTGAATCACTGAGTGTGTGCCTTCAGGCTTCTGTACCTCCTACCTGATGTTAACAGTGAAAAGAGGGTATGTACTGGGTGAAGGGTGTCCTTCATAATTGACACCACCTTTCTGAGGCACTGCTCCTTGAAGGTGTCTTGAATACTACAGAGATTAGTACCCATGATGACTCTGACTAATTTTACAACTTTCTGTAGCTTCTTTCAATTAGTGTGAGTATTCTTAGGCTATTGGAAGGCCTTTGGACGATTATTGGATAGCTGTAACTATGTCATTAGAGTAGCATTTGAAAGTCATTGGTAAGACATTGTATGATTGCAGGATGATCTTTTGGGAGTCACTGAAGAGTCACTGCAGGTTCATCAAGGAACATTAGACAGTTGTTGGAGATCTAATTGATATACACTTCAAAGCCAACGGATTGTCACTGTGCAGTAATGCATGCTTAATGGAGGAGGTGATGAAGTCAGAGTGAGTCAGTATTTTCAGCCTCTAAATCATACATATGGATCCAAGGAGTTGGAAGATCTGCAGGATAAGAGTATGGAGGAGAACAAGAGGATGATCTGTTCAAATTGTTCCCAACTGCTGCAACCTAACCGGCAATGTGACACCCCCATCCACAAATGCTGTTGAAATTGCATGCCATCATGGACAATGTCTCCCATCCACTACATAATGTACTGGTTGGGCATAGGAGTACATTCAGTCAGAGACTCATTCCACCGAGATGCAACACAGAGAGTCATAGAAAGTCATTCCTGCCTGTGGCTATCAAACTTTACAACTCCTCCCTTGGAGGGTCTGACACCCTGAGCCAATAGGCTGGTCCTGGACTTATTTCCATCTGGCATAATTTACATATTATTATTTAATTATTTATGGTTTTATATTGCTATATTTATACTCTATTCTTGGTTGATGCAACTGTAACGAAACTCTATTTCCCTCGGGATCAATAAAGTATGCCTGTCTGTCTGTAAATATTGCAAATGTCCGTGTTGTTCCTGCTTCATCCTCCCTTGCTCCTACAGTTACTGATGTTGACTCTGAGAGGTTCCATTGAATTTCCAGAATAGGTCCATTGGTTTTCCAATAACCCTCAAGTCGCCTTCCAATGACTTGCTCTGGTAAGCCTGCTGTAGATTTTAGTGACCCTCCACTGACCTTTAACAATCCAACCAGGCAGGAGAGGCTAGACTGGGGGAACCATAACTGAAGGTAAGCTGATGTCTGTGTAAGACTGAGAGGAGGAGAAACACCTCCACTCCAAGAGTCTATCATCAGAATTCTCTACCTACAGGGCTGAGGCTGCTTAATTGCTCAATATTTTCTGGACTGAGATGGACAGATGTTTGATAGCAAGTAAAATCAAGGGCTAAGAACTCAGGAAAGTGGATTAAATAGAGTTTCATCCATGGATTTATTAAGTGCTATGATCTGGTTTGGTTCTTTCCTCTGTTTTCTCACATTTGCATATTAGGCTCTTTTCTTACTATGCTCTTATGTTCCATACACTTTAGGAAAGCTATAAAAAATTTAGAGAGGATGCAGAGAACATTTGCTGAATTGACAGGGGACCTTAGTTACATAGGTAGCAGAAGAAGCTGGAGAGATTTTTCTTGGGACAGGGAAGGCTGATAGGAGTTTTTTTTCTTGCAGTATTCCGAAACCATGATTGATAGAGACAAAAGGTTCTCATTGGCCAAGGCATTAACGACCAGAGAACGTTAAATGAAGATGATTGGCAAAAGAACCAACAATATTGCAATTTTTTTTTAACAGAACAACTAAAGTTCAAAGTTCAAGGTACATTCATTATCAAAGTGTGCATATATATTATACAACCTTGAGATTTGTCCTCTCACAGGCAGTCACAGAACAAGAAACCCCCAAAGAACCTATAAAAAGGCAGACCAACAAACACCCAATTTGTAGAGAGAGGAAATAAAGTAATAGTGCAAACAATAAAAGTAAGCAAGGAGCCTTTAGAACCAGTGAGTCCTCAGGCATGAAACCCAGAGCAGCTTCAGCAGGTCCCAGCCTCAGCAAGCCCCAGCCTCAACCTCAGTTCAGCACGTGGCAGAGTAGAAGTCATGGAGCCTGCAGACAAAAGGCCCGGAGCAGCCAGGGTAGGTCGGAGCCTCAGCCTCAGTGCAGCTAAGTAGTTATACGCGGCTGGGGACGAGGAGGTGGAGGCATAGTAGCAAGAATAGTACAGTGCAGGAATGGAAGTTTTCGTCCACAATATATGTGCTGAAATTATGCCAAATTTGACTAATTTTCTTCAGACTGTGCATGTTCTATGTTCCTCCATTCTGGACATATTCAGATATTTTTCTAAAAGCCTCTTGAAAATTATTGTTGTTATCTTCTTCCACCACTATCCTTTGCAGTCATTCTATGCACCTACCACAATCATGCCCCATACATCTCCCTTAAACTATCCCCCTCTCAATTTAAATTCATGGCCTTTCATATTTACATCTTTACCCTGGAAAAAGGTGTGGCAGGGTGGAGACACGCCTCTACCAAAGGAGGTGTAAGGTGCTCCTTCTTTCCATCAGCCTGTAGGTCATCCTTGGGCAAGGCATAGCACTTGTTAGCCCTCTCACCCAATCAGGGTCACGTGAAGCCATGGAAGGAGGTGGTGGATGGTCATATCATATATCACAAGTCCTGGAGATGTGACCACTGATGCCAGGCAGACAATTTCTGAAGAGTATTGATAATGGCTGGGGTCACCCACTGCCCAGAAGAAGGCAAAGGCAAACCACTTCTGCAGAAAAATTTGTGAAGAACGATCACGGTCATGGAAAGACCATGATGGCCTACATCAAAGGACACAGCATAAAGGAAGAAACGAATCCTTGGAAACTAGATTCTGACCATCTGTTAAAAAAAACAACACGTATAAAGTGCTAGAGGAACTCAGCAGGTTAGGCAGCATTTATGGAGGGTTAAAAAGGGTTAAACAGTTGACGTAAAAATGCAAAGTCCATTGAGGTGCAAGTTGATCATGCTTATTGTGCTGTTATACTGAGCTAGTGATTAGGGTTGTGCAGATTGGTTCAGGAACTGAATGGTTGAGAGGAAGTAGCTGTGTGGGACTCATCCTTGTGCAATGCCCTCCCTTTATCTCACCATACTTAGCTGTCTCAGGAGGACATAATATCTCTACTTCTATCCTATCAAAGCCTGACACATTTCCACTAATACCTCCTGCCTTTCATCTTTGTAATGTCCTTCTCTTTTCTTCTTGGAGAGTATGGAGAATCACTGAAATCACACTGGAGAGGCTTGTAGAGTTTAGTTCAGAGGATAAGATACGCAGTATTTTGGAAGGATTGAAGAATTCAAGGCTATGGGAACTGGCACAGAAGAGGAATTAAGATCTGGGACAAATCAGGCATGAGCACGTTAAATGGCAGATGTAGATTTTTTTAAGTAGATGTAGATTTCTCCTGCTCTTGTTTTCTCGTGTTCTTTAGCTGGTTAGGAAATAAAGCAAAGGGATTTGAATTTCCCAGTCGGTGTCAACCTCAGCTTAGTTAATGGTCATTGTGTTCAAACCACGGATTCGGCAGCACAGCAGATACGGCGATTGTGCTTGTGAATATGCACATGTCAGCTAATTATTGTGATGGTATTTAGCTCCATTCTTTTCATTGTAGCACTGTACTTGTCGAGACTTGAGCAAAGTACAGTAATGTTTCGCTGCCTGCTTGCATTTGGCCTTGCCTGAAAAATTGGACTGTCGGGTCAATTGACTCTGAAGACGAGCAGTATTCATTTTATATTTAGTTATTCCTTTCAGCCGCAGTGTTGGCTTCATTTTCCTTTGGAGAGTTTTAGTTAATGGCCTTGTTTGGCCTAGCATTTATTGTTTTCTTTTCCCTCTAACTCTGTTCACGTTAAAGTCAGTGAACTATCAACCCACTTCAGTGTCTCTCGACCTGCACTTGGGCCATATCCGAATGCAGTGACACATTGCAGTGACTTCCCTGTGATCGGGCCCTCCACAGTAGATGAGGGAGCTCCCTGAAGATGAGAATCTATCCTGATCTACACAAAGAACCAACCACGTTAGTGCTGCAGGGTAAAAGGACCTGAATTGGCCTTACAGGATCAGAATCAGAATCAGGTTTACTACCCAGTGGCCACTTTACTAGGTACACCTATGCACCTGCTCGTTAATATAAATATCTAATCAGCCTATCATGTGAGGGCAACTCAATGCAAAAATGTATGCCGACATGGTCAAAAAGTTCAGTTGTTGCTCATAGTAAATATCAGAATGAGGATGAAATGTGATCTAAATGACTTTGATTATGGAATGATTGTTGGTGTCAGATGGGGTGGTTTGAGTATCTCAGAAACTGATGACCTCCTGGGATTTTCCCATGAATCTACAGAGAATGGTGCAAAACCAAACAAAAAAAATCTAGTTTGTAGCAGTTCTGTAGGAAAAAATGCCTTGTTAATGAGAGTGGTCAGAGGGGAATGACCAGACTGGGTCAAGCTGACAGGAAGATAATAATAACTCAAATAGCCATGTGTTACAACGGTGGTGTGTAGAAGAGCATTTCTGAATGCACAACATGACAAACCTTGAAGTAGATGGGCTACAGCAGCAGAAAACCACAAACATACACTCAGTGGCCACTTTATTAAGTACAGTGGCCGCTGCATGCATGTTGTGAAATTTGTTGCTTGGTGGAAGCAACTTATAGTAATAAAAATTACAATAAGTTGCGATCAGAAATGTTACAAAAATAAATAAGGAGGGCAGAAAGTGAGTTAGTAGTCACAGGTCCATGGACTGTTCAGAAGTCTGATGTTGGAGGGGAAGAAACTGTTCTTAAAAAGCTGAATGCGCATTTCCAGGTTCCTCTATCAATGAGAAGATGACATGTCCCATGTCCTGGATGGTGAGAGTCCCTGTGATGGATGCTGCCTTCTTGAGGCACATTTGTTAGGCATTTGTAATCTTTTCAGCGGACAAAAAACAAACCCAAACAAATTGATCCACTTCCCAACTCTGCGAAGAGAATTCCCATGGCAACAAACCAATGATCTTTGATTTTCCCTTGATGAAAGGCATTAAGCCTTTCTAATTCAGCAAGGTTGAGTTCATAGAACTACAGTAAATCTCCACTTCAAATCTTTATTTTAGGTAAAAACAAATTGTGCAAAGAAAGATGTGAAAATATTTTAACCCATTTTGATTTGACCTGGGTTTCCAGTGGTCAAATCATTGCATGAACAGTATTTTTCAGAAAGAGTCACTTAATTAGTGGGACTCTCAACACTTTGGATGAGGCCACACAAAACAAAGGGATTCATGTTACAGGGAAATATTGTCCACCAAAATTTGCACTGACACTGAAGTCCAGTGCTGTTGGAGTGTTGCATTATTGGCAGTTTTATTCCTCTCCGTGGCTTGTGGTGCATCGGGTGGCAACCTTGCCATTCGTTCAGCGTTTTGTCTGTTTTTTCCCAAGGCCGAGTTGCTAGCTCAACACGGATGGAAAGGGTGCTAGGAGCTGGCCGGATTCAAACTCGGGACCACTCACCTTGAAGTCCACTGCTGATGCCACTACACCAGCCGACTTTATCAGCAATATACTACTTTATCAATAACTGTGGCGCTTCTCTTCCTGACGAACTTAACGTATTCTATGCAAGATTCCAACAGAAGAGGAGCGCCCCACTCCCTCTGGATGAACCGGACCTGGTGGCATTGAGATTCATCGTCACCAAGGAGGACATTAGAAGGGCCTTCCTGAAGATAAATCCAAGGAAGGCGAAGGGCCCAGATGGCGTCCCAGGATGGGTTCTCCCGGCCTATGCAAGCGAGCTAGCTGGAGTGTTTGCTGACATCTTCAACTGCTCCTTGCTTCGGTCTAAGATCCCTTCGTGTTTTAAGAAGGCAACGATAATTCCAGTGCCGAATAAGAGCAAGGTGGCATGCCTAAGTGATTATCGACCTATGGCTCTGACATCAATTGCTATGAAGTGCTTCGAGAGATTGGTTATGGCACACATCAACCACAGCCTACCGGTCAACCTTGACGCTTTGCAATTCGCCTACCGGAGCAACAGGTCAATGGCAGATGCCATCTCTCTGGCCCTACGTTCCTCCTTAGAACACATGGAGAATAAAGACGCATACATAAGGCTCCTTTTCATTGACTACAGCTCTGCCTTTAATACCATCATTCCAAATAAACTGATTCCTAAGTTCCGGAACCTGGGCCTTAGCACTCAGATCTGCAGCTGGATCTTCAGCTTCCTCACAGACAGGACCCAGGCTGTAAAAATAGGGGACAAGCTCTCCTCTACAATCACTCTGAGCACCGGTGCCCCACATGGCTGTGTACTCAGCCCCCTGCTGTACTCACTGTACACCCATGATTGTGTAGCCAAGTTTCCATCAATCTCAATATATAAGTTTGCTGATAACACAACAATTGTAGGCCGTATCTCGGGTAATGATGAGTTTGAGTACAGAGAGGAAATTAAGAACCTGGTAGCATGGTGCGAAGACAATAATCTTTCCCTCAAGGTCAGCAAGATAAAGGAATTGGTTGTTGACTTCAGAAGGAGTAGCGGACCGCACGACCCAATTTACATCGGTGGTGCGCAAGTGGAACAGGTCAAAAGCTTTAAGTTCCTTGGGTTCAATATCACAAATGGCCTGACTTGGTCCAACCAAGCAGAGTTCACTGACAAGAAGGTCCACCAGCGCCTTTACTTCCTGAGAAAACTAAAGAAATTTGGCCTGTCCCCTAAAACCCTCATTAATTTTTATAGCTGCACCGTAGAAAGCATTCTTCTAGGGTGCATCACAACCTGGTATGGAAGTTGTCCTGTCCAAGACCGAAAGAAGCTGCAGAAGATCATGAACACGGTGCAGCACATCACACAAACCAATCTTCCGTCCTTGGACTCACTTTACACCGCACGCTGTCGGAGCAGTGCTGCCTGGATAATCAAGGACACGACCCACCCAACAAACACACTTTTCGTCCCTCTTCCCTCCAGGAGAAGGCTCAGGAGCTTGAAGACTCGTACGGCCAGATTTGGGAACGACTTCTTTACAACTGTGATAAGACTGCTGAATGGATCCTGACCCGGATCTGGACCGTACCCTCCAAATATCCGGACCTGCCTCTCAGTTTTTTTGCACTACCTTACTTTTCAATTTTCTATTTTCTATTTATGATTTATAATTTAAATTTTTATATTTACTAATTTTTACTATTTTTAATATTTAATGTTTGTAATCCAGGGAGCGGGAAGCACAGAATCAAATATCGCTGTGATGATTGTACATTCTAGTATCAATTGTTTGCTGACAATAAAGTATAAAGTATAAAGTATGAAGTATTTCATAATTCTTTCCAAGTTTCTCCCTACACTTTCACTGCTCAGGGTTCTCCACACTATATGCACCGTAGCATGTGTAAGGAAACTGTGGTATCTGCGTCTATCTCAATCAATTTCCTGCTGATGTGAGATACTCTATTTTTGATCCATGTCTTCCTTGCCCTAGGTGTTCTTGCTGAGACAGTTCAGGGAGAGCTTATATCTAAAGGTCTGGTTTTGTCTTTGCTGTAAACATTACAAATGCCTAACAAGTTCTCCTGTAATCTGTTAGCAGGATCTGACCCAAAGTCCTTTTTATCTTGAAGGACTAACGTGGTGGTTTCCATTCGTAGATTAAGACAGATTCCCACATTCAGAGAGCTCCCACATCAGCTAGGGAGGGCCCAGCCACAGGGAGATGACCACAATGGCGGCTATGACCAATCTGAGGCTGACTGGATAGGGAAATTCACTGCCTGTTGCTTTGCCTCACGAGATGATCCCAACAGCAGGAGTAAGTCATTCGATTACTTAAACGTGTTCTTAGTATTCAATACTAGTATTTATGTATTTATGCACATTTTATTCCATATCCATATTTTAATATTTAATTTTATAGTAGTCGGCTGCTGACTGACTACTCTGACACACCTTCATCAGACTGTCCAGGGCTCTGTTACACCCTCTTCATAGTGTTTACTTCTGAATCAGAGCAAATCTCTGATCTCCAGTCCCAAAGCATGGTGGCCAAGGCCAGAGGGCTCCTGCTCAGGAGAGGGATCATGAAGGCCACCTTACTGCGCTCTACAGGAATCTGGGATGGTTGGTGTTCAAACACCAACGAACGTTGAGTGTGGAAGCTGTGGCACGCACCCGGGTCACCACCAAATCTCTCCAGGGTCAGAAGATGGTCTGACTCTGTAATCGATTGACAGCCTCACCCGAGCTACCCTGGCTTCCTCCTTGTGACGGTTGGCTCATGGCGACCTGGAGGTTACGTATCTGCAGGCTCTGTTTTGAAATGTTCTCACTATGGCTGGCCAAAGCTGACGAAAGGCTCCGACACCCCTCAGAGTTCATGTTAGGCTCAATTGGACTGTGGCAAGAGACCTAAGTCCCAAGTGCTGGAGTATCCGAGACTTGAATCGAAACACGATACAAGACTGAAACAAGGACAGGGTTCTAAACTAGACACCAGACGAGAATGCAAAGAAGGGAGGGCAATTGAGCACCAAACCTCAGTTCAGATGCTCTTTGACTATTAAAATCCTGGCGCCAAAACATGGCCGCCAATTAGCGGGGTGGGCCTGAATCTTTAAAGGGACCGCTCCAGCTAGCCATATTCTGGAGAGTCAGAGTGTCTAAACCCCCAAAGGCCAGCACAGCTGGGTGGGTGTCACAACACCACATCCTTGAATGACCGCGAACCTCTCACTTGTTGAATATCCCTTAACTTCTTCACTTACTGAGCAGCCCCAAAGTCAAAGCCAACAGACATTTCTCAGTCACTGATTAACACTCCAATTTTCCTGGATAAGGTTTCCATTTTATTGCAGATCTTCCTTTTCATTGTTAGTGGACCATGGCAAATGGGTGGTTGCCATGACAACTGGCTTCAGTCCCAGTTACGCAGCAGGATGCTTATGCTTATCAACAGCCAAGCATCCTGTGGCCAACATTTATATTGATGTTCCATGTTACTCTTCTCTCACTCAAAGTAATATACACCCTCTCTGGTGTGTTTGGCACAATGGAACATAATCCTGCTCTCTGCCATCCTTTGTTCTCTGGGGGAAGAAACGTCATTTAACCTGGTTTTCATTATGCTCTCAAGCTGTTTCAAGTTGTCACGATAACCCCAAGCATTTTCCTGCTCATTTGCCTCCTTAATTCCATGAATTCTGGCTCATGAAGTATTTGGATTGATTCTAGGCCCTGACTGATAAGGGAATTGACCTGGAAAGTCACAGAGGATATTATAGTGCAACACTTGTGTCCAATGCCCAGCTCGCATTTGGAAAGGACAGATACATTCTCTGTTTTCCCTCAATCATCAGGTTCCTGAACCAGCATAGATAATTTCACTCACTTCAATAATTGAACTGAATACACAACCTATGGACTCACTCTCAAGGACTCTACAACTCATGTTCTCAATATTTATTATTTATTTTTTATCATTATCATTTTGTTTTTTTTTTCTGTTTTGTATTTGTACAATCTGTCGCACTTTGCACAGTGGTTGTTTGCCTATCTTTGTGTGTGTGTGTGTGTGTGTGTGTGTGTGTGTGTGTGTGTGTTTTTAATTGATTCTGTTGTGTTTCTTCATACTTACAGCAAAAGCTTGCAAGACAATGAATCTCAGGGTGGTAGAATGTGACCTTTATTTACTTTGGTAATAAATTTACATTGCATTTTGATGGTTTGGCATCAGTTAGAGAATCTTGCTCTTTGACCTCTGTTTGATTGGAACAATTAATACCATCTCCTGTCATTTTTCCTTAAAATTATCACAGGATGTGGACCTTAGATTCAGATTCTGAGTAGGACAGTGGTTAACGTAATGCTATTTCAGTGCCAGTGACCTGGGTTCGATTCCCACCGTTGTCTGTGAGCAGTTTGTACTTTCTCCCCATGACCATGTGAGTTCCCTCCAGGAGCTCCAATTTCCTCCCACAATCCAAAGACATACTGGCTGGTAGGGTAGTTGGCCATTGTAAATTGTCCCATGATTAGGCTAGGGTTAAACCCGGGGTTGCTGGGTAGTGTGGTGCGAAGGACCAGAAGGGCCTATTCCAAGCTGTATCTCAATAAATCAATCAATCAATCAATCAATAAAATATCTTACTGTTCTTCCTGAAGTGCTCAAGCTCTTTCTTGATTGTCCCATCAGTCACTTACACCTTCTTTCTTTTAGTCCCCTTCTGGTCACCCTTTCACCCTTCTCTTCCCCTCACCTGCCCATCACCTTGCTGTAGTGCTCCTCCTCCTTCCCTTTCCTTCATGCTCTCTCCAATCAGATTCCTTCATCTTCAGCCCTCTCTCCTTCCAGATTCTTACATCATTCCCTCCCCCCTACCCACCCACCTTCCCCCTCACCTGGTCTCACTTTTCTCCTGCCAGCTTGTGCTCCTTCCTCTCCCCAACAGCTTACATTCTGATTTCTGCTCTCTTCTTTTCCAGTTCTGACAAAAGGTCTTGACCTGAAGCATTGACTGTCTATTTCCCCTCCAGAGATTCTTTCTAATTGTGTGTGGTTATTTACGCCAGGGGCAAATTACAGCAGTCAATTGACCTAGCACATTGCTAGGAGATGAGAAAGACGCCATAGAGAAAAGCCACGTAACGTCCACGCAGACAGGTCAGGGTGCTGAAACCGTGAAGAGGCTGCTCCATTGTCAATGCCACTGTACAACCAACTCACTTGAAACTTTCCTCTACACTTGCTCCAAAACACTGTCCATCTTCCCCAAAGCTAGGACCCTGAACTAAGCACGGCTCCCCAGCGGAAGGCAAACCAATAGCTTATAAAGCTAAGGATGGACACTGGGAGACGCAAACAGATGTTAGAAATGACAACTGTCTCCTAGCAACCTGCGAATACAGTCTCTAAAGTTTACTAAGAATGTTGTGGGAAACAGAAAATAGAATCCAGTGAACATCAGTTCTGTGGGCAAAAACATGTTGATCATTCGCGAGTTCAGAGGAGAATGGCAAAACTGGTTCAAACTGATAGGAAGGCGACAGTAACCCAAAAAACCACACGTTACAACGGTGTTGTGCAGAAGAGCATCTCTGACTGCACAACACATTGAACCTTGAAGTTAAAATTCTACAGCAGCAGAAAGCCATGAAATTACATTCAGTGGGCACATTATCAGGTATAGGAGGTACCTGATAAACAGGCCACTGAATGTATGATCCAACAGCTCAATATGTTTGTATTTTTTATCAGTATTTAAGAGTACATAGTGCAGGATGCAAAGTCACACAATCATACAGCAAGGAAACAAGATCTTCAGCCCATCGAGTCTGTGTTGACCATCGCATGCCCTCTTCTTACACTAACCCCACACAATTTATTCTCCACATAACTCCCCTCCACACTCCCAGTTTCTATCACTGACCACCCATCATGGGTCAAGTTACAGTGTCCACTTTAATCTACGGCACAGGTGAGTGAGAGGCACAGCAACGTAGCGGGTGGCGCTGTATTGTAGCGGTTAACACAATGCTATTCCAGCTGCTGCCTGCCAGGAGTTTGTTACGTTCTCTGTGTAACTGCATGTGTTGTCTCCAGAAACCCTGGTTTCCTCCCACATCCCAACAATTTTCAGGTTAGGGTTAGTGAGCTGTTGGCGACAGAAGTCCGGTGATACTTGCGGGGACTGCTCAACGCAATGCTCGCCGACTTGATTTAGACAGAACTGACACACTTCACTGTATGCTTCGGTGTACAAGTGACAAATAAGGCAAATCTTTGTCTTTATTTTTACTAATTTAAACTTCTTTGGATGTGGGCGGGAACTGGAGCATCCAGAGGAAGTCCATGTGCTGACGTAGAGAACGTGCACAGACAACAGCTAAGTTCAGGATCAGATTCAGGTCACTGGACCTCCGAGACAGTTGCGTAACTATTTGTTTCACTGTGCTGATACAGTAAATTATCACCAAAACCTGGAGGGTGACTCTTGATCACCAGTTCTACATTAATAGCTGGGAAGTGTTCTTCTAACAATTCTTTCTTTCTGAAAGGTTAAGCCCTTTGATAGTAAATGTTGCCGTCGTGAGCAAGCCATGATGGTTACTCCCCATAGCTTCCTCCTGGGGTCGTGGTAGCAGGGTGGTAAGCGTTACGCTTTACAGTGCTAACGACCCGCGCTCAGTTCCGCTGCTGTGTGTAAGGAGTTTATACATTCTCCCCGTAACTCTGTGGGTTTCCTCTGGGTGTTCCAGTTTCCTCTCACACCCCAAAGATGTATCAGTTACGGTTAGCAAGTTGTAAACCTTCTATTTTGGCACCAGAAGCACTCTGGCACTTGTGAACTGCCCTAGCACATCCTCAGTCACTGTTGTTGGTTGTTGATGCAGAGGTTGCATTTCACTGTATGTTTCGACGTTTCGATGTACGTGTGACAAATAATGCTAATCATTAATGATTAATCATCACCTCAATAAATCCATTACTTTTCTTCATTGTGAATTATATTACATACAAAAAATAGCTTTTTATTCAATGGTATCGGCAACAAAATGTTAATTAACTGGAACCATCAATTTCATTTTCACTGAAGTTAATTACTGCATCATATTCCTGGCATGTGCAATTATTAGGAGTGCCCATGAAATCATTCATTTCTTTGGGTCTGCTGGACTGGGTTTGATCTGTGTTTGCTGCGGCTCAAACTGCCCTGCTGGCGAGATCCAATTAATAATTACTTCATCTTAGTAACCATAACTTTCAGCCCAATCTGATACGTGCATTGAATTTCACTTGAGGAAGTCTGCCTAATTTAACAGCCCTGTTTGTTAGGCACCACAGGCAATATGGCTATGCACTGTGATTATAGAGTGCCCTGATTTTATGCTCCTGAATTATGGGATGGTGACAGAGCAAAAGGAGGGCAGTCAGCCCACTACCCAACATTTTAGGAACAGCGTCTTCCTCTCTGTCATCAGATTTATGAACGGTCCATGAATCCCTGAACACTGTCTCACTTTTGCATGATTTATTTACTTTACATCTTATTGCAACAGTAATCTTTTGAGTCATGAACTGTACTGCTGCCACAGAGCAACAAATTTCTCGATATACGTCGGTGATAATAACCTTGATTCTGATTATGTCCAGGCCAGCTCTCTGCCAGGACAGTGTCCTATCTGCACCTCCAACCCCCTGCCACATCATCCCAAACTACATTGGACCCTAGCTCCACTACATCTGTGGCAAGCACTCCAAATTCCTGTGAATAAACTCTTCATTCTCAGAATCAGAATTGGGTTTGTTATCACGGACATACGTCATGAAATTTGTGGTTTTCTGGCAGCAGTACAGTGCAAGAAATAAAAAAAATACTGAAAGTAACAGTAAAATATAAATAGTGCAAAAGAGGAACAGTGAGGTCATTCTTTATGGATTCATTGTCCGTTTATAAATCTGATGGCAGAGGAGAAGAAGCTGCTTCTAAAATGTTGAGTGTGGATCTTCAAACTTCTGTACTTCCTCCCTGATGGTACAAATGAGAAGAGTGCTCCTAATTCTGTCATTCTTAATTCTCTTCCCTATTATTTTCCACTTTCCTGAAATCTTCTACCAAAGAGCATAATTTTCCTTTATCTACTTGGGCTAATCTCCCTGTCATTTATATCCTTGTTCCAAGTCTTTTCTAGGTCTTTTTTCTCCATTCAAAGCCTCTCAGATATCCTTGTAACTCTTCAGGGGAGTAGAAGCCCTGAAAAGCCCATCAAAGCTTTTGACAGCCAGGGAAGATCCACTTCAATTTCATCAGCTGTACAATGTAAGAGTAAGTTTTTAAAATTTCTTAGTTTTCTCTGACTTTTAAAGTCAGTTTAAAGATACTAAAGAATTGTTAATGTTGCGTATTTAATATTTCAATAATATTTGAATAATCTTGTATATATAGTAACCTCGCGATAGATTGGCGTCCTATCCGGGGGGGTGTCTCGTACTCTCAGTCGCTTCACACTGCGGAAACTGGCATAAGCACCGGCCTGATGAGCCTATAAGGCTCGGGACAGACTTTGACTTTTTGTTTACATATATAGTAAATTCCTTGATTAAGCATTCTTGTTCGTTTAAATAATTAATTATGGGTTACAGTAAAAACTATGTTAATTGCACAGGTAATCATGCTACCATGGGATAAGTGCACCCCTCGCTTAAAGTAAAGGTGAAGTTAGACCAGCACCCCTGGACTCCTGCGACCTCCTTGAATTAGTTTAATGTTCTGAAGTTACAAAATGTAACAGCAAAAAAGTCATTAAAATAGAGCATTAAAAATCTAAGATCTACATGAGAACGTAGAACAAGGAACACTCAAGGCGAGTCCATCCTTATCTAGTAAGAAGATGGTGGCAAGAAAAAAATGAGACAAAGGGTGACGTCCTCCAGTTCATTCATGGAACTATTTCTTTCACTTCTCTTACATCTTTTTTTTTCCTTTCAAATGTGATTCTACTACTGTTGGAGCCTGTGATCTACATTTTGGTGGGAGGTTTTTGGGTCAATTGAGCAATACGGCTCTTCATTATCTCTGAAAATGTTCCGTGAGGCTTCAAGCAAAATGTTTTGACTCAAGGCCAAGAAACCTGGGGAAGGGTTATGAATCCATGATCAACTCCATTTCTCGTCGATCAAAGGACCGATGAAGATTGAAATCATTGAGACGAATTGGGAAGACAAGCTGGTGTTTAGTACCATCTATGAGCCTCTAGCTCGCTGCTGCAGGACAAAGGTGGCTCCATGTGAAACTATCTCTCTCTGTCTCTCTGTCTGTCTGTGTCTCTCTCTCTCTCTCTCTCTCTCTCTCTCTCTCTCTCTCTCCCCTTCTCGCTTGGTGCTCCCAAAGGAAGGTCCCTGCATTCGAATGTTCTCTCGCTCCCTCGATGCTGTTGAAGAATGATGCCGGGTTTCTTGGTCTTGGGCAAAGTTTAATCGAAGCAGTTTGTGGATTGGACTCTATCGTTCACATTATGATGTGCTTCTGGTTTCTGGTCACTCCTTTTACGTCTGCTAGTTTGGGTGATTTTGAGTGGGGCTGCCTGCAAATAACAAACACTGAGGTGAACTGAATATGCCCAGACTTTTTCATTTTTGTGTTTTATATTCTGTTTTTCAATCTTCTTTTGTGTGATTTGATTTTTGTAGTTGTGTGTGGGGGGGTAGGGAGCTGGTTGATAGTTTTCTTTGAACGGATTCCATGGCTTTTTTTGTTTTGTAGCTGTCTGTGGGAAGATGAATCTCAGGGTTGTATACTACATACATACTTTGATAATAAATGAACTCTGAATGTTTGAATCTTTGAATCTTCATTGAAGTACACTTGAGCAGCACAGTGGGGCAGTTGTCTCACAGCTTCAGTGACATGGATTCAATCCTGACCTCTGGTACTGTCTGTGTGGAATTTGCATGTTTTCCTTGTGTTTGTGTGGATTTCTTCTGGGTGATGCACTTTCCTTTCACAGCCAAGAAATGTGCAGATACAGTAAGATGCCCACATGTGTAGGCAAGTAGCAGAATTTTGGTGGGGTCGATGGGTTAGGGTAGGACTAGTTTACAAGTCTACAAGTAGGAACAAAAGGGTTGACAAGAGAAGTCAAAGCCAAAGTTAAAGCAAAGGAGAGGGCATACAAGGAAGCAAAAATTAGTGAGAAGATAGAGGATTGGGAAGTTTATAGAAGTTTATAAAAGGAAACTAAGAAGGTCATTAAGAGGGAAAAGGTTAACTATAAAAGGAAACTAGCTAATAATATCAAAGAGGATACTAAAAGCTTTTTCAAATATATAAAGAGTAAAAGACAAGTGAGGGTAGATATAGGACTGATAGAAAATGATGCTGGAGAAATTGTAATGGCAGATAAGGAGATGGCGGAGGAACTGAACGAGTATATTGCATCAGTCTTCATTGAGGAAGACATCAGCTGTATACCGGACACTCAAGCGTGGCAGGGAAGAGAAGTGTGTACAGTCACAATTACGACAGAGAAAGTACTCAGGAAGCTGAATAGTCTAAAGGTAGATAAATCTCCCAGAGCAGATGGAATGCACCCTCGTGTTCTGAAGGAAGTAGCTGTGGAGATTGCGGAGGCATTAGCGATGATCCTTCAAAAGTCGAGAGATTCTGGCATGGTTCTGGAGGACTGAAAAATTGCAAATGTCACTCCGCTATTTAAGAAGGGGGCAAAGAAGCAAAAAGGGAATTATAGACCTGTTAGCTTGACATCGGTGGTTGGGAAGTTGTTGGAGTCGATTGTCAAGGATGAGGTTACAGAGTTACCTGGAGGCATGTGACAAGATAGGCAGAACTCAGCATGGATTCCCTAAAAGAAAATCTTGCCTGACAAACCTATTACAATTTTTTGAGGAAATTACAAGTAAGCTAGACAAGGGAGATGTAGTGGATGTTGTATATTTGGATTTTCAGAAGGCCTTTGACAAGGTGCCACACATGAGACTACTTAACAAGATAAGAGCCCATGGAATTACAGGAAAGTTACATATGTGGATAGAGCGTTGGCTGATTGGCAGGAAACAGAAAGTAGGAATAAATGGATCCTATTCTGGTTGGCTGCCGGTTACTGGTGGTGTTCCACAGGGGTCCGTGTTGGGGCCTCTTTTTACATTGTACATCAACGATTTGCATTATGGAATAGATGACTTTGTGGTTAAGTTTGCTGATGATACAAAGATAGGTGGAGGGACCGGTAATGCTGAGGAAACAGAGAGTCTGCAGAGAGACTTGGATAGATTGGAAGAATGGGCAAAGAAGTGACAAATGAAATACAATGTTGGAAAGTGTATGGTTCTGCGCTTTGGCAGAAGAAATAAACGGGAAGACTATTATTTAAATGGGGAGAGAATTCAAAGTTCCAAGATGCAATGGGACTTGGGAGTCCTCATACAGGATACCCTTAAAGTTAACCTCCAGGTTGAGTCGGTAGTGAAGAAGGCGAATGCAATGTTGGCATTCATTTCTAGAGGAATAGAGTACAGGAGCAGGGATGTGATGTTGAGGCTCTATAAGGTGCTGGTGAGACCTCACTTGATGTACTGTGGGCAGTTTTGGTCTCCTTATTTAAGAAAGAATGCGCTGATGTTGGAGAGGGTACAGAGAAGATTCACTAGAATTATTCTGGGAATGAGAGGGTTAACATATGAGGAACGTTTGTCTGCTCTTGGACTGTATTCTTTGGAGTTTAGAAGAATGAGGGGAGACCTCATAGAAACATTTCAAATGTTGAAAGGCATGGACAGAGTGGATGTGGCAAAGTTGTTTCCCATGATGGGGGAGTCTAGTACGAGAGGGCATGACTTAAGGATTGAAGGGCGCCCATTCAGAACAGAAATGCGAAGAAATTTTTTTAGCCAGAGGGTGGTGAATCTATGAAATTTGTTGCCACGGGCGGCAGTGGAGGCCAAGTCATTGGGTGTATTTAAGGCAGAGATTGATAGGTATCTGTGTAGCCAAGGCATCAAAGGTTATGGTGAGAAGGTGGGGCAGTGGGACTAAATGGGAGAATGAATCAACTCATGATAAAATGGCGGAGCAGACTCAATGGGCCGAATGGCCGACTTCTGCTCCTTTGTCTTATGGTCTTATGGTCTTATGGTCTTATGGTTAGTGTAGGATTAGTCTACTACTAGGCGCTTGAAGATCAGCTCAAACAGAATGGGCCAAACAGCCTCTTCCAATGCTGTTTGACACTGTGACTTTATGGATAAATTTGTCCCACCATTGAAATGTTCCTACAGCCAATGATTTCACTTTAAGGACTCTTTATCTCATTATCCCATGTTCTCATTATTTATTGCTATTTTTTTATATTTGCATTTGCACAGTTTGTTGTCTTCTATGCTCTATTTCATCTTTCATTGATCCTGTTATAGTTACTCTTCTATAGATTTGCTGATTATCCCCACAGTAGAGTGAATCTCAGGGTTGTATATGGTGACATATATGTATTTTGATAATAAATTTTATTTGTAATGTTGAACTTTTAAATTCATGAATAGGAAAATAATTTTTAAAGCATATTTCAAAGGACAAGGTATAGGTTTCTATCCTCTTCTGTATTCCAGCCGGACCAGTGACTGGACTGAGCCCAGGTTATCATTGGCTCATTATGTTTGTTACTGACCTGCTGGTACATTTATTAAACTGCTTCCCCTTACTGGGGCCATGTCCATTATCCCATTTATAAACTGGCAAGCATATGGCTGGGTCTGGCCAGATTCTGCGGTAGCAAATTGCACTGTTTCAGCCCACAGGGTCAGGAGGTAAATACGCCAATCTGTATGTTTGCATCTCTCTTCTGCTTCCACGCACAAGTACACCTCTTTGGCTGAATATCCTTGCTAGAGACCAGAAAGTCTGACTGTAAAAGTATTTGCACAAGACATATTAAAGTGCAAGAAGTTTGCACCTGAGGGAATGAAAGGGGTACTGTTGTCAAAGCTGCTCCCTCTGCATTGCAGTACTCCCACTGCATTTCACCGAGGAGCCTCCCAGCACTTTGAGTTCAGTTTCCTGAGTCCTCAACCTTCTAATTTAGTAACCTCTGAACTATCAAGCAACACACACAAAATGCTGGTGAACGCAGCAGGCCAGGCAGCACCTTTAGGAAGAAGTACAGTCGACATTTTGGGCCAAGACCCTTCGTCAGGATTAACGGGAAAAAGAGATAGTAAGAGATGTGAAAGTGGGAGGGGGAGGGGGAGACCCGAAATGATAGGAGAAGACAGGAGGGGGAGGGATGGAGCCAAGAGCTGGGGAGTTGATTGGCAAAAGGGATACAAGGCTGGAGAAGGGGGGAGTATCATGGGACGGAAGGCCTTGGAAGAAGGAAAGGAGGAGGGAAGCACCAGAGGAAGATGGAGAACAGGCAAGGAGTTATTGTGAGAGGGAATAAATAAATAAATAGGGATGGGGTAAGAAGGGGAGGAGGGGCATTAAAAACAGTGACTGTTCTGTGAGCAAAAACATCTTGTTAAATCCACTAACTGGATTTTTTTTTTTGTAAACCATTCTTTGTAAACTCCAGAGTCTGTTGTGCATAAAATATCCCAGGAGATCGGCAGTTTCTGAGATACTCAAATCATCCTGGGCGGCACCTAATGAATTAGCTTGTTTAGTTCAACTTTTTTCTTAAAGATGTGCAGGGTGCGCTCTGGCTAGCACTGCACCCCTGATTTGCATGAATTCAAGAGTCAGAAATTTAAGTTATAAAACCCTAGTTAGGCCCCATCTACAGTATTGCATTCAGATCTGGTTACCCCATTACAGGAAGGATGTGGAGGAATTGGAGAGGGTGCAGAGGAGATTTAGCAAGATGCCGCCTGGATTAGAGGGTGTGTACTATAAGGAAAGGGTGGACAGACTTGGGCTGTTTTCTGAAGGGGCAGAAGCTGAGGGGAGACCTCACAGAAGATCATGAGGTACCGAGATAGAGGAGACTCGTGGAGTCTCTTTCCCAGGATCAGAATGTCTGATACTAAAAGACATGAATTTCAGCGGAGAAGGAGGGAATTTCAAAGGGGATGTGTAGGACAATTTTTTTTACACAGAGGGTGGTGGTTGCATGGAGTACACTGCCAGGGGTGGTGTTGGAGGCAGATACAATTGAGGTGTTAAAAACACTGAGGTAACCAGAAGAATGTGCGGAGAGTGGAAGGACATGGCCTGTGTAGACAGAAGGAATTCTTTCAGTTGAGTGCTTAATCCTTTAGTTAAGTGTTCAATTACTAGGTTAATTGTTTTGGTACAACATCATGGGCCGAAGGGCTTGCTCCTGTGCTATACTATTCTCTGTCCAATGTTCTATGTGTAATGTATGGATCTACTTAGTTTAGAACAATGACTCCCCCCCTCCACTTAGCAATACATATTTATCTGCTGTCTACACATGCACATTGTCTCTCTCCCCCCTCTCTCTCTCTCTCTCTCTCGTTGCAATGTGAATGCACCAGTTAAAGCTATCGCTCCCGTGCATGCTTATATTTAATCGCTATGTAGTTGTGCACAGATACAACACTATATTCTCAGCCTATCTTTTTGATATACCCCTGACATATTGGGTTGCGTGAAAAGAAGGAGAAGGCATGTTCTTTCCAAAATTATCTGGTTTTGCTATAATATTTTTAATATTTTTCAGACTTTCTGGTTTTTAGTTAATGATTCTTTAAAAATATTCAATTCTATTGCTTTTTAAATGCCTTCAAATTTTATAGAAACTATGGAACCGCTCACAGATCGTTAGGAGTTGGTTAAATTGGAGCAAGCTTTGCAAGGCTGTTTTGAGGGAGGAGGCACAGATTTTACAACAGTGAGATTGGCTGTTGATACAAGAGTTGGGAGATAGCAAGAGTACAAAAGTTGGGAGATAGCAAGAAATGGTAATTTTCATTTCTCCTCCCTTCCATGAGATATGAGAGGGCATACCACCAGGCTCAAGGACAGCTACTATCCCACCATTATAGACCTCTCATATACTAAATTATAAACTCTTGAACCCTTGATCCTCCAGTATACCTTGTCATGACCCTTGCACATCATTTTTCTACCCGCACTGCACTTTAGCTGTCCCATTATGAGACGATAAGAAATAGGAGTAGGGATTGGCTTTCAGGCCTGTCGAGCCTGCTCTGTCATTCAATAAGATCCAGGCTGATCTGGCTTTAGACTGACCTCTATCTCCTTGCCTTTTCCCCAAAACCCTTAATTTCCCGGCTATGTAAAAACCTATCTGTGTCTTAAACATATTAACTGGGGTACTTATTCATTCTTTCATTATGTGCCATTTGACTTGGGCATTTTTGTCTTGACTTTGATTGTTCTTGGCAAATTTTTCTACAGGAGTGGTTTGCCATTGCCTTCTTCTGGGCAATGTCTTTACAAGATGGGTGACCCCAGCCACCTTCGGAGATTGTTTGCCAGGCGTCAGAGATCGCATAACTAGGACTCGTGATGTTCATCAGCTGCTCATACGACCTGCTCCCATGGTTTCATGTGACCCCAATCAGGGGGCTAAGTAGCACCTCCTCTTGTAGGGATGTATTGCCACCTCACGACCAATAATCTAGATTATGAAGACACACAATCCCCTTTTATTGTCATTTAGTAATGCATGCATTAAGAAATGATACATTATTTCCTCCGGCGTGATATCACAAAACACAGGACAAAGCAAGACTGAAAAAACTGACAAAACCACATAATTATAACATATAGTTTACAAACAGTGTAACAATACCATAACTTGATGAAGAAATTCCATGAGCACAGTAAAGTTCAAAGTTTCTCAAATGTCCTACATCTCACGCAGACGGGAGAAGGAAGAAAAACTGTCCCTGCCATGCCCGACCACAATCCGACTCTGAGTCATCCGAAAACTTCGAGCTCTGGTCAGCCCTCCGACACCGAGTACTGAGCGGCATCTCTGCCGAATGATTCGACCTCCTTCTCGGTCGCCAAAAGCAGGCAAGGCCGGGGATTTTGAGGCCTACCCTCCGAAAGATTCCCGACCACACAGTAACAACAGCAGCGGACGGGCGTTTCAGGAATTTCTCCAGATGTTCCTCTGCGCTTTCACGTCCATTCTCCATCAAATCAGAATTGTCCACGGCCCCTATTTAACAGATACAACATCATTTTTCACCGGAAAGCTGGCACGCGTGACACGCTGCCATCTTCTCCTCTCGCTGACTGAGGTTTTCTATATATATAACATATGCTATAATAAGACCTTATATTCCTCACCGTTGTACTCCATCTTGCCAGATCCTTGCCCACTCACTGATCCCACTTGTACATTATCACTCTGCAAAATCTCCACAATTTCCTTTTCCACTCAATTTATGAAGATAAGGATTAGTTTAATTTGGCACATGAACATCAAAGCATTCAAAATATAACAGTGAAAGGCACCATTTGCGTCAATGATCGACACAGTCCGAGGTGTGTTGGGGACAGCTGGCAATTGTTGCCAAGCTTCTGATGCCAATATACCATGGCCACAACTTACTCACCTCACTGGTACATCTTTTATAATGTGGGAAGGAACTGGAGCAACCAGAGGAGACCCGATGTAGTCACATGGAGAATATACAAACTCCTTCCAGGCAGTTGTGGGAACGAAACTCCTATCTCACAGCTTGCACTGTAAAGTGTTATGCTAACCACAACACTACCATGCAGTCCCTATTTAACCATATTAAGTATTGTCAGTTTGGTGTCTAGTGTCAACTTAGACTTGGAGACAAGACAATGTGGCAGACCTGAGGCAGAGCAAGGCAGCAGGCCCATTGCTAAGCGCGAGGAACACCCAGGGATCGAATGCTTTAAGCACTGGTCCGAATCAGAAAAGTCAGATACAGGCCGAATTGAGGCGGTGGGGTCCAGGCCGCAGAGCGGATCATAGCGACTGAACTCAATGTTTGGACGACGATTTAGGCACCGGACAGGACTGAAAAGGTCAGGGTGTTGGGGCCCAAGGTGAGGGATGGGTCAGTTCAGCTCGCTGCTATGTGACATTTACTTGGCTCTGTGCTGAACTAAGAGTCTGTGACAGGATTGTCTTAGTGGGCTTCAGTTCCGAACGCTATTTGCTTGCATTCATTGTCTGCAAGATTTGTGTTTTTTTTTGTTCTCTGCACATTGTCCTCTTTTAAATGGGTTCTTTTGGGTTTCTGAAGTTTTTGTAATGTATACATACTTTGATAATAACTGCTTTGAACTTTATGTTATCCTATTCTTAATTGTTGCTTCCAAACCATTGTGGCCCACCACCGACCTCTGTGGCGATATGCTTGCCACTGGTTGCCAACCAGAGAAACACTCATTTATCCCAACTCTCTGCCTTCGGTTGGTTAACCAATCCTCCATCTATGGTAATAAATTGCCCCCAACTCCCTGCATCCTTATCTTATGGACAAGTCTTTTATGCTGCACAACCTCGTCGTGGGTTTGGAGGCTTTCGTGCCTTAGTAACTCAGAGGGCGGAGTCAGGGCCTTGTGCTTTGGCCTTTGGTAGGGTTATCCATGCCAAGCAGGTCAAACGGTAGAGCCCAGGCTAAGAGTGGTTAACTGTTCCTCCAGTTTCAGGATTCAGATTAGGGCTAACAACCCTGTCCGGTCAAAAAAAAACTTCCAGAAACAGTTGTGAAGAATCCTTCTATAGCAATGAGCGATGGTATAGATGGACAGAGATGGAAGACGGTGGTGAATATTGGTAGCTCAGGTTGAAACATTTGATGTTATGGTGTCTGCCAAGCTCGTAGATGTTTCATCACCAGTTGAGGAGACATTCTCTGTTCCCAGTTGTTGATGTTTCTCTCCGAGAGTGCTCATGTTTATATATAAGGATGCCATCTACAAGCCCCTAAGAGCCAAATAAACATGAGCCAGTAGAATTCAAACGTCAACGAAGGAGTAGCCAAACAGGAACAAGGCAAGCAAATGGGGTTGGGGGGGGGGGGAGGTGCTCCATAACTACATAAAAACACCAACAACTGCGTGCTGAGATGTCACCTTGACTGGTGATGAAACACCTGCGAGCTAATTACTAAGGTCGACGAACACCACAACATCGTAGAGACGGAGGACCTTCACTGCTGCCCTAAACTCCAGCACTGTAACAGGTAGTAAATAATTCAAGTTGACGGGTGCCTGTATTCTGTAATTATGCATGATATTATCTGACTGGTTGGCAAGCAAAGCCAAAGCTTTTCACTATATCTCAATAGAATAACAATGCATGAACCAACATGATTCCACTTGGGAGGATCAATCAATGTATCTCCCGTTCTTACTGGGAAGACTCTATCCTGACCTATTCAAACTAAAGTGGAAGGTTTCTTTCATGACCTTGCTGCATAAGGAGACATTGTAAAGCAGAGAAAAGGTAAAATTCACACGAAGTATGGGTAGTTTATTTGCATTACCTCTGCCTTGTGCTCCTGAGCTATTGTAATTATTGCCTCAAATCTTCAGTGCATCAGTAAAGCCAATGCTGCAACACAATTCAATCTTCCTCCCATTGTTAATGAAACTCTGACCTCGGGTTACAGACAGAATGGAGAGAATATTCAATAATGTTCAAAATCTTTAGTCCTCTTGATACTCACGACTACTTATGAGTTGCAGGAATTAGAAACAAGTTAATACATTCCATGGCACTGAGAGTTTATAACATTCATCCGCAATACTCTTATTCCCTGTACACTTGGATCATTAAAGGTAATAGTGATAACTATAACAAACTCATTGTAGTTCTGTAAAAGTATACTTAACTCTGCACATTCTTGCAAATTCCTGCTCCATTCCATAAAATGTCATCTCTTCTGCAATTTCTTTGTTAGGTCAAAGCTTTTATCGAAACACACAGCAAAGAAATAATCCCTTCAGCCCACCATCTTCATGTCTTTCAAGGCTCCAACAAATTTCTACAGATGTACCATAGAGAGCATTCTAAATGGTTGCATCACTGTCCGGTATGGAGGAGCCACTGCACATGATCAGAGAGAGCTGCAAAGGGCTGAAAGCTCAGTCAGCCCAATCACTGGCAATAGCAACCATCATTAAAAATCCCCCATCACCCAGGACATACCTTCTTCTGGGTGCTACCATCAGGGAAATGGTACAGGAGCCTGAAGACACACACTCAATTTTTAAAAACACCTTCTTCCCTTTCGACATCAGATTTCTGAATGGTCAATGAATCCATGAATTTGTATATATACATACATACAGTATATATATATGTAATATTTATATATACCTTAATGTAATTTATAGTTTTTTTAAAAGTATTGCACTGTATTGCTGCTGCAAAACAACAAACTTCATCTGATTCCAATTCTGTGGTGGATCTTTTTGCCTATCGAGATTTGCCTGCGTGAGGACCATATTCTTCTACGTTTTGCCTATTGAAATTTTTGGCTAAGCATAGAACATAGAATGTAGAGCCCCACAGCACAGGAGCAGGCCATTCGGCCCAGAATATTGTGCTAAACCAGCTAAAAAGTAAATTAAAAATACCCAAACACAAATCCCTCCTATATTTTT
Organism: Mobula birostris; assembly: GCF_030028105.1. NCBI lineage: Eukaryota > Metazoa > Chordata > Chondrichthyes > Myliobatiformes > Myliobatidae > Mobula > Mobula birostris. The sequence goes on along the minus strand of NC_092377.1, from coordinate 155,492,520 downwards.
CTATATTGTCATACTTTGCATTGTCCTGCTGTGGCTAAGTTAACAAATTTCACGACATATGCCGGTGATATTCAACCTGATTCTGCTTATGAAACAGAATGGGAAAAATGTATTGACCAGATCTATGAAAATATATGATAAAACTATAAGGAGGGGAGACAGACTGAATCTTTTTTTCCCAGAATAATAATGTCAGATATTAGAGAACATGTGTGAAGTTCTGGTCACCTAACTATAGGAAGGATATCAGTAAGACTGAAAGAGTGCAGAGACCATTTGCTAGGATGTTTCCAGGTCTTCAGGAATTGAGTTACAGGGAAAGATTGAACAGGTTAGGACTTTATTCCTTGGAGTGTAGATGAATGAGGGGAGATTTGATAGAGGTTTACAAAATTATGAAGGGTATAGACAGTAAATACGAGTAGGCTCTTTCCACTTAGATTAGGAGAGATAAATACGAGAGGACATGGCTTTAGGGTGAAAGGGGAAAGGTTTAGGGGGAACATTAGGGAGAACCTCTTCACTCAGAGAGTGGTGAGAGTGTGGAACGTGCTGCCATCTGATGTGGTAAATGCAGGCTCACTCTTAAGTTTTAAGAATAAATTGAATAGATACATGGATGGGAGAGGTCTGGAGGGTTATGGACTGGGTGCAGGTCAATGGGACTAGCAAAATAATATTTCGGCACAGACCAGAAGGGCCGAATGGCCTGTTTTCTGTGCTGTAGTATTCTATGGTTCTATGGTTCTATGTATTTAAGGTGAGAGGGAAGAAGCTTTAAGGAGATGTGTGGCCTGCCAGTGTTAGTGTTGACAGTAGATATAACATAAATTCCTCTGACTTCTGATAATTTCTTCCCCCATTCCCCCTTTTCTCTTTTCCATTCCCTATTCTGGCTCCCTTGTCACCCTTGCTCTCCTTCCCTTCCTTTTGTCTCTCTCTGGGGTTCCTCCTCCTTCTGTTTTTCCCATGCTCCCCTCTGTCCTATCAGGTTTCTGCTTATTTAGTTACACCTCCCCCACCCATTCACCTTCCCCCTGCCTCACCTGGCCTCATCTATCACCTGCCGGTTTGAGGTAACCTTAAAATAAAGACTTAAAAATTACTTTTACTTGTCTCTAGTACAACGAAACATCAAAATGTGCAGTGATTTGCGTCAACGACCAACACAGTCCGGGAATGTACAGGGTTCAGACCGCTAGTGTCGTCATGCTTCCAGTGACAATATAGCCTGCCCATAACCTACTAACCCTAAACCGTAAATGGAATGTGGGAGGAGCCTGGTACATGCAGAGGAAACCCTTGTGGTTATCGGAAGAACATATAAACTCCTTACCGGCAACATTGGGAATTGAACCCAGATCTTCCAGTCACTGATGTTGTAAAATATTACCCAAATGACTATGCTACTGTGTCAACCCAGCATTGGCTTAGGTTGTTTTCTGTGGAAGAAGATAAAGACTTAATTAATGTATACAAAATTTCAAGGCTCTTGACCTTAGAAGAAGGCTTCAAAACCATAGAACATAGGTTAACGCAGTGCCTTGCAACCTTTTTTTATGCCATTAAGTAAGGGGTCTGTAGACCCCAGGTTGGGAACCTCTGGGTTAAAGTAATTGAACATTGGTAGGGTGGTCAAGATGGCGTATGAAGAATGGGTTTTCCATTGAAGGTAGTTAGGTCAGCACCTCACTGGCTGAATAGATTAGATTAGATTAGATTATGAGGACACGCAGTCCTCTTTTATTGCCATTTAGTAATGCATGCATTAAAAAATGATACAATGTTCCTCCAGTGTGATATCACAAGAGCACAAGACAAACCAAGACTAAAAAAAACTGACAAAAACCACATAATTATAACATATCGTTACAACAGTGCAAAGCAATACCGTAATTTGATAAAGAACAGACCATGGGCACGGTAAAAAAAAGTCTCAAAGTCTCTCGAAAGTCCCATCATCTCATGCAGATGGTAGAAGGAAGAAAAACTCTCCCTGCCATGAACCTCCAGCGCTGCAAACTTGTCGATGCAGCACCCTGGAAGCACCCGACCACAGTCCAACTCCGAGTCCGTCCGAAAACTTCGAGCCTTTTACTAGCCCTCCGACACCGAGCACCGAGCACCATCTCTGCTGAGCGCTTCGACCCCAGCCCCGGCAACAGGCAATAGGCAAAGCTGAGGATTTGGGGCCGTCCCTTCCAGAGATTCTCGATCGCACAGTAGCAGCGGCAGCGAAGCAGGCATTTCAGAAGTTTCTCCAGATGTTCCTCCGTGCTTCTCACGTCTGTCTCCATCAAATCAGGATTGTGCACGGCACCCTACTGAACAAATACCAATATCATTTCGGAGCGGCCACGCGCACTGCGTTGCGCCGCCATCTTCGCCTCCCCTAGGAAACCCTCACAACATTTAAACAGTATCTGGATATATACTTGGTAGCCACTTTACGTGGTACAGTAGAGGAATCTGGTGTGGACTATTGTTTTATCAGGATAGCACAGTAGGAAGCCTTTCAGCCCACAGTATCTGTGCCAACCATAATGACAAATCAAAAGAAACCGACTGTAAAAGAAAATTGTAGAAGACGTTGGTGAGGACTAATTTGGAATACTGTGTGCAGTTCTGGTCACAATACTCCAAATCAGGAACAATATCAGTAAGATTGATAGAGTACAGAGAAAATTTGCAAAGCTGTTGTTGGGACTTAAGGACCTGAACAGTAAGGAAAGGTTGAATAGGCTAGAACTTTACTCCCTAGAGCACAGGAGAATGAGTAAAAATTTGATAGAGCTGGGGTCCATGGGCCCATTGCTTAATGGTATTGGTCCATAGCATAAAGAATATTGGTAACCCTTGTGATACAAAATTATGAGGGGTATAGATAGGGTACATACAAGCAGGCCTTTTTTTCCCACTGAGATTGAGTGAGACTAGAACAGGATGAAAGGTGAATTATTTAAGGGAGACCTGAGGGGTAATTTCTTCACTTAGTGATGGATTGCAGTTTATTTTCAATATTTAGGAGAAATTTGGATAAGTACATGGATGAGGGGGTCTGGAGGGCTGTGGTCCAGGTGCAGGTCGATGGGACGAAGCAGATTAATATTTCGGCATGGACCAGATGGGTCATAGAGCCTGTTCCTGTGCTGCAGCCCTCTATGACTCTTAGACTTGCTGATCCATCATCCATATCTTTCCAATTCCCCACATGTTCACGTGCCTGTTCAAAATGGCTCTTCAACATCAACCTGGTGTCTGCTTCCGCAGCTACCCCGAGTAACACATTCCAGACACCTACCACACTCTGTGTAGAGGAAACTGTCCTGCACATCTGCTTTAAGCCTTTCCCTTAAAGCTATGCCTTCTGGTATTTGCCATTTCGGCCCTGGAGAAAAGACTGGATATCTACCTCCCTATTCCTCTCACAATTTTATAAACCTCTATCACATTGCCCCTCAGCCTCCTATGCTCCAGAGAAAACAACCCAATTTAATCTAACCTCTCCCTGCACATTATTGAAGCCACAAACTTTTCTAGAACGCTCTTTATGTCTTACAATAAAGGATGGAAATTCTTTGAAGTGTTTGGGCTTTTTCAGTTTGCTCACCTTAGTTTTTAAACCTCAATCTTCTTGGACCCTTAGCTCTCAGTGGCGCCTAGGCCATTGATGTCCTCCTGGCTTCATCATACGCTGTTTTGAGCCAGTTTCTCCAGGGTGGACCAGGAGTGTCTCCATCGTCATGTGCTCACTCGATGATGTGCCTCTTCTCACAAAGTTGATGGTCTGGTTGGAGTTCATCAATGTTTCTGTAATCCATTGTATTCACTGTACAGGGGATTGGCCGCCCTTACCAATTTCCATCTCTCACGTCGGGGACGTAGGGTTGGCCTTTGGGAAGCTTTTAAACCTCAATATCTGGTGGCTATCTTTTCATGTGTTGGGAATCAAAATTTAGAGGCATAAATGATGGTCAGAAATTCAGAATGGTTTCTGGAATCTGGAGCTGTAAATGATCATTAACTCGCAGTCAGTCAGGATCTTGCCAACTGAAAATATATTTCACAAGAGCCAAGGGAAAAATACAATGCCAAGAAATACTGTAGGTGCCTGCACAACTTAATACAAACTCAGAAGGTTCCAAAATATTCTGCAGTTGCTGAATGGTTTTGAATTATAGGCACCGTGGAACCATCAAGTCTAAGTACTCTAGGTTAGCATTGTGGTTATGTTAGCTGCAGTTGTAACCATGGTGAAGACATGAGTTCAAATCCACCCATTGGACTTGGGGAAGTTAAACACCAGGAATTAAATAAGGCCTGAATTAGAAACTTCCATCAGTGCTGGTGACAGAATAATAAGGAAGTTGTTAATAAATCCATCTGGTGGCCTAACGCCCTCCAGGAATGAAATCGGGCTGCTCTACCTGTGACACAGGGTACTCCAATGTGCTTGAGTCTTAAGGCCAATATATACTTCTGCGTCAAATCTATGCCGTAGGTGTGGCGTAGCCACATACCCTATACCGTAGCCTGACTCGCACCTCCCCAAAAATGTAACTACACGTCACGGCGACGCAGACCGCAACAACTGTGATTGGCCCGCTTGGTAGCATCGCATTTCCTCCTACGCTGCAATAGCTTCCCATTAGGCGACTGAAGGGCAGGGAAGGAACTCTGGCTGCAATGCTTTCCATAAAGCTTTACAGACCTCCGAAATTATGGAGGACCCTGTGCTCGACGCCAGTTTGTAGCTGGCTGCTACAGCCTGTCGACTTCCACCTGACGCTAAAACTCGAGTGGTAATTGCCTATCTCTGAGTATACTGTGCGTACACTGATGCGAAATAAATGGTTGGAGATGATGAACCAAATCGTCAAATCTACCTGCCGACATCCGAAAATATTTGAAATGCATTTCCTCGTCCATGTCTCTCAGTGGCCGGACAAGCACAGAAAATTCACCCTCCTTCAGTTTCAGTTGCCATTGTTTGAAGTTTGATTTTCTTCGTGTTGAATTTCAACATGAAGAAGCTCAACACAGTGGCATAGAAACCCCACCGCCAACTAGCATTTTGGCGGTGAATTGCAGAACAACGCAGACACACCAACGCACAAGTATAAAATGTTCACAACGCCGTAGGCTACTACGCAGAAGTATAAATCGGCCTTTCGCTGCCCTCGTCTTACTAGCCAGGTGCTAATGGGCCAATTAAGGTTGCAGAATAAATGTTGCAGGTGATTTATGCACGGTTACGTCACACCATTATCTATGCAATAGGCTGGATCAATTCGGTGTGTTAATTCAGAATGCCGTGTGAAATTTTGCCCCCAATCTCACCTAGAAAGATAACAGCTACAGCAGTGCACCATCACGCTACAGAATCAATCTACTTTTCAGCAAAGCCAGGTTTGAACTAACGGCCTTTGAGTTTCACTGAGCCACGGCTGTGTGCATTGTGACAAAGGATCAGTGGTGCTGTAGAGAGAAGTCCGTGATTAAGTCAGAGCCATAGACTCAGAGATTTTGACAGTGCTTAAATTGGCCCACACTGTCTGCCAGTCGTGGTGCCCATCTGCCAAAGGTTCACCAAATGGGGTCCACAGACCCAGCAGTTAATGGTAGGGGTCCATGGCATAAAAAAAAAGTTGGGTATCCCTTACCTACACTAATCCCGTTGGCCTTCTTTAGGACCATATCCTTCTTTGTTTTGACTATTTACTTTCCAATCTAAACGACTCTAAAATGTACTGATTTTATCTGAGTCCACAACCTCCTCTGATAAGCAGTTCCAGATATCAGTCAATGTACTCAGTACCCTGATTTATGTAGGTCAATGTGCCAGAAAACTCATTTTATGACCTTTGCAAGATGTAGTTTTGCATCAGTGGTTTTGCGTCAGTCCAATAGTTTCACGTTCTTTGTTACTGAGATCACTTTTAGGTCCAGATTTACTTAAATATCTGAATATTAATTTTCCAGGTGGCTTGCCAGGATTTGAGATGATGGGACAAGGTAGGCTTTGAACTTCTGGTTTCTGATCCATTAAGTTACCCATGATAGAGATAGAGCATTTATCAACACTCATCATCATTAAGTGCTGTGTTGTATGACGTAGGTGATCATGGTCGCATGACCATGATTGTTAGACATAGAAACATAGAAAACCAATAGCACAATACAAGCCCTTCGGCCCACAAAGCTGTGCTGAACATGTACTTACTTTAAAAGTTACCTTGGGTTACCCATAGCCCTCTATTTTGCTAGGCTCCATGTACCTATCCAAGAGTTTCTTAAAAGACCCTATTGTATCCGCCTCCACCACCATTACCGGCAGCCCATTCCACGCACTCACCACTTTCTGCATAAAAAACTTATCCCTGACATCTCCTCTGTACCTGCTCCCAAGTGACTTAAAACTGTGCCCTCTCGTGTTGGCCATTTCAGCCCTGGGAAAAAGCCTCTGACTATCCACACGATCAATGCCTCTCATCATCTTATACACCTCTATCAGGTCACCTCTCATCCTATATAGCTGTATAACCAGGGTCCTATATAGCTGTAACATTACCTCTCGGCTCTCGAACTTAATCCGACGGTCGATGAAAGCCAATGTGCTGTATGCCTTCTTAACAACACAGTCAACCTGCGCAGCTTGATTGTCCTATGGACTCGGACCCCAAGATCCTTTTGATCCTTGATACTGCCAAGAGTCTTAACATTAATACTATATTCTGCCATCATATTTAACCTACCAAAATGAACCACCTCACACTTATCTGGGTTGAACTCCATCTGCCACTTCTCAGCTCATTTTTGCATCCTATCAATGTCCCGCTGTAACCTCTGACAGCCCTCCATACTATCCACAATACTCCCAACCTTTGTGTCATCAGGAAATTTACAAACCCATCCCTCCACTTCCTCATCCAGGTCATTTATAAAAATCACAAAGAGAAGGGGTCCCAGAATAGATCCCTGAGGCACACCACTGGTCACCGACCTCCATGCAATATGACCCATCTACAACCACTCTTTGCCTTCCGTGGGCAAGCCAATTCTGGGTCCACAAAGCAAGGTCCCCTTGGATCCCATGCCTCCTTACTTTCTCAATAAGATTTGCATGGGGTACCTTATCAAATGCCTGGCTGAAATCCATATACACTACAGCTACTGCTCTACCTTCATCAACGTGTTTAGTCACATCCTCAATAAATTCAATCAGGCTTGTAAGGCATGACCTGCATTTGACAAAGCCATGCTAACTATTCCTAATCATATTATCCCTCTCCAAATGTTCCCTAATCCTGCTTCTCAGGATCTTTTCCATCAACTTACCAACCACTGAAGTAAGACTCACTGATCTATAATCTCCTGGGTTATCTCTACTCCCTTTCTTGAATAAGGGAACAACATCTGCAACTCTCCAACCCTCTGGAACCTCTCCTGTCCCATTGATGATGCAAAGATCATTGCCAGAGGCTCAGCAATCTCCTCCCTCACCTCCTACAGTAGCCTGGGGCACATCTCATCCGGTCCTGGAGACTTAACCAACTTGATGCTTTCCAAAAGCTCCAGTACATCTTCTTTCTTAATGTCTATGTGCTCAAGCTTTTCAATCCACTATAAGTCATCCCTACAATTGCCAAGATCCTTTTCCATAGTAAATATTGAAGCAAAGTATTCATTAAGTACCTCTGCTATCTCCTCCGGTTCCATACACACTTTTCCACTGTCACACTTCATTGGTCCTATTCTGTCATGTCTTATCCTCTTGCTCTTCACATACTTGTAGAATGCCTTGGGGTTTTCTTTAATCCTGCTTGCCAAGGCCTTCTCATGTCCCCTTCTGGCTCTCCTAATTTCATTCTTAAGCTCCTTCCTGCTAGCCTTATAATCTCCTCAATCTCTATCATGACCTAGTTTTTTGAACCTTTCATAAGCTTTTCTTTTCTTCTTGATTAGATTTTCAACAGCCTTCATACACCACAGTTCCTGTACCCTACAATCTTTCCCTGTCTCATTGGAACATATCAATGCAGAACGCCACACAAATATCCCCTGAACATTTACCACATTTCTGCCATACATTTCCCTGAGAACATCTGTTCCCAATTTATGCTTCCAAGTTCCTGCCTGATAGCTTCATATTTCCCCTTACTCCTATTAAAATTTCTTGGGAAATTTTTCTATAGAGGTGGTTTGCCATTGATTTCTTCTGGGCAGCGTCTTTACAAAATGGGTGATCCCCAGCCATTATCATTATTCTTCAGAGATTGTCTGCCTGGTGTCGGAGGTCACATAACCAGGACTTGTGGTATACGCCAGTTGCTCATATGATCATCTACCACCTGCTCCCATAGCTTCATGTGACCCTGATCAGGGGGCTAAGCAGATGCCACACCTTGTCAAAGGGTGACCCAAAGAAGGAAGGAGCACCCTACGCCTCCTTTGGTTGAGACGTGTCTCTCCCCCACCACTTGTATCAACACTACAAGCCTGATACTGAAAGCAGCAGTCTTTAGTCTCTTAGCTTTCCCCCTCTGTTTCTCCAATTTCCTTTGCCTTCGTGCTTCTGTTCACTAGGACTTAGCTCATGTTGGAAATGGGAATAAAAAACTATCACAGAACGGCAGAGTAAGACACTCAATCAGGGCTGTAGCCAAGTCGAGGAAGCTCCAAACCTCAGCTCAGTGCTGCTATTTCTGCAAGAGTCCTTCATTCCCAGTACTTACCAAAGATCTCTCACAAATAAGTTATTATGTTTGATGAGTCTTTGCAGAACAGATGGCAATTTGGAATTAAATTCCGTTGAGGCTTCAGAAAGTAATTCTATCTATTTTTGGTGTTGCTGTGCGTGTGACTGACTGCCCAGATATACTCACACACATACACAGATACAGTCATTGCAGATGTAATCTCCAACATAACTTAGAATTAGCCTTACCCCTTACATTTCTTTGAGTCTAATCTGGAAGGTGTGCTCTTTAGTTAAGATGAGATCTTTATGATTTAACATGTTTTACTGCATCTGTTCTGGTATTTGGAGAGTTGGATTAGTTTTCATCACACCGTGTAATGTTTCTGATATGTTGTAATTCAGAATTGGTGGACACAGCGTGGTGCTGATAGGCTGTTTGACTGTGAAGGCATCACAGCTGGTCCTCAGCAATCAGTCACGGTGGTATAACTAGTTAGTAGAGCTGTTTATTAAAGAAGTTTTACAACACAGAACTGTTCCTTGTGGCTCACTGAGCCACACTGCCCAGCAACCTACTGATTTAACCTTAGCCTAGCTACAGGACAATTTACAATGACCAATTAACCTACAAATCAGCACATCTTTGGACTGTGGGCAGAAACCGGAGAACTCGAAGGAAACCCACACGTACTTGGGAAGGATGGGCAAATTTTTCTTATAGAGAACGCCAGAATTGAACTCTGATAGCATCCATCATTAAGGATTGTTGCTCTCATTGCTAGATCGGGAAGGAGGTACAAAAGCCTAAAGGCACACTCTCAGCAATTCAGGAACAGCTTCTTCCCCTCTACCTTCCGATTTCTGAATGGACATTGAACCCATGGACACTACATCATAAACTTTTTATTTATTTTTATTTTTGCACTACTCGTTTAACAATAAATAAATAGAGCTAATCTGTAAAACATACTCTTTAAACCTTTGGTTACATTTTCCCTAGAAAGAAGAGCTATAGCACTGAACCATAATCCAAGCGTTGAGCAGCAAATGTGCAACCTCATATTGAAGAGCGATCCCAGTAAGCGTGATGTAGACAATGTACTTACCGCCAGAAGAGAAATTTGACCTTGTTAGCCAGGATTAGTCAGGTGTGAGAGTATTGGGCATTGGTTACATTCACACTTCACCATTGATTTCACTGACATCAACAGAGCCTGTGTTAGGAGGTGGGTATCTACTATACCCTAATATTCTTGTATCCTCGTAAGTGTCATGACCGAGTGCCAAATTCTCTGAATCTTTAATGAATAAATGATTGTATTCTATCATGGAATCAACACAGACGAGGCCAATTAGCTCATCACACTTGTCCTGGCTCTCAGGTAGAGCTTTCCAATTAATTCCACGGCTCCACTCCGAAGTTGGATCTATCTAATTCCTTTCAATCCAAGCAGTTACTGAGTTTTGTGGGAGTTCTATTCCCAAGAACTATCCGTTGGCCAATTTCCCATTCGGCATGGGTGTCCATATTCTAGTCATATTGCTCTGTATAAGCTTGCTATAAATCTTGCATTTCATTGAATAACTGTCCTAACTCCATCATTATGTGCTGTATCGTTTGACATGGGTGATCGTGGTCTCATGACCATGATTGATCTGGCGAATTTTTCTCCAGAAGTGGTTTACCATTGTCTTCTTCTGGTGGTGTCTTTTCAAGATGGGTGATCCTCAGCCATTATCAATACTCTTCAGAGATTGTCTGCCTGGTGCTGGTGGTCACATGACCAGGACTTGTGGTATAAACCAGTTGATCAAATGACCATCCACCACCTGTTTGCATGGTTTCACATGATCCTAAATTGGTGTGGGGTGGGGGGTGGAGGAGGTTGGGAGCTAAACATGTGTCACACCTTGTCCAAGTGTGACCTGCAGGCTAGCAGAGGGAAAGAGTGGCTTACACCTCCTTTGGTAGAGGCATATCTCCACTCCATCATGCCAACTTACCCCAACACCAGTTATAAGTAACTAATTGAATGTATACTGCCTCCAGCCATTAATGGACATCTTATTACTAAAAGAGCCGTGGAGTTACACAGCTTGGAAAGAGGTCCTTCAAATTAATTTGTCCATGGCAACCAAGATATCCATTGGAGCTAGTCACATTCAGGTCCATTTCTCTGTAAACCTGTTCTATCCATGCACCTGTCTATTATTACTATCAGTATTGCTATCATGAGAAATGGTTTAGCTCAAAGTTCAATGAAAATTTTATTATGAAAGTACATATATATCTGTCACTATATACAACCCTAAGGTTAATTTTCTTGTGGGTATACTCATCAAATCTATAGAATAGTAACGTTACCAGGATTGATGAAAAGCCACCCAACTAGGACATTTAACCAGAGTGCAGAAGACAGCAAATTATGCAAATACAAAAACAAATAAGTAGCAATAAATAATGAGAACACAAGATGAGGAGTCCTTGAAAGTCATTCCATTGGTTGTGGGAACATTTCAAAGATGGAGCAAGTGAAGTTGAGAACTTTAAAATGTATATGAGAATTTGCATAAATTGATTTCCATAAGACATGTTGTCTATAATCTAAAGACCTTCAGTATTTCAATTGAATCTGCCTTTTTATTGGCCTGTTAGGCTACACATCTTAGAACAAAACTACTAACTGTGTAAAAAAACTGACCCTATGATTCTTTCGCCAGTCACTTTAAAACCTGTGCCCACTTGGCAATGACTCTTTTACCAATGGGAACAGTTTTCTACGACATCAACCTGTATTTGACAGGTTTGGCAGCATCTCTGAGAAACAGATTTGATATCTTGGGACAAGGAACTTTCATCTGAACTGAAAAAGTGGGAAAACCATCATGCTTTACGTTGCAGAGAGGTGGTGTGGTGGAGAGAGCAGAGAATGTCTGTAATAGGGTGCAGACAAAAGTAGACAGGTTATATTAGTTTAAAATGTAGCTGCCCTGGCCAACCTCAGGGTCGCTTGGCTCGCTGTCGTCTAGGGAAACAGCCCTCGGCCCCGCCAAACTGGGTAATTAGTTTGTGCGGATGCTGTGTGATGTACCCCACCCCGCCCAAATAACAGACAATACACCAGATACAATTAAATGATTTACAGTTTATAGATATTACTGGAACTATAAAATTAATAGAGAATAAAATATATCAGGAAAATAAAAGGTGCCACACTTATCAAAGTTCAATCTCTTCGCGCACAAACAGTTGGAGCTCAGGACCCTTCTTCTTCAGCCTGCGACCCCTCCGACCACCTCGACCGGCCGCCTGGGACCAACAACGGTGGTCAACCTGACTCTCCACATGAGTCCGTCTCCGTCTCCTCTCCTCGCCGAACACCCTGCTCGGGGTCCGACCTCGTTAGCGGACTCACCGCACCTGGTCCATCCTCTGTCTCTCTCTCCTGCCTTCTGCCCCCAAACCCCGCGCATACAATACCCTACAGTCACACTAAAAGCATAACAACTATCCCAATTGGTTCATAACATCTTCTTATCAGTAACGTCATCCAAACAAACTGCTAGCGGGACGACGTTCTCAGCAGTTAACATAACAAAGAAGCCCTTTCAATTATAACATAACAAAGAAGCCTTTTAAATTAGACTACACAGTGACATAAAAAAAAGAAACCCCTTACAAAAAGTCAGCAGTTAGAAATAGAAGAAACAAAATCTAAGCAAATGTATACAAGCATATCTGTGGAGAAGAAAATTGAAATATAAGCAACAACAAAAAATCCAAGGAAAAGAGAGAATGACACAACTGTTTTTATGGAAACTGTTTTGATGAGGCCACCCTTAGATTGGAGGAGCAACACTTCATATTCCACCTGGGTAGTGGCATGAAAATCGATTTCTCCAAATTCCTGTAATTTGTTCCCTATTCCCCTTCTTCCTTTTTCCATTCCCCATGCTGGCTCCCCTCTTACCTTTTCTCTTTCTCCTCACCTGCTCATAACCTCCTTATGGTGTCTTTCCTCCTTCTCTTTCTCCCATAGCCCACTCTCCTCTCCAATCCGATTCCTCCTTCAGCTCTTCACCTCAGGTGTTGCCTGGCCTGCTGACCTTCTCCAGCATGTTGTGTGTGTTCCCCTGGAGTAGACCATGGACTGACCAGTTGGAAATGGGAATGTGCATTCAAATTGAAACGGGTGGCAACCGGGAATTCCCATTTATCGTGGCAGACAGAATGAGGATGCTCTGTCAAACAGTCCCCAATCTATTTATTCATTTATTCATTGTAAACTGACTGTTAATTCATTTCCATAGATGCTGTCTGACCTGCTGAGTTCCTCCAGCATTTTGAGTGTGAAGTTTTGTCAATTTTCCTATTTACTGGAATGCCATTTCTCACTGTGGGCTAAATCACTCTCTGTTCTATAGGAAGCCTCCAATACTGTATCAGTCTGACTTTCGAATTTCCTATGTTGATCCATTTTAACACCAACATTCTGTTGAAGCCTGGCTCTCCTTCCTGCGTCGCACCTGTACACACTTGGCAAAAGTTCATCACTGTCAAAATATGCTTAGTAGCAGAAGATCAATTTCATTTTAAATCTCAATGGGAACTGGATTCCAAATGATGAGAGACACTGAACTACTGAAGAAGCAAGCAGAGATCGACTAAATAGAATGGCTCATAATATTTCACATGATGTCTTTCCCTATTTGTTTGTGAATGGAGCAAGTTAGGGATGGGGCTGGATACAATTAAAAATTAACTGTTTCAGAAAAGCTGGAGCAATACAGAACAGAAACTGATTCTTTACCCCAAATTGTTTTAATTAATTAATTTATTTCATTTATTGAGACACAGTGTGAAATAGGCCTTTCTGGCCTTCCAAGTCACGTTGTCAAGCAATTCCCTGGTTTAATCCTAGCCTAATCACGGGACAATTTGCAATGACCAATTAACCTACCAACCAGTACATCTTTGGGCTTTGGGAGGAAATCAGAGCACTTGGAAGAAATCCACGCGGTCACGGGGAGAATGTATAAACTCCTTACAGACTGCAGCGGGAAATAAACCCCGGGTGCCTGTACTGTAAAGCATTGTGCTCACCACGACTCTATTGTGCCATCCCCAGATCTTCCATGCTGACCATTGTTTCAACCAAGCTAGTCCCATTTGCCAACATTTGACCCACATCTCTCGAAACTATTCCTATCTCGTTCTTATTGAAATTTCTTTAAAACTGTACAATGCTGTATAGGTGGCAGGGGGAGACACAATACACCTCGACCCAAGGAGGTGTAAGGCACAGCTTCGCTCTAATAGTGTGCAGGTCGCCCTGGGCAAGGTGTAGCACCTGCTTAGTCTCCCCTGACCAGGGTCACATGAAGCCAAGGAAGGAGGTGCTGGATGGTTGTCTGAGTAGCTGGTTCTTATCACAAGTCCTGGCTATGTGACCACTGACACCAGGCAGACAATCTCTGAACTGTATTGATCATGGCTGGTGTCATCTGTCTTGTAAAGACTCCGCCTAGAAGAAGGCAATGGCAAACCTCTTCTGAAGAAAGATTTGCCAAGAAAAATTATGGTCAGAGACCATGGTTACCCATGTCATACGACACGGCACTTAACTAAAGAACTTTGGTGTATTGTTCTATGTTCAATATTAAATGTTCTTATTTTACCTGCCTCAACTACTTTCCCTGACAGCTCATTCCACAAACACATCACACACTAGAATTTACCCCTTGGGTCCCTTTTAAGTCTTTCACCTCTCACCTCTAGTTTCTCCCTCCCTGGAAAATGGACTAGGTGCATTTACTCTATCTATAATCCTCATGATTCAATACAAATCTACAAAGTCACCCCTCAATCTGTTATATTCCAAGAAATGAAATCACTGTACCTTGGTATATATGACAATAATAAACCCATACCAATACCTATGACTTGGCAACATAAAAGAGAAAGACAGACCAGTCCATTGGAGGAAGAGAATGGAGCGGAGATGAAGCTGGACAAGGAATAACGGGATGAGGAAGAATTGCACTGAAGTGTTCTTTGTAGTTTTTGTTTTAATTGTGTTCTTTCTGTGTGCTGTTGCCATCAGCTAGAAGGTACAAGAGCCTCAGGACAGGTTCAGGAACAGTTACTAACCATCAACCATCAAGCTCTTGAACAAAAGGGAATAACTCCACTCAACATCACTTGCCCCATCATTAAAATGTTCCCACCACCAATGGACTCACTTGCAAGGGCTCTTTACCTCATGTTCCTACAACACATGTATTCACTTCCAGGGACTCTTCATCTCATGCACTCGTTATTTATTGCCATTTATTTATATTTGCACAGTTTGTTGTCTTCTGCACTCCAGCTGAACGCTGTAGTTGGGCTGTCTTTTATTGCTCCTGTTATAGTTTCTATTTTATAGATTTGGTGACTATGCTCTCAAGAAGATGAATCTCAGGGTTGTAAATGGTGACATACATGTATTTTGATAGAAAAATTTACCTTGCGCTTTGAATTCTTGTGAATGCTGCTTATCCAATGCTATGCTCCTGTGATGCTGCTATAAGTAAGTTTTTTCTTTGTAACTGTGCACACATGTGTTTGTGCATACGACGATAAACTTGATTTAGACTTTGAATGGAATGAAGTAATAATTGTCAACAGGTTGCTTGGGAGAGACATTCTGTTGCTATGGACTCTATCAAGTTTATTTCCCTGCAGTGAGATCACCTTGATCTAATTTCTGAGCGTCATGCCACTGCTAAACTTTGTTGTAAAAAGACACAAGCTGTTGGATTAGTGGCAGCATTCTATGGGGAGTCAGTCTGTTCCGAATGAGCAGGACAGGAGCTCCAGATCAATGGCTGCGTGTGACTTGCCACGTTCAGCAGTCGATACAGAGCAGAAGAATTGGCATCAGCTCAGTTCATCTGTCAATACTAAATGCAGTTCTCATGTAGAGACCCGAAGCACCAAATTCTTACCTACCTTGGGTCTCAGCCTGAGTTGTGTCGCCTGTTCTGTTACAGCTGGTGATTTGGCACAGTGTGATGGAACTGAGACAGTAACTCCTGATCACCAAATGTCACTACCTGACAACATACTAATAAATTCCAGGCTAACTTTCTTGTGCAGTGCTGAGGAGGTGGACACAATATAACAATCTGAATCTTCGCACACTCTCTCGGATGAATGTAAGAAATTCCAAGATATGATTTTAGAGGAGAGCAGGGGAATTTTTATTCATGCTTATGTGTGTATTATCTCAAAAAGGGGATTACCTGATCATTATTACAAAGCACGTAGCAGACCGCCCTCCTACAAAGGAAAAAAAATGGCTGCCCTGGTTTCTACCTTCCGTCGGTGCATTGCAATGAGAAATGATTTAATTGGCCAGGCATTATGCTGCTGCCTCCACCTCAAAAGACAATAAACTGAATGGTCTTAACTTGTATTCGACGATTCATTGTTTGCTTTTTGTGATTTCTTGCAGTATAGGAAAATACCAGCAAAGATTATTGAAGTAGCTCTCTAAGGTGCTGATTGAAGTGTGTTGCATCAACAGCTTCAGCAAAATTGTCAAAACAAATTGAGGTAAACTGACCAGTGAATGGAAGTATTCTTGCACAGGGAAAGATGGCTGTAATAGTTTAAAGTCATACATCAGCCCCAGAATAGAATTTCTTCAAGGAAGTGTTCCAGCCCTCATTGCTGCCAGTTGTTTCATCAAAAGGCCAAAAGCAGGGATGTCTATTCAAGTTCAAGTGTGTGGTTATACAACCATAGTCATAGTCATTGTCATAGTCATAGTCATTGTCATAGTCATAGTCATAGTCATAGTCATACTTTATTGATCCCGGGGGAAAATGGTTTTTGTTACAGTTGCACCATAAATAATAAATAGTAATAAAACCATGAATAGTTAAATAGTAATATGTAAATTATACCAGGAAATAAGTCCAGGACCAGCCTATTGACTCAGGGTGTCTGACTCTCCAAGGGAGGAGTTGTAAAGTTTGATGGCCACAGGCAGGAATGACTTCCTATGACGCTCTGTGTTGCATCTCGGTGGAATGAGTCTCTGGCTGAATGTACTCCTGTGCCCAACCAGTACATTATGTAGTGGATGGGAGACATTGGCCAAGATGGCATGCAACTTGGACAGCATCCTCTTTTCAGACACCACCGTCAGAGAGTCCAGTTCCATCCCCACAGCATCACTGGCCTTACGAATGTGTTGTTGATTCTGTTGGTGTCTGCTACCCTCAGCCTGCTGCCCCAGCACACAACAGCAAACATGATCGCACTGGCCACCACAGACTCGTAGAACATCCTCAGCATCGTCCGGCAGATGTTAAAGGACCTCAGTCTCCTCAGGAAATAGAGACGGCTCTGACCCTTCTTGTGGACAGCCTCAGTGTTCTTTGACCAGTCCAGTTTATTGTCCATTCGTATCCCCAGGTATTTATAATCCTCCACCACGTCCACTCTGACTCCCTGGATGGAAACAGGGGTCACTGTTACCTTAGCTCTCCTCAGGTCTACCACCAGCTCCTTAGTCTTTTTCACATTAAGCTGCAGATAATTCTGCTCACACCACGTGACAAAGTTTCCTACCATAGCCCTGTACTCAGCCTCATCTCCCTTGCTGATGCATCCAACTATGGCAGAGTCATCAGAAAACTTTTGAAGATGACAAGACTCTGTGCAGTAGTTGAAGTCCGAGGTGTAAATGGTGAAGAGAAAGGGAGACAAGACAGTCCCCTGTGGAGCCCCAGTGCTGCTGATCACTCTGTTGGACACACAGTGTTGCAAGCACACGTACTGTAGTCTGCCAGTCAGGTTATCAAGAATACCCATGAATGCAGCCAAACAAAACAGTGTTACTCCGGGGCCAAGGTGTTACACGCACACAGCACGAAGCACATATAGCACAGACAAGAAATCAAGCGCATATAAGATATCAGTAAAATACAGTCATACAAAAATATGTAGTCCACGACCCTGAGTCTATGAATTTTCCAGGCATCTGCAGTCCAGCACAATACGGCTTGTATTCTGCCCAGCAAACAGTAGGGGGCAGCACCGACTTCGGCTTGGAAGGTGTGCCACACCGCCTCAGGTGGAGTACACCGACCCTGACTCCTCTCTCCTAGGCGACTGTAAACAGGCGACGCTGCAGCTTGAGGCCTAGTCTTCACCATAACCAGGGCCACACGGCTCCCCTGCTGTCTGCCAATAAATCGGTGAATCGGACTTGCAACATTCCACATTCCAGATTGCTTAAATCCATTTGCCACCTCTTAGCAAATGAAGCCATCCAGATGTAACATAACATCGACTGTCTATTTCCCTCACAGGTGCTACCTGACCTTCTGGGTTCCTCCAGCATTCTGTTTGAAGCAGTTCAGGTCTCCATGCAACAAGACCTAGACAGCATTCAGGGCATTGTCCGCAAGTGGCAATGAACTTGCCTACCACACAAGAGTCACCAATGATCATCTCCAATAAGGGAATCTAACCACATCCCCTTGGCTTTCAACAGTTGAATCTCTTCCTAAAATCCTGGAGGTCATCGCCGAGCAAAAACTTAACAGCATCAGACAGATAAATTGTGAGTACTTCAAAGGTCCGGCATCTACAGCGTTTAACATTCTGAGTCTCACAAAGTAGCTTCTTTCATAAATCTCAGACATGAAACAACGTATGCCTACAGCTCAATGAATAATGAGTTTATAACCCTCCTGTTTAATTACAATGATGTTCAACCAAGCGAGCTTTGGGCAAGATTCCTTTGCCTTCGCAATTTAGAAGGGATGTTTCTCTTCCAATATTCAGTTTGTATTGCTCTGTTAACCATTGTCACTTTACTGATGTGCAGAGCTGAGTGCATTGTGAGGGTTAGAGTACACATTCATTGGCTACTTTATTAGATACATCTGTACACCTATTTGTTAATGGAGTTATGTAATCATCCATTCCTGTGGCAGCAAATCACTGCATAACCGCATTCCAGAGTAGTCAAGAGGATCACTTGTTGTTCAGACTAAACATCACAATAGAGAAGAAATGTGATCTGTGACCTCGACTGTGGGGTGATTGTTGGCGCCAGATGTGGTGACTTGAGTATCTCAGAAACTACTGAGCCCCTGGGATTTTTACACTCAGAAGTCTTTAGAATTTACAGAGAATGGTGTGAAAAACAAAAAAAAATCCAGTGAGTGGCAGTTCTGTGGGCAAAAATGTCTTGTTAGTGAGGTAAGTCAGAGGAGAATGGTCAGACTGGTTCAAGCTGACAGAAAGGCCACAGAAACTCAAATAACCACATGTTACAACAGTGGTGTGCATTGAACCTTGAAGTGGATGGGCTACAGCAGCTCAGTAGCCACTTTATCAGGTGTAGGAGGTAACTATTAAAGTGAACACTGAGTGTAAATTATGCAAACTTGCACTGGAAGGTTACGTGGTGACTGGTTATAATCTTCTAGGAATTTTAAAGAAAGGTCCATTTCTGTAAGCAGGGGAGTTTAGGATAAGTTATTCCACAATTAGAGGTAGGAAAACCAGAAACATAATCAGAGTCAGGTTTAATGCAACTGGCAAATGTCACGTCATCTGTTGTTTTGTGGTAGTAGTGCCATGCAGTACATAAAAACATATAGATTACATGAAGAAATATATATTAAAATAATTAAACTAAATAAGTATTGCAAAAGAAGAACGAAAATAGTGAGGTAGCGTTCATGGGTTGTTTCATGTTCTGTTCAGATACCTGATTGAATTGAATTGAATTTAACTGACTTTATTACTTACATCCTTCACATACACAGGGAGTAAAAATCTTCATGTTATGTTTCCATCTTTAAATGTGTAATGTGCAATTTATAGTAATTTGTAATAAATAGTATGTACAACAGGACAGTCAATATAACATAGAAATACAATTGTATCAGCATGAATTAATTAGTCTGATGGCCTGGTGGAAGAAGCTGCCCTGGAGCCTGTTGGGCCTGGCATTTATGTGCAGTACCGTTTCCTGGATGGTAGCAGCTGGAACAGTTTGTGGTTGAGGTGACTTGGGTCCCCAATGATCCTTCAGGCCCTTTATACATGCCTGTCTCTGTAAATGTCCTGAATAGTGGGAGGTTCACATCTACAGATGCGCCGGGCTGTCTGAACGACTCTCTGCAAAGTCCTGCGATTGAGGGAAGTACAGTTCCCATACCAGGCAGTGATGCAGCCAGTCAGGATGCTCTCAATTGTGCCCCTGTAGAAAGTCCTTAGGATTTGGAGACCCATAACAAACTTCTTCAACTGCCTGAGGTGAAAGAGGTGCTGTTGTGCCTTTTTTTTTACCACACAGTCTGTATGTACAGACCACGTGAGATCCTCGGTGATGTGTATGCCGAGGAAATTAAAGCTGATCACCCTCTCAACCCCAGATTCATTGATGTCAATAGGGGTTAGCCTGTCTGCATTCCTCCTGTAATCCACAACCAGCTCCTTTGTTTCTACGACATTAAGGGAGCGGTTGTTTTCTTGACACCACTGTGTCAGGGTGATGACTTCTTCTCTGAAGGCTGCCTCAATGGTGGAGAAGAAGAAACTGTTCTGAAAATGTTGAGTGTGTGTTCTTCAGGCTCCTGTACTAGGGATAATTAATATGAGGTGAATAGTAAAGTTGAAATTTGAATGGTATACTCTCAATAACTAATGGATTTGAAGAAGGGGAATAAGTTGTGATCTTGTAGTACAGACCCAATGGGCTGAATGGCCTGTTCTGGTTCTTATGCTTTTAAAACACAGTTAAAAGCTTACACAAAAAACTTAAACAATTTTAATTCCTGTTGTTATCTCGTAATTGGAAATATAATTCTGATTGTGTTTGTTTTTTTTCCCTTCAAAATCAGCCTTTTGTTCAGCTTTAATATCACAGTTGTTTTTCTGCTGTATTAGAGTTTCAGTGGACTCTCTGAACTATTTGTATTTAATTGCTGTACTAAGTTCTAAAATTACTGTGGCATTTGTGCATGGCTGCTTAATGTATTTCAATGACTTTTCCTGTCTGCTAGTTTTGTGAAGTTGCTTTACTACCTGCAAATAAACATGCAGTGACAGTATTGATGATATTTTATTGGAAGACAGATCACCTATTGTGCTTACTGAGAATACTGCATAGGTCCAGGCTTCACAGGTATGGAACTGTCAATGCTGGTCATATTTTTGTGAGCATTCTGGAGTTACGGTAAATAGCAAATTCTAATTTTTTGGTCACTTGTTGCTCGCTGCCGCTTACGTGCGGGAGGGGGGAGCTGGTGGTGGGGGACTTTGGGGTTCTAACATTTAACTGTCATTCATTCTTTGGGGCACTCCTCCATTTTCGTACATGGTTGCAAAGAAAAGGCATTTCAGGATATATATTGTATACATTTCTCTGCCATTAAATGAAACTTTGAACCTTTAATTTCAACAGCAGCCAATCTTCAGACCTGTACGTGGATTATTGATTGAATTTAAAATGCAGCTTTGAATAATGATCTTATTGGAGCTGTATTTTAGGAGTGATTCCAAAAAAAGAAACACTCCATTTTATCACAGATGCCTGCATTTGCATGAATGCAACCCGAAGTCAGTGGGTATTAACATATTCACCAGCAACTTTGATGTGTGTTGCGGGTATTAACATGCCTTTTGTGTGTCTGGAGTGTGGGTATGAAGATAGAGCTATTTGAAGATTGTCTGTAATTCAAAGGAAGCACTGTAGATACATTGTAACTATAGAATTGTCCTGCCGTTACTTTTGACCTTTAACATGTAATATTGCGTCAGGCTGGTCTCTTCTTCCAAGAGTGTCTTGAAATTGATGTTTTCTGCCCATTTTGCTGAACAAAGACTTCTACATCCATTAGCCTCCGTGTTTTCCTGGAGACCTTGTTCATTGTTCCAACACCATTTTTTCTTAACTTCTATGCAAATATTTTTAAATACAAGAGATTCTGCAGATGCTGGAAATCCAGAGTAGCACACACACAAAATGCTAGAAGAGCTCAGCAGGTCAAGCGGCATCCATGGAGAGGAATAAACAGTTGACGTTTTGGGTTGAGACTATTCATCGAGATTGGAAAGAAAAGGGGAAGAAGCCAGAATAACAAGGTGGGGGATGGGAATGAGTACAAGCTAGAAAGTGATAGGTGGAGCCATGTGAGAGGAAAGGTAGCTAGGTGGAGGAGGGGGAGGAAGTTAGAAGCTAGGAGATGATAGGTCGAAAAGGCAAAGGGCTGAAAAAGAAGGAATTTGATAGGAGAGGAGAGCAGTCCATAGGAGAAAAGGAAGGAGGAGGGGTACCAGAGGGAGTGATAGGCAGGGAAAGAAAAGGGCAAAGGTGAGAGAGAGCCAGTATGGGAAATTGAAGAAAAGAGTATGGGGAGGGGGTAGAAATTATTAGAAATTAGAGAAATTAATGTTCATGCTATCAGTTTGGAGATTACCCAGACGAAAAGTGAGCTGTTGCTCCTCCAAACTGAGTTATATATTTCTCATTCAATTTCAGCTGTCACAGTGCAGTTGCAGGGGGTAGGCACTGGGTGGCACTGTGGAGTAGGTTTTTGTGTCCTCTGGCAACACTGCCACCATTAAAGTATAGAATACTGCAGTTGTCAAAAATCTGAAATAAAAACAGAAATGCTGCATTTGATCCACAGGAGAGAGAAATTAAAAGATAGTATTCAAGGTCACCACGTTCCCACAACAACCGTTATGCTTCATCTATTTTTAACTTATTTTGCAGGAGTTGGACACTGCTGACAAGATCAACATTTATTACCCAATTCTGATTGCCCTTCAGAAAGCCGTGGTGATCTGCCCTCTTAGAACATAGCACATAGACCAATACAGCATAGTAAAAGCCCTTTGGCCCATGCTGTCCTGCCGACCTTTAAATTTACTCTAACCCTTCCCTCCTACATAGCCTTGCATTTCTCTATCATCCATGTACTATCTAAGCGTTTCTTAATTGTCCCTAATTTATCTGCCTCTACCACTACCCTGGGAGGGCATTCCACACATCCACCACTCTCGGTGTAAAAAATTACCATTGTCGTCCTGCCTATACTTTCCTCCAATCACCTTACAATTATGCCCCCTTGTATTTGCCATTTTAACCTAGAAGAAGTTTTTTGTTATCCACTTGACCAATGCTCCTTATCATTTTGTAAATTTCTATCTTCCTTCACTCCAAAGAGAAAAGCCTGAGCTTGCTCAGCCTATCTTCATAAGACATGCCCTCAAGCCCAGGCAGATTCTTGGTAAATCTCCTCTTTACCCTCTCTAAACCTTCCACGTCTTTCCTATAATGAGGTGACTAGAACTGAATGAGATATTCTAAGTGTGGTCTAACCAGGTTTTATAGAGCTACAACATTACCTGTCTTTTTTTTACAACAAATTCCAGTACCATTTTGTGGACATCATGACTAATTCCAGTAATTTATAGATCTCTTTTCAATTCCTCGGCTGCATTAGTGGGATTTGATCTCCACATTAACCATCTGCTTACTCATCCAATAACTGATCTACTATAGCATTGCCACAACTGCTCACGTACAGTGTCTCAGCCTACAACTGAGAGCAAAGGTTTCCTAGGTACGAGGTCTATCTTTAAAAAAATTCTCCCTTACATTTTCTAAGCATTTTCCAAGATAGTAACAACCATAATAAAATATTTTGTGATACTCATTAATGATTGGATGCCAGTGTCCCTAAAAATAATGACACAGATAGACATAATAATAATAATAATAATAACAACAACAACAAGAGTTAGTGGCCCCCAAATTATATTATGTCTGATCTGTTATTACAGATATGACAATCTATAATAACTGTCCAGATATAATAATACAGGATAAACAAGCAAGAACAACTTACTTAACTGATACAGCCATTCCAAACACACATAACATACAGAAATCAATAAGTGAAAAACACCAGAAATATGCTGAATTAAAAGAGGAAATTGACAGACTGTGGATCATGAACAAGGTAGATGTTGTCCCAATAGTACTATCTACAACTGGTGTCATCGCAAAGGCACTACACAATAGCATTAAACAATTAGACCTATGCAGTAATATCTATGTAAATCTCCAGAAAGACACAATACTAAGCACCACTAGAATAGTCTGAAAGTTCCCAGCAATTGATAAATGAGTGTGCCTGGCTCTGCCCATACCTTAGATTTTACCAGCTTGAGCTGAGCGAAAATGTTTTAAATTTTTTATAATAATTATAACTTTATTTAGATTTCACTTTTCATACATTAAGATGCAGGCTCCAAGTGTTTTACATTAATTGTAAAGATAAATCAATACAGTCATAAAAATATGAGGCAAAATTAAAAATCATAAGACAAACATTATATAGAATAAAATGTAACTGAATATACCAAATCATATCAATGTATTCAACAGCAAAAGGCATTAAGTAATCCTATAAGTAGGGAAATTTTTTTAAAAATAGGCTTTTAGATATGTTTTGATAAGTTACACAGTACTAGCCTGGCGCATCTCAGTCGGTAGAGTATTTCAGATTGTTGGTGCATTAGAGCAAAAGGCCACAACACCAGTTCTTATATGGTTGGCTCTAGGAACAGCAAGCAAACCAGTTTTCGTGGATATAAGATTACGATTAGAGATGCAAGGGAATAGACACTCCAAAAAATACGGAGGAGCTAGATAACCATATAACCACATAACAATTACAGCACGGAAACAGGCCATCTCGGCCCTTCTAGTCCGTGCCGAACTCTTACTCTCATCTAGTCCCACCGACCTGCACTCAGCCCTTAACCCACCATTCCTTTCCTGTCCATATATCTATCCAATTTAACTTTAAATGACAACAATGAACCTGCCTCAACCACTTCTGCTGGAAGCTCGTTCAAAACAGCTACCTCTCTCTGAGTAAAGAAGTTCCCTCTCATGTTACCCCTAAACTTTTGCCCTTTAACTCTCAATTCATGTCCTCCTGTTTGAATCTCCCTCATTCTCAATGGAAAAAGCCTATCCACGTCAACTCTATCAATCCCTCTCATAATTTTAAACACTTCTATCAAGTCCCCCCTCAACCTTCTACGCTCCA